>NC_134897.1:42312631-42647631 GCF_041734735.1 Babylonia areolata
TATATATATATATATATATATATATATATATATATATATATATATAGGATAGCAAAAAAGTAAAATAAATAAAATAAAATAAAGATCAAGAAGAACTTTAGAAAACCTGGAGAGAGAGAGGTGCCCAGATATTGTTCTCCAGATCTCACCATTAATTTTTTACTTCACGATCGTTTCTCAACACCGGCTGCCATTACACGAATCAAACAAATGTTGCTGTTGACACTGTTTCAGGGTTCGCACGTGTGACTGGTAACTGAAGTCAGAGCCGTCAGTCACTGCAGGCCGCACGGGAGTCGGGTCAATCAACGATGACGTCACGCAGGAGCAGCAAACTGTGGCGGCGTGTGGCCCGGGTGGGGAGGGTGGTGGTGGTGGTGGCGCTGTGCGTGCTGCTGGTCTCTCCGCTGAGGAACTTCCTGCTGTCGCCCTTGCTGCCCGGGGCGTGGAGAACACACACCAGCTTCCGCCTGGTGCGAATGCTGATGGACAACCAGCACTTCCCCATCGACGCTCCGTACTCACACGGCGGGGAGGGCCTGGCTGGCGCCTCGCTGACCGTCAACCTCTCTGACGTCAGCAAGTTCCTGGAAAAAGAAGACCCCTTCAAGGAGTACTACGCTCAGAGGAAGTTGCTTGTGGAGCGCGCCAAACATGACGCTGAAGCGGCGAAAGAACTTCTCATCGTCGACAGCTTCAAGCCGCTCATGAACTTGAAAGAGCGAGCGCAGCTCATGTTTACCTTCGACGTGTTCATGAGGGCATGCACACAGCACGGGTTGTCCTTCTTCATCTCGGAGGGTTCCTTGCTGGGGTCCTACCGCCACCACGGCCTGGTTCCCTGGGACGACGACATTGATGTGATCATCAACGGCAGTCAGTGGAAGGAGGTCAGGCGGGTGCTGGGCAACATACCTGGCTTCACGCTGTACGCGAACCCTGACTCTCAATGGAAGTTCTACCTGTCCGACCTGCCGGCCTTCCACGACAAGCCCTTCAAGTGGCCCAGCCTGGACATCTTCTTCTTCAGCGAGCATGACTTGTACGTGTGGGGGCTGACGTGGGGGCTGAAGAGCCACCTGATGATGTACACCAAGCACCTGCTGCCGCTCCGCACTGTGCCCTGGGAGCGCTGGCAGGTGCCCGCCCCTGCCTGTGTGGAGAGGATGCTGGCCACCAACTACGATCTGAGCAAGTGCGTCACCCCTTTGTACGTCCACAAGACCAACGAGGAGCACTATGGCTTTCAGACAGAGGTGGTGGAGTGCTCCCTGCTGCACAAGTATTACCCCTTCGTCTTTCACCACGTGGACCCCAGCGGCAGGACTGTGGAGAGCCGCAGGATTGGTGGGCGTGTCCTTCAGAACGTCAGTGTGCCCCCTCCCCCTCAAGTGTGTTTAGAATGACAGCGTTCAGTGCTGTCATGCTGACCGTGTTGAGTGCCGTCATGCTGAATGTGTTGAGTGCTGTTGTGCTGACTACTTTGAGTGCTGTTGTACTGATTGCATTGAGTGCTGTCGTCCTGACTACGTTGAGTGCTGTCTTACCAACCATGTCGAGTGCTGTCATGCTGACTACTTTGAGTGCTGTTGTACTGACCGTGCTCAGTGTTGTCATGCCGACTACGTCGAGTGCTGTTGTACCAATTGCATTGGGTGCTGTTGTGCTGATTACGTTGAGTGCTGTGACACTGACAGCATTGAGTGCTGTTGTACTGACTGCGTTGAGTGTTGTTACGCTGACTGCCACAGAATGCTGTCGCAGTGACTTTTTTGAGTGCGGTTGTACTTACAGCTGTTGTACTGATCAAAGTTCAGTGTTGCCATTCTAACCACACTGAATGCTGTGGTGCTGGCCATGTTGAGTATCATTTTACCTTGATTATTATTTATTTATTTATGTAAGCTTATCTATTATTTATTCACCGTTTTTTTTTTTTGTTTTTTTTTGTGTGTGTTTTTTTTTCTCAAGGCCTGACTAAGCGCGTTGGGTTACGCTGCTGGTCAGGCATCTGCTTGGCAGATGTGGTGTAGCGTATATGGATTTGTCCGAACACAGTGACGCCTCCTTGAGCTACTGAAACTGAAACTGTACCTTGAGTACTGTCAACTGAAACTGTACCTCGAGTACCGTCACATTGACCATGTTCAGTACTGTCCTGCTGACTGCCTTTGGCACTGTTCACTGACCATGTTGAGTGTCACACAGACTAGTTCTGTTCTGTTGTAAACTCAGTGTTAAGATCTACCGCTGTCAGCCAGTTCACCATGCATGTTTGTGTGAACTGTGTCATTTATTATGGCTGTGGCTGGGTTTGGTCATTAATGAGACGGTGACGTGTGTTGCCTTGTCAAAGCCCCCCTTTTTTTCTGTTTGTTTGTTTGTTTGTTTTGGGTCTGATAGATAGTTCTTTCAACTCTAACGGTTTAATGCTTTTATGAAATGTTTCAAACCAAATCCATCAGATGTCAGTGTCTGTGTCTACTTGATGTTGATAGTATTGTGTGTGTGTGTGTGTGTGTGTGTATGTGAGTATTTTAGTGTTTGAATTTCTGTTTGATAAGAGTGTATTAAGAATGTTTTGGATGAGTATGATGGGAGTGTGTGTATAATATGAATGGTGTTTGAGAATGATTTGGAATCTGCACGAGGATTCCCTGAAGGCATGAGTACAACTCGAGTGGACTGGACACACACATGACTGCACTGTTCATACAGATCCCTGCTATACTTTATATATATATTTTTTATAATCCTCTTCTCAGGGACAAAAGTAGAATATTTAAGTGCTGACACTGAGCGCTGTCTTCCTACACATTTTTCAGGATTTATTTTGGAAGGGGACATTTTTCCAAATATCTACACAGCACTGCTGAGTGCATGCACAACATGAACAGTACTGGATAAAACAATATATTAACTTTTAGCGGGCCAGCAGACTTTACTTTTGGCCTTGTTGCATTGCTCTGTGAGAGGAACACATGAGTTCAGGATTAGTGGAAGATGCCTGAATGATTTCGCTACCGACACAGCACCCAGTATTGCACTGTCCACAGTTCATTCCCAGTGTCTTCCTGTCAAAGCTGAAGAGTCTACTGCACAGTATTGAAGAATACAGTATTGAATAAATAATGGCATTGTTCAGTTCTTGATGTGCATGATTGTACAAGTTCAACATTCTAGTCGGGTGATCAGGGGTCTATGTTTTGTAGCTGTAATGAGTAACTTTCAGGGTTCTGAGAACTTGCTACATAATATATAATAATGCAACAGTAGTGCCAGTTTGCAAAGCATAATTAAGAGCACGTTCAGATTCTCGCTGATACTGCAGAACACAACCTAATATCATTTTGTCTGCTTTTTGGAGTCCTAGCATGAGCACAAGTACGAGTTTGTGTTAATTTTCTCCGGTACCATAGAACAGTGGCTGAAATGCCTGTCTGATTGTATGGCTATGCTGATTTCTGGCATTAATGTATCTTGAGCATAATCAATGACTAGTGTTGACAAGATTCAACAGTTGATTTTTGCTGAAGAAATGCCCCCCATGGGGATGCCAGGGGTCTTTCAGTATAAACAGCATCCCCACCTTCAAGAAATTATGTGCTAGAAATGTTTATGCACTCTTTACTTCTGCCTTTTTTCCCCCTTCACAGTTGTCTGCTTTTTTCGCATTCCCAGTCCATTTCACTTTCTGTTTCTTGAGCAAACCTTGACACTTTTTTTTTCTCTTTTCTGCAGTCTGTGATGTACTGTCTTTGCTGTTTTGCTCTTGCGATTAGGCAATGAAATTGTTAACACTGGGATGGGCACCATCTGTCCATTCTGCAGTGTTATTTGCGTATATATATATATATATGTATGTGTGTGTGTGCGTGTGTGGTCTTTTTATGTGTTTTGTTTGTTTGTTTGTTTGGCTTTTAAGTATTTTGTTTTCTGTTTTTACGATTTTTTGTAATCTGGGGATGATAAATTAATGGAAGGGCCAACATCCTCATCACGGCCTTGTCTTTCATTTTGCACTAAAGAGATGAATAGTTAGGACAATGTGTCATGAACTATGTTTTGTGAGTTTGTCTCAGTGGGTGTTTTTGAAAATCTTTTGTAGATGACAGTTTTGTGTTAATGCGGGTGAGTTTTTGTATGGTTTGACAGTCCTGATATGGCCCTATGTGGTCAGCTGGACTGTAAGCAACAATAAACTAAACCTGAGAAATGCATGAATATTGTTTTGGTTGTGATAATAAGGGGAGGTGTTTGGTACACTTGTGCGAGTTATATTTCAAATGAGTTGTACAAATTTACGGAGCCCTGAAGGAAATTCTACAGCAGAGTTGTCCCTCACTGTCAGATGGGAAGCAATGACTCAGTTGATTATATTTTTACGACTCAGCTGAGGTCAAAATTGAATAGTAGTAGTAACATGACTGCAAGTGCCCCTTACTTGGATTTGAAAAGATGGCCTCTGGAACTCTGTGTATATATATATATAATGATAGAGCTCTAACCAGAACCAGAGTATGAAAAAGTGTGACACTGTATTAGAATATGTAAATTTCTGTAATGGTCCTCTAATATCAGAACCAGAGTATGAAAAGGTGTGATAGTACAGGCATCAGAATACCCCAGAGTTCAGTCCTCTGAAGAAGGTAGGTGTCCATGGGTTGCCCAGGCTCTGCTGGGGTCAAGGTGTAATGATACTGATAAAACACGTTTGCAGGAAGTGCGCAAAAAAAGAATGACCTGTTTGAGAATTCCTTATGTGCAAAAACAGAACAAGCTGTCTAAGAATACCATTTCAGAATAAGATTGCGCTCCAAAAGAAATTTAATCCACAGCTACCTGGGCTGAAACCATTATCGGCAGTCCCCCAATCCTCTGAAATGCGTAGATCATCCTCTGACCATTCTGATGCCTGTAGTAATTTCACAGATTACATGTTTACTCTGTGTATTAGGGTATGATACTCTTAACCAGATACTCTTAACCAGAACCAGAGTATGAAAAAGTGTGATAGGAAGTACACAAATTACATGTTTACTCAGCTGTCTTGGTTTCTTTTTACAGGTTTTCTTGAAGCTTAGTATAGTGGCCATACTTACAAATGGACTGAAAACTGTTCACACTGCCACACATCACTGCAGACATTTAGAATGAAGAGTGTGATACTAGGTTTATCACCAAGTGTGCATAACTGTATGGTATTTATTAACATAATCTGATATATTCAGCCAGTTTCACTTAATTTAAAGTGATGGCAAGGTGGTAACACATCCACCAAGTGTGAGAGAATCTGAGCACTTCCCCTCCACAAGACCTTGAGTGGTGGTGTGGACACTGGTCATTTGGATAAGACAAACTGCAGCCCCGTGTTTAGCACACGTAAAAGAACTACTGGCAACAGAAGGATTGTCCCTCGGCGGAAATGTCTGATTTCCCTTAAAAAAAAAAAAAGGGATTGTCCCTGGCTATTAATATTCTGTAGAAAAATGTATTTTGATAGTGAAAGAAATACACATGCAGACAGAAACACTGTGGTGATACACTCCTGCCAGGGAGAGCAATTTCACAGAGAAATTTATTGTGACAAAAATTAATACAAATGCACAATTACTTAGTACCAGAGTATCATTATTCATCAATGTCCTCTATGAGAAATTGTAATGGCAGAAGGTCAGAATTTATCATACTGCTGACAGACTGGTCAGAAAAGAATTACCCTTACAATTTTAATTATAAAATTAAAAATGTAAAATCACTGCCATCATCACTTTAATTTTGTATCAAGGGGGAATAAAAGGCAGGAGAGCAGGCACTTTTTTTTTTTTTTTTTTACCTTAAATGTTCCATTATATTATCTATTTATTATATTAAAGTCTTAAGTTCAGATGGAAGTTTTCATGTTTGATATCCTATTACCAGTTTTCTGTTATAATCAAAGTTGTAGGTATCTAATGCACAGTCATGTAACCATTCTTTAACAATGGAACAATTCTTGATTTCTTTTTGACGAAATGTTGCCATTTCTCATGTCATGTGTGGATGTATAAAATGTATCCCCCTCCAATGAAATGTCAAGAATATTCAGGCAACCTTTATTGCAAGATTACAACAGAAATACAAAGATGATTGTGCAAAATATGTATTCTGCTTTATAAAGCAGCATGCATGAGCTGCTAACACTACTCATACAACATGCAAATACAGGGGTGCAGGTGACCAGAATCTGCATAATGCAATTTAATGAATAACAAAACTGGATCTTCAAACTGGAAAACACTTGAACACAAAACTGCTGATCCAGTAACCATCTTACACAGACTTCTGAATACCTTATCACTGCACCCATGCAAATGATATCACACAGCAAAGAAACCATGAAGCCTTTCTTTTTTATATTCCAGGTTTTAATCTTGCACATTTTCAATAGTAACAATAAATTATTTCTTTTACTTTCAACTCAAACATAAAAATGCAAACCAAACAAGAAATCAAAGTGGACACTGTAAGAAGACACCATCCATCTTTATCGTCCAATGATCCACACACTGTATTCCCACTCTTTTTACTTCCACACACACACACGCCCTCACACCACATTCTGTAATCCATTCCACATGTCACTGTTTATCACAAAGATCACCACGTTCTTGGATACACGAAAATGAACACTTATCTCAGAGAAATGCATACTTTTTTTTCCCCAGTTCCCAGACTAAAAAACACCCAATCAAAAGGAGGAGTTTGTATTATACTCCATGTTTGGTGTTTACATATACTTACCATGTCAAACTGATGCAAACTAGGCCTATGGTTTGCTCTGTTTGGCCAAATTTCGCGCGGCTAACAGTGAAAAGACGCCCCTCTTAGTCTGGCCCGCTCTTAGCCAATCAAACGCCTCTAACAGCTATGACTGCACTGAGGTGCTTGGGTAAGCTGTGGGTGGTGATGGGGATGCCAGTGAATGCAGGCATGATTGGAAGAATTCGGAACTGACTTTTCAGTTTTTTCAGTCACAGAATCCTATGTTCCAGTCAAGGTATTGAGGGAGCCTTACAACAGCATATATTCCATACAAATGTCTTCTTATACCACCATACACCTTTTTTTCCCCCTCAATACCTAGCATCCTCTATCACCATACCACAGACAGGCAAACGCCATGACTTGCACTGGTGAAGCCGCACATAAAGTTCTAACCCCTGAACTGACATACAAAGACAATCCTGCATACTGGATTTAAGGCAATTCATGGTATGTACAATTCCCCTCCCACAAAGAAATAAACTCCATGGTTGACACAGCACAGTTTCAGATGTGAGAAAATATCCCTGGGTGCAGATGGGGTCAATGTAATGTTTAAATAATCTTTGTCCGTGGGAAGAAACATGGAGAGGCACAGAGACAGAAATACTGTCATAACTAACCATGGCAAGCACAGGCTGTGTGTCCATGGTAAGCGCCTTTCTCTCTGCCGTCCACAGTTTGCATCCAACATGTCATCCAAGTTCTTAACATGCAGCAAGCATGCTGCCCTGTTCCATCCTGAGGACCAACACATGTCCGTCAGAAGCTGCATGTTCTGTACAGTGTAACCAGAAGCAAGTGGAATCCAAGACACTGATGTCCCAGACTCCACATCTTCCAGCCTTTCTTCTCCTCCTCCTCAGCTATGCCAGTACCCCTGCGGGGGACCATGCTGATACTGGGAAGAGGGTGGGGGTGGCGGGGGAGGGGGTGGAGGCCCGTGTGGATGGTGAGGGTGGCGCTGAGGGAGGAAGTGGGGGGCAGGAAGGAAGGTGTTGGCGGAGGAGGCAGGGATGGTGTTGATGAAGTGTGCCTGTGGCCCTGGCTGGCTGAACGACTGGGAGAAGGGCGGGTAGGGGTTGTGGGAGGGGGGCTGGCTGCTAACCGCAGGCCCCAACTCCCCCTGGCCCCCACCCGGCACGAATGGGTGACCCAGCTCCCCTGGCGGGCCTCCTGCATGGCCAGGGGGAGGGGGGTAGGGGTGGGGCATTTCCCCCTGGCTCTGGGGGGGACCCTGGGGGTGGTGGAAGGGCCCCAGCTCCCCCTGACTGTTGGGAGGGGGAGCGAACTCCTGGAACTGCAAGGGGGGAGGGGGCTGGGCCCCCGGCTCTATGAACTGCTGGTGTATGGGTGGGGGAGGGGGCTGTCCCGCAGGGTCAAAGGGCGGGGCCTGGGGTGCACCGTTGAGGTGAGGAGGACCGGGGTGCAACATCTGCTGGGGAGAGAGGGCTATGCCTGGCTCAAACTGGGGTGGGGGCTGCTGCTGAGGGGGGAAGGCAGCATTCTGGGGGTGGTGGGGAGGGGGTGGTGGTGGTGGAGGATGAGGGGGGTGCTGCTCGAAGGAGTCTTGTGGCAGGCCCTCCCTCATGGGGCTGTAGTTCTGCGAGCGAGGGGGGGCGTGGCCCTGGGTGGGTGTGCCGGGCTTGGGCGACTCGCTCTGAGCAGCTGAGGGGGACTGGGTGCTCGAGTCCTCCTCCTCCAGCCCATTCTCTGCAACAATAAGTCATGGCTATGCATCCACCTCTTCTTGTCTGTCAGGCTGTTTAGTGATCGATCTCTCTCTCACTCACACACACACACAGATTCCACTCAGTGATTTCTCTCTCTCTCTCTCTCTCACACACACACACACACAGATTCCACTCAGTGACCACACACACATACACACACACATACAAGACATACTCCACCACTCAATTCTCACAATACAATCATACTAACAGTAAATTTTTGCTAAATAACCATATACATACAACACACAGCATGGTGACGTCAAACTCTCTAGAACTGGATCTTTTGACCCTTGACTGGTCCTAATGCATTTGTAAGGATAGAACATTATGTCATTCCAATCCTATCTGGATAGTTCTGCAGAAAAAAAACAAAAACACAGTATATTCTTCATGATGTGTTTTGTCAAGACACCATATTTACCACTGAATGATTGGTTTGTGGTCTTCAAACCCAGCAACATGGAATCTCAGAGCACAGTGTGGCACAAAAGACTAAGCAATATGAATGCTTAATAACTTCTTAAAGCTGCAGTGAGTTCAAGTTAAAATACCCACAGCAGTTTAATAACCAGTAGATACAGCTTTTACACTGAACATGTTGAACAATATTCACAACCTTAAAGGAGACAACAGAGAATCAACGTACATCATGCATCATACCTTTCCTCCGTTTCCGGTCCTGCTCTCCACCTTCTTCATTCGGCATGCCTCGTTTCAGACCTGCACACAGATTCCTTTTTTATCACTGAGAAAATGCAGTCGGGGAGCGGGGTTGGGGCATGGGGAAGCTGACACAACCACAACCCCTTTTCATCTTGAATAATGCTTTTTCTGGGTTGACCCACCCCTGCTGAGTTCCTGGATACAGTCCATGTTTGGCTGGTAAATGTACTCTATCAAAAGGTACAATTGCAACTTAACTGCCATTCCAAACAGGCAAAATGATATTCACATCCTCAAATGAACTCTTTCCTACACTGTTCTGATCTGAGGTATCTAGGACAAGCTGCTCTTTTCTAAGTATGCTGTCTTAACAAAGACATTTGGCACATGGAAAATGCCATTAATAGAACTGAAAATTGCATACTCAGAGATTTAAAACACACACACGCATGATAAACACATGCAAGAATACACACCACACACACTCCCAAGCCACACCACATGATGTGGAAACAACACTGCTCCACCCACTGACCGTTGGCAGGAGCACCCCAGGGCTGGTTGTCTGGACGGGCGGGAGGGGGCATTAACTGCCGATGACCGTTCCCTGGCTCTCCAGTACTGGAGGGGGACATACCCATGGAGGTAGGGGGTGGGGGAGGAGGCATTGTGCCCCCGGCGCTACTGGAGATGGGCACACCAAATCTGCAATGTCCAACACTATTGATAGGTACTGGCACCCGCTAACAAAGGCTGCGGGAAAGCCGGCAGCAGGCAGAAATTTGTCACTTTTCACTTGATGATTTTTGTGTGAAATTGTGTATAAATCTTGTTTAAAACATAATGGAAATAAAGACAAGTCATTTATCTTTCAATCCATTGTTCGTTTATTTACTTGTGTTTGGGTACGAGTGTGTATTCGTTCCGAGAACTGCCTACCGTAATCAGCGAAACTGATTCCATGTCGCGCTTCCGCCATGGCGGACATGCGCGTTGTCCAAGGGTCGGTTGTTTTGATTTGTTTATAGGTTGTGGAATTTTCCATCCCCAATATTCAAATAAGGTCAAACCGTAAGGTCGAAGCCTAAACAAGTTCCACGATCAGTTATTTTAATAATTTACTTCATAACAAAAAGCCAGCACACCAATCTGGTTAAAAGGACACATTTGAAGGATTTTTCGCGATGTAAATCTATAAGGATTATTTTGCATTTTATTATATTCATATGATCCTTTTAGGATTTTGAAAGAAAGGATTGCCGATTTAAATCCAGACAATTGTTCATGACATAAACTGGAAACAACCACCTCGTAGGCCTCTCGTGACCTAGAAATTAACTAGGTAAAACCTAGTTATTGAGATTGGTTTGTTATTACTTATTGTTAACTTAGTTCAGAAATAAATACCAACGTTAATGGAATATACTGATTTATCTCACAATTTGAGCAGGGAGCGGTGGGATCAAAGGCCATTGTACATAATTGTTTCACATCATCAAGCTTTTTGTTTACATTTGTCAATACACACTTTCTCCTTCCTCTCTCATAGTTTTAGCGCACACACACACACACACAGTGACACACACACACACAGTGACACACACATACACACACACATGAAGTGTGCATGCACTCATGTAGCAACACATCCGCTCTGTGTGTGTGTGTGTGTGTGTGTGTGCTTGTGTGTGTGTGTGTGCTTTTGTGCTAACACTGAGGGACAGAATGATGAATATTGTGCAAAGCATTTCATACCCAGTGTCTTTGCTGTACATGCAGGTTTCACACCATTGCTGATTTAATGTAATACCTTTTGATAACAAACATTAACACATGTAACAAATGTTAAATAAGAAATAATACAAACTAGCTTTCATTAATAGGAGGGAAAAAATCCCAGTTTTAGTGACAATTGCAAATATTAATGTAACTGTCCATAGAGAAGAGCCTTGACAGGTTTTACTCCTTTTTTTTTTCTTATATGGTCTGCAGCGTTATTATATAAACCTGTTATATGCAAATACCAAAGCTACATGAGAAAAAAACACAAAAAGTACAAACAATGAAAAGCTTATAATTAGGCACACACACACACGCACGCGCGCGCGCACACACACACATACATACGCACAGCATGAATCAATGAATTGATGCACTTGCAGATGCATTCAGTATATGTGTACATGCATGCATTCCGGGCAGCACAGATTGAACCATCTTTGGGTACATCATATCATAAACCAATATTTAAACATTTAGTGATTTAGCCTGCATTGTGTTTTGTGAACTTGAAAACCATCTGTATCAGATCAAATGATTTTTTTTTTTCCAGAGCCAATGGATGTTGATACAGACCATGACCTGTCTTCAGAATCCAGCGACACAGCTGATGAGGAAACACTTTTAAGGATTTTGTTTTCACCAGGATTGGAGACAATATTGCTGTCTTCAATGACAATGATTTTCATGTCAGAAGTGTCTGAAATTTTTAGACCAGACCAGGCTAAGCTGAACTTTCCACACAAATGTACAGTTGCCAACAACACATATGTGTGGCCACATAAGCCAGAAGATGGTAGTATATCTGCAATGTTTGTGTTTTCTTCTGGTTTTGGAGTTAAATGCAGAATGGTAGAGTGTGGTCTGTTCCTGAACATGACAAACTGAGGAAGACATACTTGCACAGAAGATGGAAATGGGGGTCTGAATTATGTTGCAGTGATACCCTCCAAGTGTGTTCCATTACTTCTCCCTTCTTTTTGCCTAACACAAAGTTGGTCACATCTACCAAGGTGCGCTGAAGAGAATAACCGAACCAACAAAACATACAGAGAATAAAGTGAAATCCTTTCCTGACACTTCTGTCATAATGCTTTCCCCACCTCTGTACAAGAAACAAGACACAAGAGCCCAAATTCTTATTCAGCAAAAATCTCACATGAGCCATGAAAACCTTGCACCTTTTATTATGCATTTTTTAAACTCTTCACAAGGACATACATGCAGTTATACATACACAAATACAAGCATGCAGATGTGTGAAGAGAAACAAACAAAAATTTTTTTTTTACAGAAACAGCAGTGACGGGCAACAAGACACCCACCTGTTGTCCTCAGCAGCCAGTGAGGAGGGGGGTACATGGTAGGCCTGTGAGACAGGGGACAGGCTGTTCGGGGGTGGGGGCAGCTGTCCAGGCAAGGCATGGATGGTCTGAACCTGGATGGTCTGGGGCATGGGGAAGGTGGTGGGGTTGGCAGGGTGGGCGGGGGCCATCACTGCCTGCAGGCCTGGCTGGGGGGGCTGCAACTCAAGCTGTCCTGCTGGGACACCTGTCATCACCACCACCATCACTTCTGTATCAACCTAGTCCAGCCTCCCTCTGTTCCCCCCACACCCCCACCCCGGGGTCAAATCTGGCTAGCCTGCAGTCTATGATGGTCTGCTAGTGTAGACAAGCCTGGAATGCCCCCTGAAGACAACTTAAACTCAGAAATGAGTGCACCTAGATTCTAACACACCCCCTCCCCCCTCTCCTTCATAATGGATATGGGGTCATTCTAGGCTAGCTTGCAATGACCCACAGTGATAAATTTGGCCACATTAGAATCAATGATAGCTACCTGAACTGCCCAGCACTTAAGTTGTAACAAAGAGGAGGAAGAGGCATTGGGTGGCTGTCAAGGCTAGCCCAGAACAACCCCCTTACCTTTATGAATAGCTTGATAAAACCTTTAGAATGGGGGTTATTTCCAACTTGGGTCGATCTTGACTAGCCACAAATGACCTGTGAGGTCATTTGAGGTAAATGACAAAAATAAATGTATGCTATTTCACAATCACAAACAATGTTCTTTTCAATACATTCGTCATCGATTTCACACTGACCCAAAAAGTCATCCAGGAGAATACAACAGAACAGAGGGAAACCATGTGTACTGCTCTTGAGCTAAGTATTACTTTTGCACAGGACAGGAGTCAACCCCTGCCAGAGTCTGCACCAGTGGGTCACAGTCTAGTACCTGTGTAATTCACCAAAGTATTAAAAAACCAAAACAGACCCAATTGGGGGTTAGCTTACCTGGCTGTGGCTGTGGGGGCAGACCGGGCTGTGCAGGCAACATGGCGATGGGCTGGGGCTGGGGGGCTGCCGCCAACTGTGGGTGTGGAGGGGGGAGCCCCGGCTGGTGGGGGGCTGGCTGCAGGGTGTGTTGGGTGGGGGGCTGGCCGGACAGAAGGGTGGGCTGTGAGGGGTGGTGATTCTGGCTGCCCAGGGGAGGGCTGGAGCACACCAGGTTGACCAGGTGAGGGGGCCCATGCTGCAAACAAACCACCATGACATTCACCACTTGCTATTAGGGTTAGTCATAAATGACTTGGATTCACAGGTACATTTTCATCATTCTGTTTAAAGAACCTTACCACTTCTCTTCATGATACTAAACCACACAGACGGAGTCACGAGAACATGAACCTTACACTGAAACCTTTAAAAATATCAGCTCTTCCATACTGAAGTATCTGAGGAAGATAAAAACACAGTAGTTCCAATCTGATTTCAAGCACACATTCAGTTCAAAATGCTCATATCCTTTAAAAGCAAAACCCCTAGCAACCCTAATCGATGTAGGGGACTTTCACTTTTCATAATTTCCAGCAAATAAGGCTTATCAGATGTATGCAAATAAACTTTTTTCTTTTTGTTCAAGGGGTGCTCCTCAGCACTGTGTCATGTTACAGGCCAGAAGTTAGGGTATCCACAATCTTCAGCATCCATCTTAGTCTTGAAATCTATCTTGATCTGAAGGAAATCTGTTGTATCCACTGATGGGCAGTAATTAACAGAGCAGGAATAGGTAAACTGTTGACCAATCACGCAACAGTGTGGATTAAAGGCCAATCATATTGTAATGGTGTCTGAAAATAATAGTAAACTGAACTAGAACCTAACAGGATGACAAAACAAAAAGCCAGACAAACAAGAAAAAAAGAAAAAAAAAAGAAAAGAAAAAAACTTCAAAAAAGAAAGCCACAGACACCCCTTTCCTAATACGGCAAAGAACAAAACATTTAATATTAAACACACAAGCCTGGGTTTCCACACACCCCACCTGATAGCCCAGCAGACTATCTGGGATCTTGTCATCTTTCTCCTCAGTGAAGCGGCGGCGTGCAGGCTCAGAGTCCTTGGCGGGGCCGGGGGTGTGGGTTACCATGGAGTTGCTGGTGGCCAGGGAGTAGATGTGGGAGGAGGGGGTGGTGGACACCACCAGAGAGGTCAGGCCTGGGGTCATCATGGGGCCACTGCTCACCACTTCCTGCACTCACACACACACACACAATATGTTGTCATGGAATCTCCTGGACGCACACAGTGTTGTCATGGAATCATCAGTTGTGGAGGTTCTGAAGAGAACAGAGGGGATCAGGTGTCGACACAGAACCAGTGTTACTTGCATTACACAAAGGATCAATGTAGCACCCAAGTTCATTTCTCTTTTTCCCCCCACTATCAGGAAATGTTCTTCCTAAAATTACGTTTAAGTAACATACTTACCGTGACCCACTAGTGCAGACTCCGGCAGGGGTCTGACATTCCTGTCCTGTGCAAACTACTATACGCCTATGCGGAGAAAACGAAAGTAGCTAGGGCCGATAAACTCCCAGAAGTAGGTAACCTCCCCTTTGCCCCCCCCCCCCACTTCTGTACTTGGGATGAGTCCTGTCAATGTCTTCAGTGTCGGCAGATTCAAGGGGGGGCTGTTATTTCTGTTATTTGAGGGACGTGGTGGCAGTCTCCACTCTGGGAGGGTTGCTCACTCAGTCTGGCTCGCAACTAAGCCATTATTGTCGTTAGTAGCGGGCTTAGTAGGTGGTATCCTAAGTACGTTAAATCAGAACAGGCGCCACTGAACACGACCAAAGTGACTCAGCAGCAGTGCAGGGTCTTCTCTGGTGTGTGGCCTCCTGACAACCTAACATCAATAGTACCCTGCGGACTGATGATGCTGGAACTGTGATGGATGAACCCAGGTGCGGCGAGGGAGTACTGCCACTGAAACCGTGCAGATGATGGGGCAGCAAAAAAAAAAAAAAAAAAAAAAAAAAAAAAAGCTGATGCAATGCTTGTATCTGCTCCTCAACATGAAGCACAGCCAGCCTTGAATATAGCTGATCTAACCCTCCTCTACTCCACCCACCAAATCTCCTCTACTCCCCCTCCCTTTTTTTGTTGTTTCGGCAGTTATTAATTTCAACAACCACTAAGACTAAGGTATCTGCCTAGCCTTCAGACAAGCCTTCCTTTTAATCACCATCATTTGTACCCTATCAAATATAGTCCCCCTCCCACCCAACACCCACATCAACCCAGTGCATACCACTCAAGAGCAAACAAGTCACCCCGTCACTCACCGGGGAGTAGATGGTCTGGTAGGGCTGAGGCTGGGCGGGGCCCGACACAGGGGCAGGGGGAGCAGCCAGCACGGGGGGTGCAGCCACAGGGGCAGGCTGGGATACCAGCTGCACCCCAGGCTGCAGGGCGGGGTTGAGGGCGGGCGGGGCCGGGGCCAGCTGGCTGGGCAGGGAGGCCAGGGATGTCATGGACATGGGCATGGATGTTTGCACCGACATCTGGGGGGCCAGGTTCATCTGGTTCATCTGCAGCGGCTGGGGAGGGGGGCCCTGGCTCATTATCAGCTGCTGCTGGCCCAACTCCAAAGCTGCAACAAGGGAGGAGAGAAGATAAACATTATTGAAAATTAGATTCAGGCAAGTCAAATATTTGACATTCCCTCTTGGAATATCTTGCCAGTAATGCTAAGTATGGTAGTCATATATGCCCTTGATTGTAAGTACTCAGTTGATAATTAGGGAAGGACGAACAGACTGCGATATTCCATTTCCTCCTTGCAATGCCAGCATGTAGTGACATGTTTCAGTATTATGACAGAAAAAATATGCTAACTTTTTTTGTAGTTGTCACATGCAGCAAAATTCAGCCAGTTCGAAGCAATAACTTTTTATAATTTTTATTGGGACTTCAGTCCTTCATGATGCATAACAGCACACAGTTGTAAATGATTATCAAATTGCATTTTGTTTTATATTATAATTTGTGCGCATTTACTGATCAGAATACAGCATTCAGGACATACACTCACTTCTCAGAAAATAGCTTAAGTTTCCCACTTGCTTCAATGTAACACTTTTTTGGAACCTCTGAACCCAAACATCTTGCAGCTCTTACTTTAGTTCCATGGTCTGATATGCATTTCTGGGAACACAAATCAGAGGTATCAAATAAAATCTCACAACTTGTACCTAAAAATTTCAAAGTATAAACATACAACGCAGATGAACCCTGAAATAACTCCTCTCCAACCCCTACCCTCCCAAAAAAAGTAAGTTATAAGAAACAAAATAAACAAAAAGAGGACAAGACAAACCCAGCCCCTCCCTACCCTTCGACACACAGACACTGGGTAAGTGGGAGGTGGGAGGTTGGGTTGGGGGTGGGAGTGGGGGTCAGGAGTGTGGGTGAAGACAGGTATATATACCTGTCACTGGAGGTGGCTGCAGCTGTAGAGGTGTCTGTGTGGAGATAGGCAAGGTGGTTACCACAGGCACAGGGGCCATGCTCAGCGTGGTGTTCAACAGCATGCCAGGGGCTCCAGGCTGACCTGCACACACACACACATTATAAAGTGTCTTTTAGTGCAATGTTACTGGCATGCATCAGCACAATGCTACTTCCGATGGCATTAACTCTCTTCATACGAACGGCGAAAGAGACGACGTTAACAGCGTTTCACCCCAGTTACCATCATCAAAATATTGCAAGCGGAAGGCTCTTATACTGAAGAGGTGAATGTTGACAAAGAATACCACAATTCTGACGACAGAAGCTAAAGGTTGGGTCATTCAGACACCCACTGGACATCCAAGGGGTCTGTGTAGAGGAGAAGAGAGGACTGGCTTTTATGTAACCATCATTACTATTTCAAGTTATAAAAATAAAAGAGCAACAAATGTACACTGCAAGCATCAGGGACATCACAAAATAAATCAATGTGTTGCAAACAGACTAGAGTGGCTTTGGGAATGACTGCCTCTATTTTATGGCTAAACTTTGAAACGCACCTGTCTGTGACCACAAAACATACTCAAAAGAAATGCTAGAAGAAATCAATTCACTGCTGCACTGCCATTTGTCACAGTCTAATAATAAACATGCACTGCAGTCTAACAGCTTTGAACATAGCTTTGTCACAGTCTAATAATAAACATGCACTGCAATCTAACAGCTTTGAACACTTCAGTTAATAAGTGCATTGCAGACTCTGTGCAAAAACAAAGTCAAAACAGTAGAACATACTTAAGATTGACAATGATGAATTCACACGACAATTCTGCCACTGTCAGCCTTGCTGGCCAAGTTCACCTGTATTGTTTTTTGTTTCTGATTGTGATGGAGTGACTTCTCTGGCGTTTCAGCTGTCTCTGAATCAGAGGACTCTAACAGTGTACTGAAGGCCTCTGACAAGCATGGCAAAATGTTTCATGTTCTTTGCTGGTTCCTCTCTAACTGACTAAGTCACTTCTTGTGTTAGTTGATATGTGTGGTCAGGAGAAGCGACTCTTCAGTTTTCCTTCATTGTGCATAGATTACTGTTTAAACCATCAAGTGCAGCCTTTTGCTTTTCTTCTGCCATGATCTCAACCTAAATATGTGTTTGGCATGTGGCTTAATATGCAATGAACACACACATAACGTAATTGCATAAGTCACAAAACCAACAACTCACAAATAACTGTAGCAAAGTGGGTAAATCTGATAATGTTATGGGAAAACAGTTACACAAAGTCACCTGGGTTAATGGCAGGTAGAGAGGAAGCCAAGGATCCTGCAGGTACCATCACTGATGACATGGATGAGGATGGTACAATCATAGCCTGCTGGGGCTGAAGAGCTGCACACAAATGCACACACACATTGATCTATTATAATGATTTTCATGACTTGTTTGTTGTTTTTTAACTCAGCAATTTGCATGTAAATACAAAATCTTAAAGATCACCATGCACCAAAAATCTTTTATTTTCACTTATTTTTATCTTACTAATGGAAGATATTTCATTTCTGAGCCTATAACAGACCACATCAAAATGAAATTCTTACACGGCAAAAGACTGATAATTGCTTTTCCAATAGCTGAATCTATGCTAACAGGCCTGCTATGTCTGCAAAAGAATATGGAATAGATTGTGATCTCCAGAGTAAGGAGTTCAATTGTGGTGTATAACACAAACAATGCACAGGAATCAGTCCTTTGATGTGTACACATAAAATGCCTAAAAAAATTGCTAACTTAAAGTGAACACACACACGTTACTTTATTAATTAAATGCTCCCATACAACTTGCAGCATGCTTATCAACACTATTCTAAAACTGAAGTGATATTTTAATATAGAAAAAGTCACACTTCTTTACAAATGTGCAGACTGAGTCCCACACATATGCACACAATCTACAAACGAATCCACAGGTTTGTGTAACATATCTGCCTCATATTCACAAGAGCAAACTAAGTGCACATGCCTGCACACACACACACACTTTATGAAATCATTTTATCTCTTTATCTGAAGTTGTTAGAATTTAAATTTATCAAAAAATGAAGCTACATTACTTTTTGGGTTCTGAGTTTTCAGAGTTCTGAAAGACAAGCATTTGCTTGAAGGTTACAATTCGATAACACTTTGCAAGAAAATGATTGCCAACACTTGAAATCTGCATGGCTTTCTCTTGCACTCTGACATTATGTAACTCGAAGTGTTGTCTCATACTCATGGCCTTGCTGCAAACCGTTGTCTCGCAATCATTCATTATCTTGTTCAACATATTCTTCACACTTACACTTCCTTATCAGTAAATTAATATGAGGAAAAGTTAAAATAATTTCAATAATACATCTTCAGAAGCCCTGAATAACTTCTGAATTAACACTATGAATACATCTTCAGAAGCCCTGAATAACTTCTGAATTAACACTATGAGCCTTTGCAAACAATAGATGTGATTGTCATTTTAGTTTATATAGTTTTCGTCAGCAGTCCTGTGATCTTTCAAAAGTATTTTATATATATTCATTTTGATGTCAAATGTTCCATCCCTGATAGACAGGTTCACATATATTTGTTCCCTAGTATTCATATCCATTTTACTTTCAAATGTTCCATCACTGGTAAACAGGTCAGGGATATGAAAGTTGTTTTTCACTTCCCTTCGAGATCAATTACAAATTCTTTTGTTTTCTGAATGTTTTTAAGTCCAATCAGTTACACCAGGAAATTTTTGCACTCCCTCAAATTACACAGCATCAGAATTTGATTTTAACATATTTTTCTTTTCTGTATTTCTAACTATTCTTTTTTTTTTTGCTGCCCCATCATCTGCACCATTTCAGTGGCATTACTCCCACGCCGCTCATTTAGATTCCCCCGTACACGGCCACACCCGGGTTCGTCCGTCGCAGTTCCAGCGTCGGCAGTCCACAGGGAACCATCGATGTTAGGTCGCCCGGAGGCCACACACCAGAGGAGACCCTGCACTGCTGCTGAGTCACTTCGGTGGTGTTCAGTGGTGCCTGTTCTGTTTTAACGTACTTAGGACACCACCTACTAAGCCCCCTACTAACGACAATAATGGCTTAGTCGCGGAGCCAGACTGAGTGAGCGTCTCTCCCAGAGCCCCCCATGAATCCGCCGACACTGACGACATTGACAGGACTCACCCCAAGCACGGAAGTGGAGGGGTATCGAAACTGAGGTCACCATGAGAGCAGGGCATGAAAGGTCACAGACTGGGACTATTTTGTTCATACTGATGACGATGAATGAGAAGGAGGATGACGATGATGATGACGATGTTGCTATGGAGGTCCATTTTGGTTTGGGACTGCGTGACAAGGCTGTACACTACGCTTCCTGTCATAATGATATCCCGGCGTTAACCAGGCCCGAGAGATACAGACACTTGCAGTGTTGGTCAGGTAATTAGAGCAACACACCCAAAGACGCATCCTTGAAGTGGATGACACTCGACTGTGTGGTCCCAGTCTCCCCATTTAAGCCCACAGCACACTCAACTCTGGGTAGGAGCCGGCCACGGGCCGAAAAACCCACCTCCGCTGGGATTCGAACCCGCGTCCTCCCAGCCGTCAGTCCGCGACGCTAACCACTTCGCCACGGCGGCTGGTATTTCTAACTATTCTTTGTTGCTTTTAATCAAGAAGAGACACATAACGTTATATATCATAATAAATGTTGGAGCATAAACAACAAACTGAACCAATCTTACTTGTGAACACAGTAAAAACAAGACTTACAACTCTAGTGGGTCACGGTTAAGTATGTGTAATTAAAACAAGACTTACAACTCTGACAGGACATCAGATCTAGACCAGCATACAGTTACATACAAATGACGACACAGGTGGGTAATACACAACATATTCCACAGTTTCCCAAACCTTGTCATCTCTCAGTCCTCAATAACAGATCACGTGACTCTAACAGCAGGGACCTACCACAGTCATGCCATTCCCCTGCTTTACATTTCATGTATCAATATCACAACAAATTACTTTGCACTGAAAACTACTTGTCTCTGTCACTCTTTTTCACACAAAGTTCAGTTAATTTTACTCATGACTGGACTGATAGTCACTCATGTCCGACTATAATCATCAGAACATAGAGGCGGCAGGTTCTGTTCCGTCTGGGCTAGAATCTGATTATAGTGAGAGTGTCTTCCCCACATTATATCCCCACTCTCGGCCATAAGGGCTTTAGGACAGCCAGTGCTGTGATTGTCTCCAAAGGACCAGTGCAATCTTGTCTCCCAGGTTGAGAGTCACAGTCCTTCACAAAGACTAAAATGTAAATGAATTTCCATTCGACTGGGAAACCCCCTGATCATTTTGCTCTTACTTTACTACTGGCCCAAAGGTAAGGTTATATTAATTTCTGAAATTATCAACCACAGACAGGCTAAAGACCTTCAAAACTGACTGGTGTCTTCTTCATCATAAATGGCTGTGGCTCGAGTCAGAGCTGGAGCCTACCTGGAGCGGAAGGGACCAGCTGGGCCTCAGGCAGTGCTGTGATGGTGGGCAGCCCTGGAGGGGGTCCCATCAGCGCTGCTTCCCCAAGGGAGGCTATACCAAAACAATGCACACATTGCTTCAGTCATGGGACACCTCTAGCACCCTCTGGGTCAAAACAAATGGCAATCTACAGCAGTTTTTGTCAGAACTCTTCCACATACAACTACTCACATTCTGACTTAGAGAGCTTATAACCAATACTTTCAACCAAAACATATCCTATTCATCAAATGGAGTTAAAATGCATGAAAAATTGAAAAGTTATATCGGAACTTGTAGCCGATTCCATTATATAGCACTACAGCAAGTGGAAGAATTCTGACAAAATATGCAATATGACCAATGGATCATTCTGCTCTGGATCAAGAGGGATCTTCCTTCCATCACAAAGTAAGGAGGATGAAACTTGGTGATACCTCTTTCATACAGTTTATTCTTATGGTCTTCCTTTGAAAAATTGATAAAAATACCTTAAACATTGAAATGGCATTTTCTGTACCAAGGACAGTTTGAAGCCTCTCAACCGACAACCACACTCACTTTAGGATGGAAGGTCCATTAACATGCAATGTCTGGATTTAATCCATGGTCTGGCTAAACACGTAAACTACAACTGAGACAGAAAACAAGAAAAAATCTTTTTAGTCTGTTGATACTCCAAGCTGCCACAAACTGTTGTCATGCTGCCATTCAACACTCGCAGAAAAAAGATTACTCAACAGAGTTCTGCAAAACTAGCCACACATATATGCTCACAATACAGCAGCTGAAAAAGTATTTCACAGTCAACAGCACTTATGACCAACTTTCATCAGTACTGAGGTCACATGCCACCTTTCCAACTTCAAACCTACAGGCTGGCTATCATGGACACACTCCACTGACAATGGTTCTGCAATGCTAGTTTCAAATGAAGGATCAGCAATGATGCAGACAATTCAATTCAGTCAGTTACGAACATGGTGAAAAGCAGAGAAGGCAAAATAGGTTTACTTTCACTTCTTCCCCCTTCCCTCTCCACCCCCCTCTTTGAAAGGTTTTCTGACAGGCCAGATTTCTGTGGCACCAAGGACAAATGGCACCATCCAAACAAGAGTTTGCTTATCCACTTTCATGTAGCTCCTGAGTTAAGGCTTACATACACAAGAGTTGTTCTGAAAGTGTAGCCAGAGGTTACTGTAGGAGGGGTGTATCAGTGACCTTCCCATGAGGAATGAAAAGGCACCTTCTTTCCCTCCATACTATAAAGCTGTGGAAACTTCCTCAGTAGTATTTTGCATGACATACTGGTTTATTATGTGCTGTTCCATTTATATCAATAAGCGCAATGCTCTGCCATCCAATATCATTCCTCTTCTTCTTCTGCGTTCTTGGGCTGCAATTCCCATGTTTACTCGTATGTACACAAGTGGGCTTTAACATGTATGACCGTTTTTACCCCGCCATGTAGGCAGCTATACTCTGCTTTCAGGGGTATGCATGCTGGATATCATTCAATATTAGCAACAGAACCTGGCAATGGAAGCTTTAACTCTACAGAATGTTATGTAGGAAATGTTGTGTTAATTATTTCTTGCAGACTGAAGTTTAACAATTTCTTGCAGATTGAAGTTTAACAATTTACTTTCATACAGCCATCCTTGCACAAACACACAATTTTTCTTTCTTCCTCTTCAGTTCAAGTGTACCAATTTGCAGCATGGATCTAAACTGTTTTTTCTTCATTAACATTTTTCTTGTATTCATTGTAATTACTGTAGTGTAACTGGACATATAAACAATTCAATGAAATATGTCTTGGGTTGCTACTGTACAATGTTGAAATCATCACTATCCCCATTTTACTGACAATTTGACGAGTAAAGTCTGATAAAACAAAAAGTTTCACTCAATGCATTTTGTGTTTCAACAGCCTTCTCAACCTCTCCAATAATACTAATGTACATGTGTTGCAAACAATCTACCCTGCAAAAATGCTGAACATAAAATGACTTCTCCACATTCTCCCTCTTCCCCGTCTTTGAAAGCAAGTAAGTCCACAGCAAAATGAAGTCCTAGTTTTCTCCAACCATGGCCACTACACCTGGTATCACAGGAATACAGTATACAACAAACAAGGGCTGACTCGGCACACTGATCAGACACATAGTCAGAAAACAGACAATATTATGATCTGTCAATATCAATTTCACATGCAAACAGTTGCCGTGTGGCTGCCTGAAACATAAATCATTATGCACATCATAACAACAGTCCAAACAACTGAACATAACTCACCCTTGTCTTCAATGGTTTCTTATATCTTTCTGGTTTCATTTATTTTCAAGGAAATTTACTCTTCACATATATGTTCAGTTGTAAGCAACACATATCCTCACATTCCAAATACAATGAGTAGTTTCTCTCTCTGCCCTCAGAATCATGGTTTCAACTTTCTCTCCTTTATAACAACATATATAGATCTTCATTCAACAGACAATACATAAGCATCTTTTCACAGCTGTATATTCTGCTGTGCACTCCATGCTGGTTTGGAGGGAAAACCCTGTAAAGTGCATGCAAATACCTCAGCTTCAAACAGATTCTCTCTCCTGTTAACACTGGAAGCTAAATAGTATTAGCATTTAATATTCAGGTGGCATTTTAACTGCAAAAATCATCACAAAATGAACACATGTCAAACCTGCACAAGCCTTTTTTTTCCTGCTTTTTACTGTTCGAACACCAAATTTGTTATGAATAAATTCTGGACAAATTTCACTCTCAACTCTTATCATCCCCCCAAAATACACAAAGTTTCTTGGCAAAAAGAACATACCACATCTCTTTAGCACATAAAAGACTTAAAAAGCCTCTGGACATGTTTACCTAATACCTAAAGTATGCTTGCTTCCAACAGGTTTGACACAGTGCACATGTAAAAACAACAACATGAACACTATCAAAACTGTGTGGCATCCATCCCCAGTGACTAGCACCTCTCTTTACCACAGCAGGCAAGGTGGTGGCTCTCAAGTGTCCAAGCAGTGGACTCAGCGGCACAGAGTGAGGCGGTGGTGGAAAAGCTAAAGTCAGTGGTCAGGCTGTAAGGGACACAAACCTTCTACATCAGTGTGACTTACTGGGCTGTTGAAGGCCACTAATATAGGCCGTGGGCCCAGGAGCAACCGCAGGAGGGAGGGCAGCCAAAGCCTGCTGAAAACTGGCGTACATTTGCTGTACCTAGACAAGAAACAGGGAAGCATGGTTAGGATATGGAGGGCCCCTGAGGGACACCATCACTACCAACATGAAGGAACTGTGCATGCTGCATTAAACTCATCCACGTCCTAGTCCCTATCTACAATCCAAGCCCAGAAGAAATGTACAGGAACCACAAAATGATGCTTATTTTTGTCTGGGGTTTCTTCCCCTCTAAATCCTGGGTTCATTAGAAGATTTAAAACAAAATTTTAAAGAAAGCAGGATTAAAGTAATTCAATTTCATTGATCAATAGAAAGTTCCATTTGGTATGGGACAACAAGGCATACCATGTATTTTGCAGAAAATCTTGCACAGAAAAGCTAAAATACTGATTACTTTCTACTGGACTTGGGGTCACAGCTTGCCACTTTACTACCGTCCACTTCTGGGCAGGCAGCACTGTTGAAAGCCTCATAGGTTAGTCCACTTTACCTGCCTGGTTCTTCCACCGGAGTCCCATCAACGTGTCTTGGCTTGACCAGTGGAGCAGTGTACACAACATATACCCTCATCCCTTTAACCCAAATTTACCATACAAAACAATCTGTTACACAACTTACAGTTTACATTCAAAAACAAAAATTCCCACTTTATGCCATTTACTGGAACGCACACACACAAAAAAGTAATGACAAGAAATCACAAACATAAATGATACAAAGGAACAATTGTTTGCACTTATACATCAGTGAAACATACTTGATAAAACTGGAAAGATGTAATCACTGAAAAGATGTGAGAAGTGAGCCAGATTTCTTTTGATCACAGACAGTAACCAGCTACCAGCAACTGAAAATAGCACCTCCTCCACATATGACTGCGCTTCTAAAATGTCCTCAGAAATGCAATAACATACAGCAGAGTCATCAGCCACAGGTGCAAACAATACAGATATCACAACATACCAAATCATCTACACAATGGTATGTCATGTTAGTGTAAGCACTCACAGGTTTTACTGAATACACAAACATACAAATTCACACACAGACACAAACATACATTTCTGCAGTGGCTCCATTCAAAATTAAACCCATTGTCTTCTCGGGTAGTTTTCAGCCGAAAGGCAAGCTGTGACTCAAAACTACAACAGTCCTACATACTGATTACAACTATTTCCTTAAATTTGAAAAAAATGTCATCAATACGTAAGATGGAAAACATAAGGCAAACTACCCATGATACATTAACTTTTACAATTCACAAGCCATTATCAAAAGGAATATTTTTAATACTTTCAAGCTGAAAGAAAACATACAAATAGTACCTAGCAACTGACAACTGGGAAAAGTAAATACAATCATAATGCTAAGCTGAAGACTGGAGAGATCAGGCGAACCAATTAATCAAACGAAACTCTTGTACCTGCTTTATGTATCCGGTCTGTTTCCAACCCAACCACAAAATGTGTGAACCAGCATGTCTATCAGCCTGTCTATTCATCAGTTCCCCCCAACTATCTTAACTTTACACTTATACAGAGATGTATATCACTTCCTGCCAAAACGCTTTGCACCACCTAAACCATCACAGGGGGGCTTGCTCAAACCCTTGCCACTCAAGGCACAAGTTGTCATTAAAGGCACATGCTGACACGAAGCAGCCTGTAACACAACACAGGGCTGCTTGAGATTAAAATTCTCTCCAGTCTTCAATTTGCACATTATCTCCTTATGAGTTCCTTACAACATGTGCTACAGATCACTTTTCTAAATAACATACATGTGCTAACTGCAGACAACTGCACAGTACAGCTGCATGTGGCATGTCCACAATTGTTTGGATTGAGTTTCTAGATATAATGACTATAAATCTTTCATCACATTATCAGAAATTCATAATCACTTGAAAGTTAAAAACAATGAAGTATAATAATAAACTGGTATTCATAATGCTTTTGACTGGTTTTCATGTGAAAAAAAAAAGAAACAGAAAATCTAAATATACAGGAAAGGGATTTCATAAATCACAAATACATATGCATCTGTATAGACTGCTGCATATCTGCTATTTAAGGAGATAAAAGTGCTGAATCTTTTCCACTATCTGAAAAAGAACACAATCAATCAGTATAACAAAGTAAAATAGGCAAGTGATAAAACAACCCAATCCTGAGCTCACAGCAGCCACAAAATCAAATGAACTTTAATTTCATGTTCATATTACAAACATTTTAAATGAGCAATTTTCTTCTTGTACTGTTGAAGAAATAAAATCAGATCAAAGTTGTAATGCACTTTTTGACAGCATGCGCTTGCATTGCTCAGTGCTTTTCTGTCAGTACAGTCAAGCAAATCAACAGAATACTTATTGAGTACTTTGTTGCAATATGAGGTCATATACACACACAGCATGCATTCACATACACACGCACATTCACTTAGAAAGTATGCAGATTCAAGTGCAAATCACATGTATTCCCTTAATCTCAACCTCTTGCAGAACTCAAGATGTTAAGTAAAAAATACCAAATAAAAATAAATGTTTCATCCATCTTTTATCAGACAGCACTATGATGGACAAATAAACAAACAAAAGTTCACTTACCTGGCTACATAACAAGCCCACAATGCTAAATACAACAGCATAAAAATGCAACATCAGCATTAAAGTCAGCCCACTCACTGTTTCAACTATCCACTCAAATCGTAAGTCCACAAATATACCATAAACTGGTCATGGACACCCGTAAGGAACTTTATTTTTCAACTCTGGAACTAGGGAATAACAACAGCAATGACAAAAAATACAACAAAAACACGAGAAATCAATGTCAAATTCTGATGAAGCGAAGTATAAAAAGAATTTCAGCAAGATGACAAAATATTCAACAACTTACTGTCTGGATAAGATTTTCAGCCAGCTGTTTTGCTTGCTGCATTCCTATGACTGCGGGATGCCTG
The DNA here is from genome assembly GCF_041734735.1 of Babylonia areolata. Lineage (NCBI taxonomy): Eukaryota > Metazoa > Mollusca > Gastropoda > Neogastropoda > Buccinidae > Babylonia > Babylonia areolata. Next base: position 42,340,152 of record NC_134897.1, read on the forward strand.
AAAATTGAATGATGAGTGTGTTCATTTAACAGAAAAACAAATAATTTTGGACTGACTTTCTCAAAATACTTCAACCTAAGCTAAACACAAAAAAAACTTATTTAATTACAAAAACTGTTTAAGTACATTAAATCACTATTGAAAATAGATTTAAAATACAAAAGCAATTCAATAACATTCAATCACCAATGCACTGAAATACCCCAATTTTTTTCTTTTTGTACTGACTGTATTCTCAATCAAACACACACACACTCTACTGATAGAACTGCAAGCATGACATAGAAACTGCCCATTAAGAAGTCACTCACTGCAATTTTTTTATTTTTGTACTGACTGTATTCTCAATCAAACACAAACACACTCTACTGATAGAACTGCAAGCATGACATAGAAACTGCCCATTAAGAAGTCACTCACTGAATGACAATGTGCATAGGTTCAAATGGTTCCCTTCCCAGTGCAGGGTCTATGAAACCAGAGCCTTTCCCTCTCAGCATCACCTTGGATCCTGTCTCGGTCTCAATGTGCATCAAGTAAGACCCCTGTTACCACAGTCAAACACACAGCATAATTAGAATGCAAGTTAAAATGAGAAACATGTAATGAAAACAGTAAAATGTGAACACATATACCAACAACAGGCAAAGCCTTAAGGGTTCATATGTGATTCCCACTAGTTTATAGGCCAGCGGATTACATTTGGACATGATCGGTGGGTGAGGGGGAGGGGGGAGTTGAAAGCACACACACACACACACATACATAAAAGGCATCAAAAACATTCATCACTGGTCATGAAAACAAAGCCATCCCTAATGTTTGCTTTAATATATCATACATAAATGTGATAAACTACTTTCAGTCCTGAGCTAAAATATAGCAGAAAAGACAAAATTACAAACCCAAACCTCTGAACTTCAAATTAAACCATGGGTTACTGGACATATAAATCACAGGAAGACTTACCCCTGGCCCCAAAAGCTTTCCCTTGACATCAAAATTGGGAGGGGCATGCTCCAGGCCAATGAACAGCTTTTCCTCCAACACAGTTATCTGTCATCATCAAAGAAGAGTCTACTTTTAGAACACCATCAATCGAGCACACTGCAGTGGAAGAGGAGGAGAGGGGTCCAGACTCTTCTACACACAACCAATAAACAGTGCATTACTGTGAAAATAAAAGAGACAATAACTTTCATTGACAGATTCCAATCTGGTTTAGATAATGCCATTATTCGGAAAACAAACAGGTGCACTTCACACGTTCCAAATAAACTTTTTTTTCTCGTGAAAACGAGGATGTGAGCCTGATTATAAGCCAGAAATGACAGTAAATAAACCCCAACAGAGCTGACACAACCCACCTGACAAACCCAGTTCCTAGCGTTCACCTGGGTACACACCTGCTGCATTTCAGGAGGGGGCTGCACAGGGGCTGCCAACATGGGTGGGGGCTGGTGGACTGGGGGCATCTCCAAGGTGGGCACAGGCAGCATGGTGGGGCCATGGTTCTGGGGTGGGGGCTGGTGGGGTGGGGGCATGGTCAGCTGGGGCTGAGGGACAGGGGGGCCAATGGCGGAGGTGCGCACCAGCCCCCCACCTGTCGCCCCCCCCCCCCTGCCCCCAGTCAGGATTTCATTGATGCGAGCAACAGCAACTGGAAAACAAAAAACAGTTCTTTTCAGATTCACACTCAAACCTTTATGACTATTCAAAAAAACATATATATATATATATATATATATTCATATACATTAAAAAAAAATAAAAAAAAAAAAAACTGAATGCAAATTTTTTCCTTATAAAGTCAGAGACATTCCCCCCCTCTACTTAATCTACTCCTCTTACCAGACACCCAACAACATCAGATCAAAGACCTAAGAAAATAAGGAGAAAAACAATCAACTAATAAACTAGCTGCACTGCTGCTTTTCAAACCACAGCACTAATCTAAGCCATGAACATTCCAAACAACTTCTGACATACCTATACTAATAATCATTTTTAACGTGACAGCCTGGTTTTCAGATGAACTGTAAATTAACATTTCAATGCACAAAAACAAGAAAAAATTAGATAAATTCAGCTTTATCTGTTTTAACCAGTATCATCCACTCACAGAAAAAAAATCACTGACCATTAACAGAATCTTGGGTTGGTCCTTGGACGAACAGGTATAAAGGTCTCTCACTGCAACGAAACCTATCACATCAAAATCACAATATCCATCTAACCATATCAAAATAATATTCATACATTGTCATAACTGGTACCAGTATACTGCTTTACAATTATGCTGAAATATTCGATTTAATGTCACCAAATGGTCTGACAGACTCACATTTTTTCCCCATGACATTTCTAAATGAAAGTTTTCACACACATACACAAAATATACGTTGTTTTCTTTTTAATGATAAACAGATAATAGTGGATATTCCAAGATACAGGTAAAATATGCAGTTTTTTGGGTGTGCAGATGCAGACCTTATTACCCCTTGACTTTTGTTACAATTTTAGTAAGTGGTGTAGCCAAAAATCTGAGGCAACAAAATCATAAAATGCATTTTGTGATTCACTGACCCCATGTTCTTGCAGTCATGTAGGCTTGGAATTTGTACTTCAAATGTTTACAAAATACCAGGAGAGTGAAAGTTGATTTTTTAAAATGTAGTAATTCTGTCAGTATGAGCAGAAATTGAGATAATTATCCAACAAGTTTAAAAACACAGCAGTCCTACCTGCCATTATTTTTCATTTTTTCCACAGGTGTCATATAGCGACCTCTGGTAGATACAGCAGCGCCACTGAACTTGGTTATCTGGAAACAAAATGGCAATTATTCAAACAAATATTCACCATCAGTTGCGAGACGAACAATTACACAATAATAACAAAAAAATATCAAATTCCTTTTGTATTCATTATTCGCATCTATCCATATGTAAACCACAAGGGCTTGCCTATGAATACAGTCAGTATGTTTTACAAACAACTTATTTACAGTGCTACCTTTATAACTCTTGCATTATAGAAATCCGATTGATAAATGATGAAACAAGCAAGCAGCAGATCACTGAACTCCCTTTAGTCAAACGCATACTTTCTGCCAATTAATCTGATGTTACAAAATATTACCATTGACCACAAGCTGCCAAAGCTGTCTTGCCTCGGGGATCAGCTACATAGCACGAGACATAAATTCAGATCCCCAAAACCCCAAAACAGGCGTGGCAAAAGAGGTGGGAAAAGATTGTGCTTAGGTAGCAGAATGACAAAAGCAGAGCGGCTGTCAAAGAAATTCTTTAGAATCGGCAGTTGGAATTGTTCCAGCGCGAGAATGAGAATCTCAACAATTGAGAAATTGGCATATGATTTTGACATGTCTCCAAGAGACCAGGACAAGTGCAGACAGACCAATACATTTTGAAAATTTCACAGTTTTTCAAAGGAATGAAGGAAGAGGAGTAGCAATCATAATGAACAAAAACCTAAAAAACAAAGGTTCCACCATAAATCTAGAGAAATGGTGTAGCAACTCATGTGAACTAGTGGGGGTGCGTCTTGAAAAACCTGACGGAATTCACAAAAGCATCGTGTTCATCAATGCCTATGTTCACCCAGGAACCTGCACAAGAAAAGAGGATTAGGCCTTTTTGGAGGAAATAGAGAACGAACTTGGAGACTCAGTCATTATCTGTGGAGACCTCAATGCAAGATCGAAGCTATGGGGCCAGCGGAACACCAACCCACAAGGTCTCGCACTTGAAGGAATGATAGGGGAAATTCTTCTTAGCCCATTAACAACCATATCCCTAACTCGCCTTGGAACAAGACAAGGGGACAGTGACAGTGTGATCGACATTGCTCTAACATCTCCAAAATTCAGAGCAGAAATGAATGCAGAGACGCTTCCACACCAAGGCAGTGACCACATCCCGGTAGTTTTCAGTCTACAGAAACTGTCAGATAAATGCTGTATGAAACCGCGCGATCCATTTCAGTATGAAACCAAAGAGACAACCGTCATCGAAAAATTAAGACGCAGAAGAAACAAAAGAACAGCACCGAACAGGATGCAAACTATTCAGCCCCCATGGTGGAATACCGACACACAGAGAGCCTGGAGAGAAAAACATGCGGCTGTCAAACTTCGGCAAAAAGAAAGAACAAAACCATCTCCGGACAAAGATACTGAAACAAAAATGAAAGAAAAATCTAAACAGTTTGAAACCATTTCTCAAGAGGCCAAAAATGACAAGTGGAAACAGTTTTGCGAGGCACTTAGTTATGACTCAACACTGACCGAGTTCTGGCAATTTTATCGTCGCATGGAAGGGAAACAACCACCCCAGACATGGTAGACACTGACGGAACCAAGCTTAAGACAAACGAAGAAAAAGGATCCGCCCTGCTCAAACGTTTCATACAACAGAGCGATCAAAGAAACTTAGATGAGAAAAAGAAATATGTTGAGGAGTTAAACCAAACCCTTATGCAGACTGGACCTAATGATGACTTGACAATAGATGATCTAAACGAAGCAATAGCTAAATGCAAGAAAGAATCAGCTCCTGGCCCAGACAAAGTTCGCTACTCGGACATCAAGGAACTATCGGAAGAAGACAGAAGCAAACTTTTCAATCTATATCAAAACAGTTTCCACAATGGACATGTGCTGGAGGACTGGACACACAGCTTCTTAAAACCCATACCAAAACCAGGAAAGGACCATCATCAGGTAAGCGGCTACCGGATCCTAACCATGCAAAACATTGCTGGAAAGCTCATGGAATGCATGATAGCCTGGAAACTTGCAAGGGATCTTGAACACAGGCACATTCTCCCTTCAAATCAAGGTGGTTACAGAACAGGCAAGTCCACATGGGAAAATGCAGCTGCTTTTGCATATGAGGTGTATGAAGGATTTCAAAGGAAAGAAGAAACACTAGCAGTAGCAATCGACCTTGAAGATGCCTACAATAAAGTCCAGTTTGCACACCTCATGGAGCTGCTGCTAAGGTATGGAGTAAGTTTGACACTGACAAGATGGACAGCAGCAGCGCTTCAGGAAAGAACCGTCGTCCTACGCCTTGGAGATTGGATGTCTGCACCTTCTAAACTATCCATGGGACTGCCACAAGGGTCTCCGCTCTCTCCTGTCCTCTACAATGTCTACACGAAGGGCCTTGCAGACTTAAACAACAATGGAATAGCTCGGGTGCATACTCTTGCGGATGATGGCCTTGTCTTCAAAACTTCGAAAGATGCTCAGGAAAGAACTAAAGCCGTCCAGAAACAACTAAACAATATTGCTCAATGGTGCAAAGACACAGAATCTTCCATCAATCCAGCGAAAGCCCAAACGTTGCTGTGCACCCTCAACAACAGAACCGCAAGCAAATCACCACCTTCTGTGTCATTCGATGGGATTCAGATCGAGAAAACTGAATGCCTATGCTACCTAGGAATACACTTCGACAGGATGCTGACCTTCAGAAAACATATGGAAAATACTGTTCTCAAATGCAAAAAGGGCCTTTCAGTCTTAAAGGCAATGGCAACCAAAGGTATTGAATAACGCCACCTCTTCCTGCTATACCAATCACTCGTCCTCAGTGTGATGACTACGGACTTGGGCTAACAACACCGTCTCAGAGCAACCTCTTAAAATTAGAAAGAGTTCAAAATGAAGCTATGAGGCTGATCCTTGGAACAACAAAAGACACGCCCACAGAAACCATGCGATACCTGCTTGACCTTCCTTCAGTGCAGGCCAGAAACAAGTTAGAACAGGTCAAGACCTACTTCAAAGCATTAGAAAACCCTCAAAACCCACTGCATGACGCAGTCAAAGAACCAAAAGGCAGCCGTCTAGGACGAGGAAGATCATGGATGGGGCAAGCAGAAGACACAATCCAGCAAGTATGCCGACTACAAGACCTGAAAGAAACAAAAGAATGGGAGAAAAACCCCGAAAACCTCAACCATCTATTCAACACAGCCATTTCACCCACTCCAGGAAGACATTGTCGGGAATGCCCAGAGGGTAAAACTGATGCGGAAGTGAAGCTACTCATAGAAGAAAACAGTAAAGAAGAGGACATCATCATATACATAGATGGCTCAGTCACCAAAGACCAATCCGGTTGGGGATTCACTGCGAAACAAAATGGAAAAACAGGGAAGAGAATGCTGCCTACAAAGTCACAACCTCCAGCCTAACGATGGAAGTTGAAGCTGTGACACATGCCCTCCAGTGGCTATCGTCCATCCATGCGCCCGGAAACCAACATGTCATGATTCTAACCGACTCAATGAACCTCATACAGAAAATTGAAAACGGAATGGGAAGCCCAGAGTGGCATAAGGCAATGCGCAACTTTCAGATTAAAAAACTCACATGGTCATACTGCCCGGGACATGCAGGTGTTCAGGGAAATAAGCGAGCTGACAGACTTGCTGGTAACGCAACACCAACGAGCGGCATACATCTAGGAAAATTGGAAATCCTCAGAAAAGTCAAAGAATATCAAAAAGAACAGGTACAAGGCCATCACACCATCGATCGCCTCAAAGAAATAAAAGCAGAGAGAGGGAGCGGCCGTAAGTCTAACATGAAAGGTAGAGCACGATGCTTTGCAAATCAAACAAATATCGGCATCATTTCCAAACCAACATTGCGCAAATTTCTTCAAAACGGAACAGAGTCTCTGTGGGCTTTTCTAAATCCAACAGACTGAGCAACACACTAGACGCCACGTTCTTGGCATCAGAGATCTTTTCCCATCCCTCTTGCGGCCAATCAGTGGCAGCCTCTGTGCGTGTGTGTATGTGTGTGTTTGTGTGTATGTGTGGGTCTGTGTTTTTGAGTGCGTTTGTGCATGCGTGAGAGTGTAAGTGTACACAAGTGTCAGGAGAGTTCTGTGCATGTGTGTGTGTGTGTGTGTGAGGGGGAAGTGGGGGTGCAAGGAGGAGGTGGGGTAGAGGATGAGGTATGTGAGTGTATGCATGCCTACGCTGTGGGAGCAACAGGATATTGGAACGTACATATTATATTTCTTTGTATATATGTGTGTGGGGTTGGGGGTGGGAGATATGGGCGTGTGTGTGTGTGTGCTTGTACAAGTAAGCTTTCATCTCTGTGTGTGTGTGTGTGTGTGTGCGTGCGCCGCGCGCGCGTTTGCGTTTGTGTGTATGTGTGCCGTGGAAGCTGCGATACATAGACTAGAAATGAGTGTGTGGAGGAGGGGGGTAGAGAAGGAGCAGGGTAATGTGTGTGTGTGTGTGTGTGTGTGTGGTGTGCGTGCGTGTTGGAACTCATGTACGTTTATATGCATTTGACTATGCTTTCAAATCTGTGAAACTGCATGTTTGGTGTATATCTGTTATGCATGTGTGGGTGTATGTGTGAATATGTGTCTTCATGTTTTACATTCATTTGCTTATTTATCATCATTGTTGTCTTATTTATTTATTTATTTATTATTATTATTTTCATTACTACTACCTTTTGTTTTTATATCATAATTTTCATTACTACTACCTTTTGTTTTTATATCATAATTATTAATTTATTTATTTATGTACGCTTATCTTTTTTTTTTTCTCAAGGCCTGACTAAGCGCGTTGGGTTATGCTGCTGGTCAGGCATCTGCTTGGCAGATGTGGTGTAGCGTATATGGATTTGTCCAAACGCAGTGACGCCTCCCTGAGCTACTGAAACTGAAACTGCCAAAGGTCCACAAAAGGCAATCACAAAACTGGCTTTTTTTTTCTTTCTATAATTCAAATCCCATAATATGAATATATTACCAATGGCAGTCTCAACACATGATGATGATTACCTCCTCCTGTGTTGGTCCCCTTGTGAGCATGTTCCTCATAGACAAAGGGGCATCGTTGATTTCTACCTCGGCAGCAACCATGTTGTTTGGGTTTACCTGAAAATGATAATCCTACATAGCACATTGAGCAACTGAAAGATCATTGTTTACTCATGTCTGGAAGGATATAACATACAATAAATAAACTGACAAGCTCAAAGTAACATGAACCTCCATAACAAATATGACTTAACAACACTATCACTTTGTGTTACCATTGACTATGCCTTAGTTACAAACGCTTTTCTGTTGTTCATTCCAAGACTTAAAACAGTGGAATAATCCAATTTATACTAAGCCAGGTAAATATTCTATTCCTTACACATTAATGTACTTAGCTATTTTGCAAACCTATAAAAAGTCAAATAAAACATTACCGGCACTCATCACCATATTTCAGAGCAAGATCCACACATTTGCATGCAGTGACAGACCCATTTTTTGGCTAACTCTTTGTCTGGCAGTGCACACACCACCGCAGAAAAGGTAAAAACAAAAAACAAAAAGAAACAACTATATCATTACAAGATTATTCAACCTTTTTTTTATTTACATTTTTCTAAGAAGTATATAGAAAAACAATCTGCTAAGATTGTACACATACCATGATTTTTTTTTTTGATTTTTTTTTTTAATGATTGACCAGTTAGTGGTGAAGATTTATCTTACAGATATACAATATGATGTACTCTTCATTACCTTTTTCTGATTTTGTGGGTGATTGTGTATTTGGTTTGGTCGAAGTTTGCCCTTGGCAATAAGCATAGCATTCACTTTGGCAGCTGCTTCTGCAGCAGCTTCTAAACTACTTTTCTCCTGATGAAAATGGCTGGGAATAAAATTCCTGCAACAAACAAGGAACAAAATGATTACTGGGTTCAGATTATATTTATAATCAAATAATAAATAAATGAATCAATCAATAATAATAAAAGTTGCATTAATTATAATCATAATAAGAAGAATATAGTAATTAAGCTCTTCCTTGTGTTAGGGAATTCTGAAGATTCAGGGGTAATACTCTTAGAATTCTAGCACAAGCACTCAACAGCACCGTGCAGAACATTATGGATTTCACAATATGCTGTCCTCCATTTCTTCAGATAACAGCCTTCATTGCTAAAACCAGACACTGTACAATGGAATGCCATCGAAAGCACAAAAATAAAACTAGAATATATGCATAAGATCGAAAAAACGAAGCCAGCTGTTTGCACATTCTACCTCTCTTGATCACCTTAGTTGCTTGCAAATTCAAAGTGCCAATCAACTTCCAGAGTAAGCATCATGTGATGTGCCTCTATAAGTCATGTAAGCATGGAACTCTCCAGGGGTCTGCAGGCTGTTATTTCATTACAATTTTCATCCCTAAAGAGATGGGCCCAATAGCCGAGTGATTAAAGCATTGGACTTTCGATCTGAGGGACCCACATCCGAATCTCAGTAACAGCGCCTGGTGGGTAAAGGGAGATTTTTCCGATCTCCCAAGTCAACATATGTGCAGATCTGCTTGTGCCTGAACCCCCTTCGTGTGCACATGTAACCAGAAGATCAAATATGCACATTAAAGATCCTGTAATCCATGTCAGCATTTGATGGGTTAAGAAACAATACTATACCCAGCATGCACCCCACCCCCCCAACCCCTGAAAACAGAATATGGCTGTCTACATGGCAGGGTAAAAGCTGTCTTACATGTAAAAGCCCACTTGTGTAAAAGTATATGACTCTTTTTTTTTTATGAGTGAATGAAGAAGAAGAATCTCTAAAGAAAATGAAAAGCTGGGGAAAAAAATCTGCAATTTTCAGCTTCTTATTAAGTTATTTGGCATCCAAATTCCAATTAATTATCAACCACTCCTTGCACCTGCACACTTTAGTCAAACATAATGAGCAATATATACTCACACACAAAATAATCCTGAAATGGGGGGAAAAGATACATATTTGAGACTGGTGGGCAATATGAGTAGGCAACTGCTTCAACAGAATAAACAAGACAGAAGACAATGAAGAAAGAGTGGAGGTGAGAGACAGGGAATGATGGATTGAGCAGGTTGTGATAGTGCAACAGGGTAAGACAGATAAGTGAAATAGGGAAGGCAGGGCGGAAGGGAGAGAGAGGGAGAAACAATTCCATTTTATGGGAAAAAAAGCTTGAGAAAGAAAAGCCCAAATATTCACAAAAGCAATACACAATAACACATCAGCATGCACAAAACAAAGATTTATATTATGAGAGAGCGAGAGACACTCAGAGACAACAGCCAGATGGACAAAGGATCAAAACAAACACCACTGATTGTGGGAACAGATCTAACTAAACAACAGTATAATGCATTTCTTATATATATATATATATATATATAACAAAATAAAAACTAAACAAGATAAGGATTCAACAGATCACCAGGTCCAGATGGAGTACACCCCAGGATTTTAAAGAAGACAAGGGATGCTCTTTCTTTTCCTTTGAAATTCTTATTTGATAGAAGTTTGAAGGAAGGAAAGGTACCACTACCAGACAGCTGGAAACTAGCAGAGGTCGAACATATTTTCAAAAAAGGTAATACCAAACCAAGGAACTACAGACCAGTTAGTCTTACATCTGTGGTATGTAAAACTTGTGAAGGTATTATCAGAGAAAGGCTGAATAAGCATTTAATTGAGAATAATCTTTTATCAAATTACCAGTATGGATTTACATCTGGAAGGTCTTGTGTTACACAGTTATTAAATATTATTCAAGACTGGATGACAATGATAAATAACAATATGCCTATAGACATTGTATTTGTAGACCTTCAAAAGGCCTTTGATAAGGTTCCACATAAATGACTGATGCACAAAATGGAAGGCTATGGTATAAGAGGTAGTTAACTTGGATGGATAGAAGACTTTTACATAACAGAAACCAGTATGTAAGCATTTCAGATGAGAGGTCAGACACATCAAATGTAACCAGTGGAGTTCCTCAGGGAAGTGTTCTGGAGCCAACATTATTCATTTGCTTTAATTATTAATGATATGCCAGATGTGTTGGAGTGTTTTGTAAACAAAAATATTTGCTGATGACACAAAGGCTTACTGTGAAAATGAATAATGAAGAATAACAAATTAATTCTGCTCCAATAAAGTACAGATAAACTAGTCAAATGGACAGAGATGTGGCAATTAAGTTTAACAATGAAAAATGTAAAGAACTTCACACTGGTAAAGATACACCAAAATACATTTATTACATCAACTCTGATGATATGGAAGAAACTGAGTTAGAAATGGACTAGGGGATTTTGTGGATAAAAATTTAACTTTTGAACAGCACATTATTGCTACAGTTAAAAAAAAAAGAAAAAAAAGAAAGAAAATAAAAGGCAAATAGAATAGCAGGCATGATCACCCATTTTATCTAGTATAAAAACAAAGATGTCATGGTGCCAATATTCAAATCATTAGTAAGAACAATACTGGAACATGGTAATGTGGTATGGTCCCCTTACCTAAGAAAACATACTGACTTGATTGAAAATGTACAGAAGATTTACCAAACAAATTATAGGGATAGGTAGTATGTCCTATGAAGAGTAACTAGTTTGAAACCCCCAAGCCTGGAATATCGCACATTAAGGGGTGATATGATTGAGACATATAAGATTCTACATGGACATTATGATAAGAGCACTACACAAAACCTTTTCAATAAGGACAGTATTATGATAAGAGCACTACACAAAACCTTTTCCATAAGGACAGTAATCATGCCAGGGGACACCCACAAAAACTAATGAAGACATTCACCAAATCAAACCTTTTTTTCACACTTTTTACTAACAGGGTTGTTAACTTCTGAAATAATCTGCCCAGTAACATTGTCACTGCAGGAACACTTAACAGTTTTAAGAATTTATTAGATAAAACACTGGAAGGATTATGAATTCCAAGTTAATTTCTTCACAGGAAGCTAACCATAACATTAGTAATTACGCACTTTTATATAAAGTTGTTTTTTTTAATTAAAATAAAAAGTCCTAATTGTTCAGGCAAATGGCTGATAAAGCCTAAAAGCCGTGACAATTGATATGATTTAGCAATCAAACACTGAAACAGGTACAATCATCAACAAAAGGAAACTTTTCCTTTTTCTGTTAATGTACAACTTTTGGGGTTCACGACAGTGAAAGGCTTGAAAAAAACTTATTTGTTACTTTAATAGGCACATCACGATGCAAACAATTAAGAGCAATATATCCACAATTTTTCCCCTCAAGACGGAATGAGTTGTCTTTACACCAAAGCGTTGAGAGGTTCACTCCGCCAGTCACACCGAGGAGTAGAGGGGAAGAAATGTGGATACTGCCCACGAAAGACATACCAAAAAAACCCAAACTATATAGGTGTATTCATAGAATCTATGAAAAATACACACACTGTGTGCAAAGTTTGTCCATCCGTCGTTCTCGCAACACGTGGTCCATGTAAATACTAAACACGAGTTGCTTCCGTGCCGGAAGACAAGTCCAAAGTGAAACGCAATAAGCTTAATGGCGGAATGCCTCCTTCCCTTTCTGACGCTTCCTTTTTTTATCACCATTGCTTGCAGACTGCCTCCAGCGTAGAGTTCATTCATGAGTCTCTGTGGTAAACTTGGGATCACGTTCAAACTGAATGCATGAGCCGCGAGGAATAGTCAGACTGAAATTTATCTTTTCCACATTAAAGAAAAAAAGTTACCTCATGCATGGGATCCAACAGAACTGTTAACCCAACGGGACAAGTTACAAACATCAAGGGTTTCGTTCATTCAAACTTCGACATACAAGCATAAGCATCTAGGGGTATAAACTTCATCGACACACAATCAAGCCTCCATACTGACACTCGCAAGTCTGACCAAGTGAGATAATGTTGTATACTGAAACAGAGCACCGATTGATTTTGGACGCGTTGATTTGTGACATTTATCGGTTTTGTGTCATACGAACTGACCCTGTACATGCAAATATCAGAACTCATTCATACGGGAGAGAATTGCTTAGATTTTGTCCGTGGTGATGCGATTACATATCAAACTAGCCAAATGCATGCTACTCAGAACGCATTCCTACAGCATACAACAATGCAATGCTCTTCTGTCAAAAGCCTCACCCGTAACCAGCCATCTTCTTTTGCCCAGCGTGACGTTTGTGTCTGCTTACCCAGTGGTCCAATCAGTTACAAGAATTTCCTCACAAGAACGACAATCCACGAGTAGCGCCCCCAATCGTGCAAAGGATGCCGGTGGTGGCCTAATTAGGACTTTCCTCAGTCCTGCAAAGCCGGCCAAGTCTCTCTTTTTTTCTTTCTTTTTCTTTTTTTTCTTTTTTTTTTCTCCCAGTCTCTCATTCTCTCTCTTCCCTCTGTCAGTCTCTCTCTCTCTCTCTCTCTCTCTCTCTCTCTCTCTCTTTCTCTCTCTTTCTTTTTCTCTCCAACCAGTTGCTCAGTATGGTGCTGAAATATGGGGTTTAGACAAAGCTGCTATATACATAGAAAAAGTTCATCTATTTGCTCTTCAGAAATTTTGGGGGGTTCATATCAAAACACCAAATGATTTTGTGTACGGAGAAACAGGTCGTTACCCAGTATATATAAATTCGTCCTTGCAATGTGTTAGATACTGGTTAAAGATTGTATGTATGAGTGAAGAAAGGTTACCATATAAAGCGTATAAAATGTTATTTGACTTGGAATTACGTGGTAAAAAATCTTGGGTTTCTGGTATTAGAGAATTTTTGTTTGAAAATAGATTCGGTTTTGTATGGATGAATCAAGGTGTTGAAAACACAAATATCTGTTTAAAAGAACTTCGTCAACGACTGATTGATAATAGATGGCAAAACTGGGAAGAACATGTGCAGAGCAGTGATAGGTATTCTTTTTATAGTACATTTAAATCATCTGTAAATTGTGAACAATATCTACTGCTTGATATTGACAGACATATAAGGTATTTTATGACAAGATTTAGATGTGGAATATCGGACATCATGGTACATCATAACCGTTATAAAATGTATACAGGTGTGAATTTATTGTGTCCTCTGTGTAATAACGAAAATGAAGATGAAAAACATTGTCTGCTTTGTTGTCAGGCTTATCGTGATTTACGTATAAAGTATATTCCACAAAAGTATTATCAGGATTCTTCCCTGTTCCGGACTGCGTTGCTTATGGCATCTCGAAGAGAACCAATATTAAGGAATGTGTGTATGTATTTATACAAAGCTTTTAAGAGACGCACCATTATGCTTAGCTGATTTAACTAACTGCTTTTGTAATGTCTTCTGTCAGTATATTACTGTTTCAATGAGTTACTCTGAAAATTTGTGTGAATTATTCACAAATATTGTACCTCCTTCAGAAGGGGCCATGGCCTATACTGATTAAACTATTCGAGTTCAAGTTTGAGTTCTCTCTTTCTCTCTCTCTCAGTCTCTCTCTCTCTCACTCTCTGATAACGATGTTTTATTCAGATTTGTTATTTTGTGAATGTTGTTAAGTATTGCATTAGTTACTTTTGGTTGATTTGTGATGTTGGTTTATCGTGTCAATGAATGTTGTTGAGTATTGCATTAGTTACTTTTGGTTGATTTGTGATGTTAGTTTATCGTGTCAAGTCATTTTCCTTATTTATTTTCTTGTATGACCCCCTTCAGTAAGGGGCTTTGGCCTTAATCTGAATAAAACATCGTTATCGTTATCGTTATCTCTCTCACTCTCCGTCTCTCATTTTCTGTTTCTTTATCTCTCCCCCTCTCTGCCACTATCTCTCATTCCAGTCTCTTCTGTGTCAGTCTCTGCCTCCGGCTGTCTCTCTCTCAGTCTCTCTCTCTCTCTCTCTCTCTCTCTCTCTCTCTCTCTCTGCCCGCACACACACACACACATACTGATACGTTGCGGTGTGCATGACGTCACTTGAAGGTCTACCACCGATGACCGATGACCACCGCCGTGACCAATGACCATTGCTCAGTGACCACCAGTGACTATTGCTGACCACTCACCGTCGCAGGCTGACCACCAGACCCGGCATCACTGGCCACTGACTGATCAAGGCTGACCTGGGAGAACATAATACCTGGGGGAACATAGACATGCTTTCGAGCGAAGTAACAATTCAGATACATGGAATAGCTTCCCAACCGGCAACCCCATACGCCGGCCCCACAAAGCAGCTTGAAACAAACGCCGCGGGTTGAAGTCCGAGATGAACTGTCAGTGAAAGAAATAAAGACGACAAATCAACGGTTACTAAGTGAACGCTGAAATGTCGCGGGCCAAATCAAATGAAATGTCACCAAGTCGACCGGCGACACTGTTCAAGTTTAACGGTTCTCTGACATGTTGCTCTAACATGGTAGTTTGCTGGGATTATAATGACCATTGTCATACAAGGAAATAAGCAATATACTAGAAAGAGACTTTTATAGGTGCTTGAATTCAAGTCTAAAACCTCGTCAGTTGACTCTCTCAGACTTTGGTCCGCCGGATTCGCCGAGACCAATTCTGAGTTCAGCTCTCAGACTTTTATCAAATTCATTACGGACGAAGTATTGTTTTAATGTCAAGTGCATAGGCTTTAGTAACCTGACAATTGAGCATATAACTTTTCACTGCAGCTTGATGAAGCCTTTTGAACACGAAAGTGTGTCTTCACAAGTGACCGTGAGAACGTTGATGATGTTTTTGACTTTTTGCATTAATTATCAGTTGTTTCGCTTGTCAGTTTAACGACTTCTCTTTTACGAAGTCCTCTAAGTAATTTCCTGTAACTGTATTTAGAGGTGGGTTGTTGTTGTTTTTTGTTTTGTTTTTTCCCCCAAATTTCACCAATATTTTTACCCTCATTTGCCCAGTTTCTCCCAACCCTCCATTCATCCACATCTCCCAACCCTTCTAACCGATAATACTCAGATGTATTCATAGATACTTTAACAAAATGTCTTCAATCACCGATATGTGTGACGGGACATTAAACAAAATTCCCCCTCCTCTGACATGTTGAATAGGCGCCGGCCGATCACTGTTGTTCAAGTTTTTCGTCAGCGACAAATCAGCGGTTAACTGAAAAGGTAACAATTCAGCAGTTGACACTGACCTTCCTTTCATATAATACTGTCGCCGGCGACAATGTCATGTGCAGAAGTACGACAATATACTGATGCAGAGGGGGTCTGCGAATATTGTCGCTGGCGACAATGCCGCAATATTTCTCTTTGCCTGTGCCTCTGCATGTTTGATCTGTATGTCTGCCTCTCTCTCTCTCTCTGTGTCTCGCGGTCTGTCTGTCTGTCTGTGTCTCTGTGTGTGGCTCTGTCTGTGTACCTGTTATCTTGTTTAAAGCTAGCATGTATCCTTCAGTACAAATCGGTTTCGGCTTATGAATATCATATGTTTTTTTTTGGTTTTTTTGGTTTTTTTAAAAATATTTACGCATGCAGGTATACATGCGTGTGTGCGTGCGCGCGGTGTGTGTGGACTGATGTATACATGTGTTTATACGCGCGTGTGCGTCTGTGTGTGTGTGTGTGTGTGTCTGTCCGCGTCTATGCTTATCTCTCTGTGCGTGTGTGTGTGTGTGTGTGTGTGTGTGTGCGCGCGCGCACGTGTGTGTTGTGCGTGCGTTTGTGCGTGAGTGTACGTGTATGGAGGAGGGGGGGGGGGGGGTGCGAGTGTGTGTCTGAATGTGTATATGCGCGCGCCGTGTATATATGATATTATATGTGAGATTATTCAATAATCTGTTGTGTTGCTAATGCTTACTCCGGCGGGGGTAGGGGGTTAGAGTATTTTAGTGTGTTTTTGTGTAAGGAACCATTATTTTCCTGTCTGACAAGTTTAAATAACGGTACTGAAAAATGAGGGGGTAAATATAGGTCTTTTTCCCTTGTGAAGAGGGGATTCGGCTTCCAATGTTTGTGTCTGTTGTGCTCACTGTGTCGATGTGTGTGTGTGTGTCTGTGTGCGTCTGTGTGTGTGTGTCTGTGTATGCTAGCGCGTGCATTTGAATTATGTATGTGAAAGTGCGTGGGTGTTGTGTATGTTGTTGGTGGGTGTGCATGTGAGCGATGGGTATGTATGAGGGCGGGTAGGGGGCGTCAGATGGTCCGTGTGTGTGTAGTGTGATTGTGTGTGTGTGTTCGTCAGTGTGTGTGTGTGTGTGCGTGTGTGTGTGTGTTCTCAAATGTGGGTCTTTGTCTTGTGTGACATCTCCTCGTCGGCCCCTTCACATCGGCATCTGGGATGGGGCACTCAAGATGGGGCCATAAAAGAGTCATAAAAGTGGCCCATAAAACTTTGGACGTTTGTTTCAGGCAGCGGGATCAAAGCATAGTGCGGCGGCTTGGCCGAAGGTTGGGAGTTGGGGGAAGTGGGGGGTGGGTGTGGGAGTAAACTTTACGGGTTGGCGCGCACGCACGCATGGGCGTGTGTGTGTGTGTGTGAGAGAACAATCAATAAATAAAATCGAAAACATGAACAATCCATGCAAATACGCATAAACCCACCCCCCAAAACCATCATGTATGCCTTAAATAAATCAAACAAATAACAAATTATATCAACATGAATTATCCGTGCTAAATCTTACAGTGGCGAACACACTCTCTCTCTCCGAATCTCTCCCTCTGTCTGTGTGTGTGTGTGTGTGATGAAAACAATCAATAAATAAAATCGAAAACATGAACAATCCATGCAAATTCGCATAACCCCACCGCCCAAAACCATATGCCTTAAATAAATCAAACAAATTAATTGATATCTTTTCCCCCTGTTTATATGTTGCAAATCACATCAAGTTACATGATATTGCTTATCAGTGCTTAATCATACCGATTCAAATCTTTAATTGTCGATTAGTCAAGTTTATCAGTGTTTCGTTCTAAGGATGTTATATTGTAATCTAATTTTTTACACAACATTTCACCAATTATAAGTTATCTAACACACACACACACATACACACACACACACACAGCAACTGAAAACTGAAAAATCATACTATATTGGTAAAAATAGCTCAATATTCACTGCTGAACTTATTGCTGTTCTTATGGCTCTAAATCATATTCTTGATCTTCCAATTTGCCTTCTACAAGTCTTGTTTTGCGTTGATTCCAAATCTGTATTATGTGCTTTAAACTCACCAAATTGTAAGAACAAATCTAAAATCATACCAGAAATCAGCCATATTTTACATCTTTTAAGGTTGAAAGGAACACATATTACGTTTTTCTGGGTTCCTTCACATCTTGGTATTCTCTACAATGAATGGGCTGACAGGGCTGCAAGAAAAGGTGCAAAGAACGAACAGGGAACTATAGAACTTTATGTGCATCTGTCTGTACAAGAGGGTTATCGAATACTAGAAAAAACATCGTGGAACAAAGTCAGAGAATTATACCAGGAAAACGGCAAAGCTTTAAACCATAGTGTAATTAATGTTCAACAACCGGGAACTATCAATCAGTCAAATACATACAGTAATTCAATAAGATTAAGGCAGATTCAGACATTATCAAACAGGATAAAATTGAACGCTTTTATAACAAAGTTCAGCAAAGATGTCAGATGCATATGTGGAGAACATATTTCTGGCAACCATGTAATATTCGAATGTCAGAATCTAAAATGTTTTTTTGCCAGACTTCACCAAAAGTTCTTTTGAATGTGTTATTAACAATTCCAATATGTTATTTGTTATTGCAGAAGGTTTGCTGCATAGTCCTATAGGACATTTGTTATAGATGTTATATTTGTTTGATGTTGGCGTTTATAACGTTTCCATTTTTCCTAGCATTGTCTTTCCCTATTCACCCTCCACACATACACACACTTTTACCCCTCCCCCTCTCACAGCCCCTACCCCCAAGGTTTTTTTTTTTTTTTTTCTCGTCTAATATCACTTCAAGTGGAAAGACGTTAAACTGAAGACAACAACAACACACAGTAACTCACTGCGTGAACAGTTACTTTTCCCTCACCAGTAGCCGTCTTTTCCCCCTATCTTTATCAAATAACACTTATGGTTAAAAGACGCTAAACTGAAGAAGAAGAAGAAGAAGAAGAAAGCAGCAGCAGCAGCAGCAGTAGCAACAACAGCACCAGCACCAGCACCAACAACACACACACACGGGGGAGTATCGACACGCTCCCCAAAACGACAACTAAACAAGAAGAAGAGAGAAACCTCATCCGTTTGTATTTCGTGATTCCAGACACTGAGAGAAGAAGATGTTACATGATATTACTCAGGAACATGTAGTGTGTGTTTGACCTTTGTCTCTCTGTGCAATGCTTTTTCCTGCTTTCTCAAGTCTGACGGTCTTCGTACCTTTATCCTGCCTCTCTTCCACTTTGGAGTGGTGGTTAATGGTACCGCGTCCGCCTGGTTTTCAAGAGAATCTGAATGCTTGGGATTGTATCCCACACACCCAGTATACTGACTTCCACCCCCACCCCCCTACCCCCTTCACTATTAGACTTTGAGTGGTGGTCTGGATGCTAGTAATGCAGATGAAGCGATAAACTGAGGTACGATGTAGTCTTAGCGCCTGTAAGTAAAAAAAAACCACGGCAACAAAAGGGTTGCCCCTAGCAAAATTCAATGAAAAGGCCACTTTTGTAGAAAAAACAAATTGGTTCCTTCCAGACTGTGCAGGCAGAAGACTGAAAAAAAAAAGTTTGGGTGGACTGTGGTGATGTGCCATGCTAGGGAGAGCAGTCTGAATTTCACACTGAGAAATATGTTTTGACAAAGAATAATTCAATACAATACTTTGTCGATCCTCTGAATCTCTGGGTCTGTCTTCATCTTTTTCTGTCTCTTTCTCAGTTTATACCATTCCTTATGACTGGCAAACACTTGTGAAGGTATGATTTTGATTAACTAAAATACTTCACAATTAATGCCTGGACTCGTATCAACAACATGCAACCAAAATCATAAAAGCACAAATAACCAGCAATTCATCCCAGAATGCACTGATTTATTGCCAAAAGCAAGAATCAAAGTAAACAGTTATTGACAATTTTTATATTATCATTTCAGCTTAAAAGGAAACAGTATATATACCATGTGCACATATACAAGGTGATTGTGACTCAACCAAGAAATAATGTAAACATATCTTTTATTTTACACATGTCCATTTGATGAACAGGAATGAAAGTGTACCATCATAAATTTATTCTTCTTTTTCCAACCATTAAAAAAACATCCACTTACACAGATCAAGCATGAACTCTTTCACAAAAAATGGTCTCAACCTTCCTCACGCTCTTAGCGAAGGTGAAATACAAAGTTCTACTGCTGTATCACAGAGAGTTTGGACAGTTCTCCAGCACAAGTATACCCTTTTTCTTCTTCTTTTTTTTTTAAATTTTATTTTTTTTATCTTTTACATCACCACTTTCAGGTATCTATCACATTAAAAAAAGAAAAAAAAAGAAGCAACTTTGTCTATTACACAGCAGGTAATGCACTTTCTCAGATAAGAATCCCAGCAGGTTTTATTATTTTTAAAGTAACTGGTAAGACTGCTGTCTACTTGAAATGATAACAGTAAATATAGTCTTTGTTCATCTCAACAACCACCCTTGTGTTTGAGTCAGCAGGACAAAAATGTGCATAAAAAACTCTTATGTCTGCGCATAAACAAGTTAACACAGCTCTTATGCTCTATATCTGTGTATAAATGTGTGTATGGGGCTCTTATGTCTGTGCATAAAGTATCATAACCTTTTCCAGATAATGTCGATAGCCAAATGTACACCCACACACAAAGGATTTAACTATCAAGAGCAGGTATGTTTACAAAAACATATGGAAACACAAAAAAAAAACCAACAAAAAAACATATCTCCACATAACATCACTATTAGCAATCAATATAAATTACCATTTTGATCATCATTATCATCATAGCCATCGTTTTCTTCTAAAAACTTTAAATCAATATTTTCTTTTTCTCTAAAACATAAGTAACCAATATAGGCAATGTCCAGTGCACAAAAAAAAAAAAAAAAAGAGAGAGACAGAGAAGAAAAAAAAGAAAAAGAACATCAGAATTCTGGAACTATAACCTACAAAGAAAGACAATAACAAAGATGACAGTCCCAAAAGTGTTAGTCAAAGTCAGAATTTTGACAATGTCTAGACCATACTAGAATAGACAAGTTTCTTGTAAAACATGGGGAAAAAAAAAAAAAAAATGTTCACTCAAAACAAATTTGGCAACATATTTTATTTAATCTGCCTAAATGTTACACCAGAGTAAATCATTTACTTGCAAAAATTACATGCAGAATCAGATGACAAACTTAAAAAGAACAGAAGTGCTTGAGTATTTTAAGGAAAAAATATATTGGCCATGCATAATCATGATATTTCAACCACCCACCCAAAATCCGGTGAAACAGAACCAATACATGAGATGTTTTTTGGCACGGAACCACATGACCGATACATGTTATCACAAGAACGATTTCACCGATGAGCCTAAACATGCCAAACACCTTCTAATCCCTGCTAAACTGAAACGATCAACCAATCCTCATCTACGCTCAAGAGAAAAGTCTGAACAAACATTAAGGATAATAGTATCTGTGCAATTTTTAACACAAATTTTATACACACAATTTTCAATAAACAATATTGCAGTCTGAAAAATAAAAACAAGCACCCAATCATGTTTAATACTTAAATACAGTGGTGATAACTGATATTGGAGAGAACACGTATTTCTTGAAAACAAGATTTCGGACACTGTTACAACTGGTTGATGATTCAGCATGCTGAAAGCCAACTGGCTGTTACATCAATGATCAGGGGCTACACTGAAAATGACTTTCCAATTCTCACATTCACTTGAAAAGAAGCATGAGCACGCATAACCTACAGAGCGACACATTTCAAACTTAAGTTAAGGTCAACAAAAGAGCAGAAGAAGTCAATCATTCATGAATGCATCCAAGATACATGTACACAGTTTTCAAGAAAAGACATTACAACAGGATTTTACTGTTATTCTCAATTCCATATGTCTCTAATTAAACTGTAACACTCATGCTGTAGATATGGTTGTGCCCCCTTTCTGTCTGACATGTAACACACACTCACACATGCACACATATACAGGGTTTTACACTTTCAAATTCGATTTCATGGAGACCTCTGCATGTTCTTTCATTTCTGCTGACAAAGTGGAGACATGGAAGGCGACTGCACACAAGAATGATTCTTGGTAACGTTCACAAATGACCTTTTCAACAGAGAAATGACTGACCAGCACAATGCATGCATCACCAATGTCACAGTCACATTCACAACAACAGTTTTCCTATCCACTACTTCTTCTCCATCACTTTCTGAATGTCCTTGAGCAGCATAGCTCCTATCACCATTTTCTCAGAATTCACAGTCACTTTTGCTTTCTTCTCAGACACCTTCACGGCCACAAGAACTAAGGTCCCTGATGCTAGCGTCTTGGCGGCAAATTTGAAGACTTTGTCGTCAGCGGACGGGACCTGAAGAAGATTCCCGGCAGTAAGGACACTGGTGCAGATGGACTTGGCACTGCCCGTCTCCTCGTTAATGGCCACATTGGCACTGTTCTCGTTCATACCTCCAAGTTTACCTGTCAACAATTGAAAAATAAAGGGTAATTTAGTATGGCAATAAACAACTGTTCTCGTTCATACCTCCAAGTTCACCTGTCAACAATTGAAAAATAAATGGCAATTTAGTATGGCAATCAACAACACTGTTCTCATACATACCTCCAAGTTTACCTGTCAACGTCTGAATAATAAAGGGCAATCTAGTATGGCAATCAACAACACTGTTCTCATACATACCTCCATGTTTACCTGTCAACGTCTGAATAATAAAGGGCAATCTAGTATGGTAACCAACAACACTGTTCTCATTCATACCTCCAAGTTTACCTGTCAACGTCTGAAAAATAAAGGGCACTTTAGCAATCAACAACACTGTTCTCATTTGGACTTCCAAAATCACCTGTCAACATTTGAAAAATAATGGGCAATTTAGTATGGTAATCAACACTGTTCTCAATCATACCTCCAAATTAACCTGTCAACATTTGAAAAATAAAGGGCAATTTAGTATGGTAATCAAAAACACTGTTTTCATTTGCACCTCCAAGTTTACCTGTCAACATTTGAAAAATAAAGGGCAATTTAGTATGGTAATCAAAAACACTGTTTTCATTTGCACCTCCAAGTTTACCTGTCAACATTTGAAAAATAAAGGGCAATTTAGTATGGTAATCAAAAACACTGTTTTCATTTGCACCTCCAAGTTTACCTGTCAACATTTGAAAAATAAAGGGCAATTTAGTATGGTAATCAAAAACACTGTTTTCATTTGCACCTCCAGGTTTACCTGTCAACATTTGAAAAATAAAGGGCAATTTAGTATGGTAATCAAAAACACTGTTTTCATTTGCACCTCCAAGTTGCAATGGAAATAAACATGATTACAATATGAAGCAACATAAATCAAAAGACACTGGCAGACAGAAACACACACACACACACACACACCCCCCCCAATATCAGTTATGTTCGAAAGACTTAAAACTGGACTACTTCTACTACTAACAAACAAACACATACACACACACACACATGCACACACATACACACAAGCACACACACACACATACAGAGAGCCACACACATGTGCGCGCGCACACACACACACACACACACACGCACACACACTCACACAGAATACCAACCAAGCCCAGACAGACAAAAGCAGCAAGACGTGATTACGACCAGAGAGAACCGACACTCACTCTGCTGGGTGGAGAAGTCGCCCTCACTCATGGTGTGGGGCTGCAGCAGCTCCCCCACGGGAGCCGTGATGCTGACCTTGAACTTTTGCTCCCCAGCACACACCTCCATGGCAGCCGGCTGAGTAGTGTCGTTAAAGTTTATCCCCATCAGAACGCTGGTGGAGGCGTTCACTCCCAGAGATGCTGTTCACGTTTGGAATCACACAGAAACAGCCAAATGCAGGAACAGCAACCGCAAAGATAATGATCAGATGTTTCAATCTCATAGTATTTCAATTCATTATTGTAGTTTCCCTGATCAATTTCAAGCTGAACAATTGTTTTGATAATAGACAAACTAAAATCAGCTGGAACAAGTAATGATGATTTTTCATTTAAGTCAGATGAAAAATTTACTTGCGTTTTAGAAAAATGAAATCAGAGCTAATCATCTTCAGTGACAAAAAGCTAAAACACACACACACACACACACACACACATACATGCAAACATACATACACAAACACAAGAGACTCAGAAAAAAAACATACAAACACAAACACAACAGACTGAGAAAAAACATACATACACAAACACAACAGACTCAGAAAAAACATACATACACAAACACAACAGACTCAGAAAAAACATACATACACAAACACAACAGACTGAGAAAAAACATACACACACACAAACACAACAGACTCAGAAAAAACATACATACACACAAGCACAACAGACTCAGAAAAAACATACATACACAAACACAACAGACTCAGAAAAAACATACATACACACAAGCACAACAGACTCAGAAAAAAACACACACAAACACAAACACAACAGACTCAGAAAAAACATACACACACACAAACACAACAGACTCAGAAAAAACATACACACACACAAACACAACAGACTGAGAAAAAACATACACACACGAACACAACAGACTCAGAAAAAAACATACATACACAAACACAACAGACTCAGAAAAAACATACATACACACAAACACAACAGACTCAGAAAAAACATACATACACACAAACACAACAGACTCAGAAAAAACATACACACACACAAACACAACAGACTCAGAAAAAACATACACACACACAAACACAACAGACTCAGAAAAAACATACACACACACAAACACAACAGACTGAGACGAACAGGGAATGACACTACACACACACAGAACTGCATACCTATTTCAGGGAAAGGTTGAACTTCCATTCCCGGCTGAACTTTCTGGAAAACAAAAACAACAAAAAAGGCATAAATATCAGGTTGAGTGACAATTCATACAATGAGATCTTTATTTATTAGTATCAAATTAACAGGAGGAGTTTGTATTATACTCCATGTTTGGTGTCATATACTGTGCCATGTCAAACTGATGCAAACTAGGCCTATCGGTTTGCTCTGCTTGGCCAAATTTCGTGCGGCTAACAGTGAAAAGAAGACCTGTTTTGCCCGGTCCGCTCTGAATCAGTTATTTTGATGACAGTCACCTCTATAATGTTTTGTTATAGTGGCGGAACATTTTTTCTCATGCAAGTGTACATGCGAGCCCATGTGTGTGAAATGGTACAGGAGGGCAGATGCATTTACATATATGTATGTGCATGTATCCACTTACATTTATATGCATTCTTCAAAGTGTGTTCATGAGTGATAAAAATTGGTTCCAGAATGCATGACTGAGTATATTCAAAACATACATAATCAATTTTCCAGACTGACATGACTTCCAATCTGTATTCTCAGTCAAAAGAATCACAGATAAAAAAAAATATACATATATTAAAAAATGGTAATAAAGCAACTTGTGAAAACCCTGAAATGACGAAATGTGATCCGATTCCCTCAAGACAGATACTTTTTTTCGTTCAGGTGCTGCATCTTCCCACATTCACTTGTATGTACAAGTGGGTTTTTATGAATATGACCATTTTATCAACCCTTCCATGTAGGCAGCCATACTCAGTTTTAGGGGATGTCCATGCTGGGTATGTTCTTGTTTCCATAACCCACGGAATGCTGATATGTATTACAGGGTCTTCAACAGTATACTCACTAGTGGGGTTTAGGCACTAGTGGGTATGCACATAAACTGACCCAGGAGACTGGAAAACTCTCTACCCTTAACCCACAAGGTGCGCCGAGACTGGGGATCAAGCCCAGGAAACTCCAGGTGAGAATCAAGTCCTCTGACCACACAACCACTGCACCCGTCAGAACGATACGTTCACAAGCACTGATGACGAAGGAAAAGAAAAAGAAGGAGAAAGACAGAAGCAAACATCCCCAAACACAACAAGGCTTCGTCAAGACAGGAGGCAGACCCAACTGTGAAGCTATTCTCCACGCAGGAAAGGCCGTGAGGGTCAAGGTCAACGACATCGGCCACTCACCGTTTCTCCAAGCTTGATGTTGTTCAGAGGCCCGTCAGCATTGTTCAACAGGGTCCACTCGATGGAGACCATTTTGGGGGAGAAGACAGAGATGGTGCGGGTGAACTTGTAGCTGATACTGAGACCGTTGCCACTGATTCTGTGCAGCAGCTCATGGGATTTCAGGGTCACGTTAATCCCTTGAACAATCTGGACATAAAAAAAAGGAAAAAAATTATATAGAGATAATTATGTGTGTATACACACACACACACACACACACACACAGAGATCTATACACACAGTTCATGCAACATACTAGTGGAGGAAAACAAGTGCAGGTGACAACCAAATAACCCTTCCGTTATTTGAAATAACTGCAAAGATTAAACAAGGAAAGGCAAAATGGAAACCCTTCAAAGGCTGCAATTGGGTGCCACCTGAATTCTCTCAAATCAAAATTTTAATTATTGGTGTTCTCAATCACAGCAGGGAAAAGTCATAATCCAAAGATTTCCCAAAGCAGCCCAAGATATAATTAACAATGAAATTGTCTGTTCATATGAGTGAAGATCACTTGATTATAATCAAAGTGAAAAAAAAAAATCTGATGATCATTTAACAAAAAACCCAAAAAAACTGCTGAGTGAGTGAGAGAGAGAATGTGTAAGAGGCACAGTGAGAACCTGTATGTTTGTGCCTGTGGGAGTGTATGTATGCACTGACCACTAAAAGTGTGGCTTTTGAATAGTCATAAAAAAAAAAGACAATAAAAAAAAAATCCACATATAAAAATGAACTTGGAAGGAAACAACTGCATCTCAGGCAGATTGGTACAGCACAATAATCAAGCAACTGTAAGGAAACACATACATCATATATAGCAGGTCCTTTCTCAGTGCGCCGAGTGCTTGCTGCAAACAAGACCTTGGTTTATTGTCTCATCCGAATGACCAGACGCTCAGTTTGATTTGGGAGAAAGGGCCAGAGTGGGATTCTTCTTCTTCTGCGTTCACTCGTATGCACACGAGTGGGCTTTTACGTATATGACCGTTTTTACCCCGCCATGTAGGCAGCCATACTCAGTTTTCGGGGGTGTGCTTGCTGGGTATGTTCTTGTTTCCATAACCCACCGATCGCTGACATGGATTACAGGATCTTTAACGTGCGTATTTGATCTTCTGCTTGCATATACACACGAAGGGGGTTCAGGCACTAGCAGGTCTGCAAAATATGTTGACCTGGGAGATCGTAAAAATCTCCACCCTTTACCCACCAGGCGCCATCACCGTGATTCGAACCCGGGACCCTCAGATTGACAGTCCAATGCTTTAACCACTCGGCTATTGCGCCCGTCGAGAGTGGGATTCAAACCCAGGCCCTCATGAATTCTGTATTGGCAGAAGAGCCTCTTAACCATTACGCCACCTTCCTCCTCAAGGCAAAAGAAGGTGTCAGATAAGAAAGACATGTATGAAGCTTGCAGGAGATGGTCCACTCTACCTGTGTACACACTGAGCATACACATCTGTGGAAGTAAACACAACATAAACATTGGTACTGTTCAGTCAACAGATTTCTCTGTATGAAACTTGGGCTGCGATCCCCATGGAGAGTGCATTGCTGCAAAGCGGTGGATTGTTTTATTCTTTTATATATGTTAACTCACTCAGGACGGCCAGTCCTCTCGTCTCCTCTACAGAAACCCCCCCACCAGATTCCAGCGGGTGTCTGAATGACCCAACCTTTTGCTTCCGTCGTCAGAATTGCGGTATTCTTTGTCAACATTCACCTCTTCAGTGTAGGAGCCTTCCGCTTGTAATATTTTGATGATGCTAATTGCGATGAAACGCTGTAATTGTCGTCTCTTTCGCCGTTCGTATGGAGAGAGTTAAGTCCACACTACACATGGGGCCTCGGTCTTCAGTCTCATCGAATGACTAGCGACAGACCACCACTTGAGGTCTAGTGGAGGGGAGAGAAAACACTGCCATGTGTGGGATTCAATCCTGTACACTAAGATTCTCTCGCTTGCTAGGTAAACGAGTTAACACTTGTGGAGTGATGGCCTAGAGGTAACGCGTCCGCCTAGGAAGCGAGAGAATCTGAGCACTGTGGTTTGAATCACGGCTCAGCCGCCGACATTTTCTCCCCCTCCACTAGACCTTGAGTGGAGGTCTGGACGCTAGTCATTCAGATGAGACGATAAACCGAGGTCCCGTGTGCAGCATGCATTTAACGCACGTAAAAGAACCCACGGCAACAAAAAGGTTGTTCCTGGCAAAATTTTGTAGAAAAATCCACTTCAATAGGAAAAACAAATAAAACTGCACGCAGGAAAAAATACAAAAAAATGGGTGGCGCTCTCAGTGTAGCGACACGCTCTCCCTGGGGAGAGCAGCCCAAATTTCACACAGAGAAAACTGTTGTGACAAAAAAGAAAAAAATACAATACAAAAAGACTTGGCCAGCCCTCCATGCACTGCAGTGACTTACGTTGGAGGCTGCTGGCTTCATGTCCCCGGCAGCCTGCGAAGGGGTCAGGCCCAGAGCAGCCGTCGGGGTCAGCAGGTCACCTGGGGTCATGGGCGCGCTGCTTGTGGCACTGCCACTGGCTGATCCGACTGGAAAAACAGTTATGGTTTATTTCTTTAGTAATGGGGATGTGTGCGGCGTGCAATGTGTGTGTGCAGGTTTGTGTGTTGTGTGTGTGTGTGTGAATGTGTGTTTGTGCAAAAGTGTGTGTTGTGTGGTGTGTGTGTGTGTGTGTGTGTGTGTGTGTGTGTGTGTGTGTATGTGTGTCTGTGTGCATGTATTAGAGACTGCGCTGGGTATGTGTGTGTAAGCATGTATGTGTGACTGTACATTTATTTTCTTTGAACAGTGAGAACTCCTCGGACATTCCTGACATATGTGAGACATAAAACAGGATGGCGAGACAGACTGAGAAACATGAGAGAAAGAGAAAACAGACAACACTGCTCAAATAGCAAACGAAAGTCAGACAGACAAAAAAAAAAAAAAAAAAAAAAAGGGTGTGTATACTTACAGTCATCCAAATCCAACAGAAGGTCTGCACTTTGTTTCTCTGGCTTCGCTTCAGCTTTTGACTTCACTGGCTTACTGGGCTGCTGCTGAGAAAAAAAGAAGAAAAAAAAGAACTCACTGCACATTCATTCATCCAGTTGCAACAAGTTGTGGAGTGATGGCCTAGAGGTAATGTGTCCGCCTAGGAAACGAGAGAATCTGAGCGCGCTGGTTCGAATCACGGCTCAGCCGCCGATATTTTCTCCCCCTCCACTAGACCTTGAGTGGT
Source organism: Babylonia areolata (assembly GCF_041734735.1). Lineage (NCBI taxonomy): Eukaryota > Metazoa > Mollusca > Gastropoda > Neogastropoda > Buccinidae > Babylonia > Babylonia areolata. The sequence goes on from NC_134897.1 coordinate 42,369,601, forward strand.
GGTCTGGACGCTAGTCATTCGGATGAGATGATAAACTGAGGTCCCGTGTGCAGCATGCACTTAGCGCACATAAAAGAACCCACAGCAACAAAAGGATTGTTCCTGGCAAAATTCTGAAGAAAAATCCACTTCGATAGGAAAAGCAAATAAAACCGCACGCAGGAAAAAATACAAAAAAAAAATGGGTGGCGCTGTAGTGTAGCGACGTGCTCTCCCTGGGGAGAGCAGCCCGAATTTCACACAGAGAAATCTGTTGTGATAAAAAGAAATACAAATACAAAACACTGCTTTTCATTATTCATGAGCTTCCAGCATGTAATATATTCATGTTTCTCGTTAGGAAACTGTTTATCTCATTATGTTCTAGAATGACTCTGTTACCTTGCATCTTCAAAGTACATGTTTGTGGATTTTATTTTTCTAAATGTGTTGTTTTTGTTGTTGTAATAAGCAACGCTCTTTCATGATAAGTCTGTAATCTGCGGAATCATTTTCTCCATTTCCCTGGTCTCCTCCCCCACATACCTTTCTCACCCACATACGTGTTCTTTTTCACTCACTGATTCAGATTTCAACACACTGTATGCTTCTGCTCTTCTGCACAAATTTCTAATGTTTTGTAACATGCCTGCACCTGTTCTTCGTATTTACTTTCCAGCATTCCCTTATTTTTCTGCGTAAACTCATTCTTCTTCAACATCCATACTTTGTAGTCACAAGCGTTTAAAATTTTTTTATTGTGAGTTTAAGATGGACATGGTAAATTTGGACCTAGGTACGGACATGGTAAATTTGGACACCAGTATGGACGTGGTAAATTTGGACCTTGGTATGGACGTGGTAAATTTGGACCCCAGTATGGACGTGGTAAATGTGGCCCCCAGTATGGACGTGGTAAATTTGGACCTTGGTACGGACGTGGTAAGTTTGGACCCCAGTATAGACATGGTAAATTTGGACCCCAGTATAGACATGGTAAATTTGGACCCCAGTATGGACGTGGTAAATGTGGCCCCAATACACTTGGTAATAAAGACATTCTGTTCTGTTCAGCCAAACCATGCCTGTCCTCTGTTCTCTTCAATCACTAACAGACATGTACCTTTTCTTTCTTCGCTTCTTTTTTCTTTGGTGGGGGCACCTCCTCTTCACTGTCCTCTTCACTGGAGTCCTCTTCCTCTGAATCGGATTCCTCTTCCTCCTCACTGTCCTCCTCTTCTTCCTCCGAATCTTCCTCACTGCTTTTGGCGGCCTTGGAACTGTCAGACTCTGCCTCAGACTCGCCGCTCTCTTTTTCTTCTTCCTCCTCATCCTCCGAGCTGTCCTCGCTGTCTTCGTCTGAACTGTCCTCAGACTCCTCTGCAACGTGTCACACATGTGCCTGATTAGATCATGAGAAGCAGAAAAAGAACACAGGACAAAATGAAGGAAAATTCAGCCAGAGAAATCTTATGTGTACTCCTAACACTACAGCGCAAAAAACGTGTTATCACACACATAAAGTGTCACCTGCGAGCGCAACTCTAAATTGCTATCAATTGAAAATAATCTCAATCACAGATTATGTCCCAAAGACACAGCACTACATGTATCAGGTCCACATCAACCTGTAATACAGCACCAATGGAATATTTCTGAACAAGACATATGGCGGAAGATTTACAAATTTTTAACACACTAATGACACGGGCTCAAAGAATGACACACAAAACAAGCCCTGTGATGTAAACAAAGCCTTCTTTCGTAAGAATATTACGACTGATTCAGAACAGAACTGTGTGCGTACTTGCGTGAGTAGGTTTATGTGATGTCTAAGAATACTGAGCTCTGTTTATAATTTTGCTGACTTGAATCATTACCCCCCTTGTCTACAGGGTTTAACTGCTGAATGGACAATAAAATATGTCAGTGCCACACCCTCCAAAACCAAGCTTAACTTCTGACTGAACAACAAAGTATGTCCTGCGTCACACAATCCAAAACAATGCTTAACTGCTGAATGAAGAGTAAAATATGTCAATAGTCACACCGTCCAAAGCCATGCTAAACTGCTGATTGGATGACAAAATATGTCCTGCGTCACACCCTCCCAAACCACACACAACTGCTGCATGAACAGTAAAATATGTCAAGAGTCACATGGTCCAAAACCACGCTTAACTGCTGGTTAGACAACAAAATATGCTCTGTATCACACCCTCCAAAACCACGCTTAACTGCTGGTTAGACAACAAAATATGCTTTGTATCACACCCTCCAAAACCACGCTTAACTGCTGGTTAGACAACAAAATATGCTCTGTATCACACCCTCCAAAACCACGCTTAACTGCTGGTTAGACAACAAAATATGCTCTGTATCACACCCTCCAAAACCACGCTTAACTGCTGGTTAGACAACAAAATATGCTCTGTATCACACCCTCCAAAACCACGCTTAACTGCTGGTTAGACAACAAAATATGCTTTGTATCACACCCTCCAAAACCACGCTTAACTGCTGGTTAGACAACAAAATATGCTTTGTATCACACCCTCCAAAACCACGCTTAACTGCTGGTTAGACAACAAAATATGCTTTGTATCACACCCTCCAAAACCACGCTTAACTGCTGGTTAGACAACAAAATATGCTTTGTATCACACCCTCCAAAACCACGCTTAACTGCTGGTTAGACAACAAAATATGCTTTGTATCACACCCTCCAAAACCACACTTAACTGCTGGTTAGACAACAAAATATGCTCTGTATCACACCCTCCAAAACCACGCTTAACTGCTGGTTAGACAACAAAATATGCTCTGTATCACACCCTCCAAAACCACGCTTAACTGCTGGTTAGACAACAAAATATGCTCTGTATCACACCCTCCAAAACCACGCTTAACTGCTGGTTAGACAACAAAATATGCTCTGTATCACACCCTCCAAAACCATGCTTAATTGTTAGTTGGATAACAAAATATATCAATGTCAAGAGTCACACGGTCCAAAACCACGCTTAACTGCTAATTAGACAACAAAATATGCCCGTGCCACACCCTCCAAAACCATGCTTAACTGCTGAATGGATAACAAAATATGTCCTGCGTCACACCCAAACAAACCATGCTTAACCACTGACTACACACCCCTCCCAAACTATGCTTAACTGCTAAAATGGATAACAAAATATATCAGTGTCAGTGTCGCACCATCCACAACCATCTTAACTGCTGATTGGACAACAAAGTATGTCCTGCATCACACTGTCCAAAACCATGCTCAAATATTGACTACACACCCCTCCAAAACCTTACTTAACTGCTGAATGGACAACAAAATATGCCCCTGGGTCACACCCTCCAAAACCATGCTTAACTGCTAAATGAACAGTAAAATATGTCAAGTCACACCATCCAAAACCATGCTTAGCTACTAAATGGACAACAAAATATGCCCTGCGTCACACTGTCCAAAACCATGCTTAACTGCTTTATGAACAGTAAAATATGTCGAGAGTCACACCATTCAAAACTATGCTTAACTGCTGAATGGACAATAAAATATGTTAGTGTCAGTGTCGCACAGTCTAAATCCACATTTAACTGCTGAATGGACAACAGTGTCAGTGTTGCATCCTCTGAAACCATGCATAACTGCTGAATGAAGAGTAAAGCATGTCAAGAGTCGCACTGGCTGGTTGGACGACAAAACAAGCCCTGTGTCACACCCAACAAAACCAACAAAAGCCCCACACACACACCTTCCTCGCTGGACTCTGACTCTGAATAGAAGGACTTGAGGTCCTGCTTCTTCTTGGTGCTGGTCTTGCTGGGCTTCTCCGTCCACACCGGGGGCAGCTCCACGTTGCGCACGGTGGGGTCAGGGGCCGTTTCTGGCCAATCAGGAAGCTCCTGGTACCCTGTTGTCCTCATGTTCAAGACGTGGGACAGCGTGCCCAGCTGGAAGTGGTCCCTGTCTGGAAAGTGCGAGGGGGGAAATCTTACTGACCGTGCAAGCTTATCCAGGTTATATGAAGAAAAACATTGTGTTAAATAAGCTTGAAAGGTAATGAAATGAAATAACAACCACTACACCTACCACCCCAAAATAAAAATAAAATAAAACAAAATACACAACCCATAAAAAAAAGAAAGAAAAAAAAGCCAGCCAAATAAGCCTTGTGTACATACAACAAAGTATACTAAAGAAGTCCTGCTCACATAACTAAAACATACAAATCAAAACATTACAGGGAAGAACAAAAAAAACAACCCCCCCCCCCCCCCCCAAAAAAAAAAAAGGGAAAAAAAAGAAAGAAGAAATTAAGAAATGTCTTTAGAAAAGAAACACAAACCTGCAAACAGATTGTGCCAAGTTAAAAAAAAAAAAAAAAAAAAAAAAAAAAAAAAAAAGATCAAGGCCAAAAAGACATGTCCAGTAAAAAGAACCACCACCAAAGACCAAGAGACAGCAGATACACATCCACCCCTATAGCTAGGCCAACAAACAAAAACACCCCTCTAATAAAACAACCCAACAAACAACAACTCACCTTTGAACTTGGACGCCAGCACAGGCGCAGGCTTTGGGGCCAGGAAGATCTTTTTGGCGTACTTGGAGAAGACACAGCCGTTCTCCCCGGGCAGGACCATCTGACGCAGGAAGCGCGAGCGGTCGCGGATGTCGTAGTTCTGGTCGTACTTGGCGAGGCTGAGCACGTACTGGCACAGCAGCTTGGTCTGCTTGGGGTTGGTGATGCACAGCTTGGTGGCCAGGTTCAGCACCTGTAGCTTCACTATGTCCTCCTGAACACACACACACGCGTGCACCATGCACACACAACATGCACACACACACCATGTACACACACACAAACACACCATGCACACATACACACACACCATGTACACACACACACATAATTAATGCATACACATGCACACACACACGCGCGCGCGCACACACATATCATGCACACACACACATGCACATACACACTCACACACGTACCATACACACACGCAAACACACTATACACAGGTGTTTATTTCTGTCTCTCTTTCTCTGTGTGTGTGTGTGGAAGGGTGGGGGGGAGGGACTGGAGGGATGTGTGTATGTGTGTTATATTTTGTTGTGTTGTTTTGTGTATGCGTGTGTGTTTGTGCATGCTTGCGTACGTGTGCATATGTGTGTGCATGTGCATAGTGTTTGTGTGCGCGTGCATGGTGTTTGTGTATGTGTGTGTGTGTGTGCGCGTGTGAATGTGTGGTGCATGCATGTGTGTGCAAGTGCGTGTATGTGTGCGTGCTTGTGTGTGTGTGAGTGAAGCTTCTTGTCCTCTTGAATAAGAGCCACACACACACTCCAGCAATAAGTTTCTCTCTGTCTGTCTGTGTGACTTTGCCATTAACTTGTGTCTGTCTCTGTGACTTTGCCATTAACTTGTGTCTGTCTCTGTGACTTTGCCATTAACTTGTGTCTTTCTGTGTGACTTTGCCATTAACTTGTGTCTTTCTGTGTGACTTTGCCATTAACTTGTGGCTTTCTGTGTGACTTTGCCATTAACTTGTGTCTGTCTCTGTGACTTTGCCATTAACTTGTGTCTTTCTGTGTGACTTTGCCATTAACTTGTGTCTTTCTGTGTGACTTTGCCATTAACTTGTGTCTGTCTCTGTGACTTTGCCATTAACTTGTGTCTTTCTGTGTGACTTTGCCATTAACTTGTGTCTTTCTGTGTGACTTTGCCATTAACTTGTGTCTTTCTCTGTGACTTTGCCATTAACATGTGTCTTTCTGTGTGACTTTGCCATTAACTTGTGTCTGTCTGTGTGACTTTGCCATAAACTTGTGTCTTTCTGTGTGACTTTGCCATTAACATGTGTCTTTCTCTGTGACTTTGCCATTAACTTGTGTCTTTCTGTGTTTAAGAGAAATCTGCACCAACAAAATACATTGTTGAAAACAACAAGATGACAGGACTGAAGCTGTCTGTACAAACCCCTTCACAAAGGGCACACGACTTTGCTGATTCATATTCTACTTCTCGAAAATGGAGTATGGCTGCCAACAATTACATGGCAGTGGTAAAAATGGTCACACACGTGAAACCCTGCTCGTGTTCATTCAAGTGAACTTGGGAGTTGCAGCCCACGAGCGAAGAACAAGATATTCATGTTCTGATTATACCACAGGAAATTCAAGAGTTAGAGCCTTACTTGATGATGGATTCAAACAAATACATTACACATGCTCTCAGAAAGCCTGTTTTAACACACACACACACACGCACACAAACACACAAATCAACTTCCCTCCCCATGTTCATATGTCAGAAACTTGCTCTTCTATTGAATGGATGTTAATCCGATCACGGACACCAGCACACATGCACATTTTCACAACTCTGCTCCCCATTTGAAAAGGTTTTTTTTTTTTAAATCAACACATGTTCATATTTGCTTTCTCCTTCCCTTAACCCTCTCAGTGCCATGAGGCCCTTACTGGCTGCACCACAGATCTCTGCCCATCTTGTGCTGCCTTACCAAGCTTTCCCCAAATACTGTCGTTCTCCTACAACAGTACAAGCTTTTTTTTTTCCCCAAATGTTCTGCGCTATGTCTCCCAAACTCTTCATCATACTCCTTCCCCCCTACCCCCCTCCCGTCTGTTGTCCAGCAAAGGGATACTCTTGTAAATGCTCTCTTCTTCACTCTCATGCTTTTTTCTGATCAATGACTGAAAGTCAGTCCCTCAATACCTGTCTTAAAATCCCCACCCCTCTCCTTCCTTCTCTGAATCATCTCTCTCTCCATTCTTTTTTTTTTTTCAATCATCTTTTTTCTTTTTTTTTTTTTTAGCCAGGACAGATTGGAAAAATATGCCACGCCAAAAATTGTTAATCCTTAAATGAAAACATTTTGAGTTCCGAGTTCTCCCAATTTCTACCTTCCCTTTTCCTCACCTCGCTAGTAAAACTTTTGGCCAGTTTTCGCAGGACGTCCGGCGCAATCTTTGGGACCCGCTCACTGTATTCACCAATGAGCCACAAAATGCTGGCCCGCGCCATGGGCACCGTGATCTTGTCCACCATCCGGGCCATGTGACAGATGATGCCCTTGTGCTCGCTGGGCTGCAAAGAAAACCATCAACCAGTGAACGACTTGTTCCTCCCTGTTGGAATGTTGTGTATCTGTCTCTGATGGGAAGGCTTGTACTTGGAAACATACCTGACATGATTTCACCATGGTGCCCATGTGTCTCTGATAGGAAGGCTCGTACTTGGAAACATACCTGACATGATTTCACCATGGTGCCCATGTGTCTCTGATAGGAAGGCTCGTACTTGGAAACATACCTGACATGATTTCACCATGTTGCACATCTGTCTCTATAACTGACATGATCTCACCATGTTGCACATCTGTCTCTGATGGGAAGGCTCGTACTTGGAAACATAACTGACATGATTTCACCATGGTGCACATCTGTCTCTGATGGGAAGGCTCGTACTTGGAAACATAACTGACATGATCTCACCATGTCGCATATCTGTCTCTGATGGGAAGGCTCGTACTTGGAAACATAACTGACATGATTTCACCATGGTGCACATCTGTCTCTGATGGGATGGCTCGTACTTGGAAACATAACAGACATGATCTCACCACTGTGAATGTGAGAGAGAGTGGGAACAAGGGACAAAGAATAAGCAAGCAAATTGGAGAAGAGAGAGAGAGGGAGATAAAGAGAGAGGGAGAGAGAGAGGGAGAGAAGAGAGGGAGAGAGAGAGCGAGAGGAGAGAGACAGAAGTGAAGCAAGTGAGAGTGAAACACACACATAGCAGCAGAAAAAAAAGGAAAAAAAAACTTCACCTTTGAAAATCAGTTTGAAGTATAATATCTCCAGATAAAACCATCAATATCACATCATATAATGCAGCAGAGTACTCTTAATGGGTACAGTTTCTTTTCTTTCTTTTTTTCTACTGAGATATCGCTGAACTTTATGCTAAAGACTAGGCAATAAATTATCAAATCTTTGCTTCCTTACAATACCACTGTTTATCATTGATGGTTACTGCCCGGCTGACCACACAAGGTCATATCAGGGCTGAAAAGCTGCAAACATTCATCCCAGACAACACATACAAAAAACACCTGGAAAAGAAAATTAGGCACAAGTACACCCATATTTATGCACATAAACTTAGGGACATGCCTCTGGTGTTGACCATTCTGTCAATTTTTCACTACAGGATCAACAAACCTAGCCTGACCACAAGCATCATAATCATTCATTAAATATACAAAATTATATATAATAACAAGTATACAAGACCATAAATTACCAACGGGCAACTAGCACATCATGAGCTTAAATAGAATACAACATAGTAAGAATACCAAGTATCAGGTCCTGAAAAACGAGCCCCTCAAAATATTCAGCTGTCTCGTAAACAATGAGGTGAAAAGCAAAAAGAAAAGGGAAAAGCCAGAAACCAAGAAAAAAAAAAGAGGAAATTTCTAGCTCAGAATTTCTACCAATTATAACAGAAAAAGTCCCCAACGTTCCCACTGGGGGTTTTTCCTTGCAAGGAATCAACACTTTTTGCTTGCACATTATTAGCCTGTTTTTTGGTGTGTGTGTTTTTTTTTTTTTTTTTACCTTTTTTTTGGTTTTGTTTTGGCACCAACTGGCCATCTTCATCAACATCATGCACTTCAATCACTCATTCACTGTTATCATTAACATTACAATAACTAATGTCACACATACACACACACACAAATACAATAACAGCTTGATGATTGAATATCAGTGAATGTTTCTATAACTGAAACTAAAGTTTAATACGCAAGAGAATGCAATTAACATGCTCCCAATACTGAACCTAACATTGTAAACAATATACTCCTGTAAAAATTAACTCAGATGTGTTTTGTTCTTCATAAACAAAACATGTTCCCACAGTTAACCCTTATATACAAGTAGTATTGCAATGTTTTTAATTGCAATGTTTTTAAAAGCGAATATGTGAAATGCTTTTATTTGAGAACATATGTTTAGTACTCTTGTTTAATCAAGTAATCCGCATGTGTGGGGTGGGTGGGTGCGGGTGTGTGCTGATTATCTGGTTGCGGTCTTCCGCAATTTACCTTTATTCTTATCTATTATAATCAATGTGCAGTATAGTAGGCTATGTTTATAATTATATTGAAATAATGTTTCTTAATTCTTTCTGTTTTTACATTAAGAATACTAGTTATTGCCTGCAGTGTGTGGATGTATGTATGAAACGGTGTATGTGATATTTTTTACATTTGTATCTTCGTAATACAGTTATGGTCCCCATGTTGCTTACTTGTCTATGTTGTGATAATGCACCTGACCAAATTTCTCCTGGTGGAGATAATAAAGTTATTCTTATCTTATCTTAGTAATCGCTTACTGTATAATAACCTTAATTTCTCAGATACATTTTTTTCAAAAATGGCCTTCCCAGTCAGAAATAATGCTAAACCCATGCATAGAAAACAAAATAGAAACAAAACCAGGTACCTTATTTCCTCCATTCCAAATAATAAAACCAAAACCAGATTTACCACCAAAATAAACGGACTGTTACACAGGTAAATCAAAATTCAGCTCATTCTGCATCATAACACAAAAATGACTTGTTTCGCATGTGGTTTGATCTGATGATTCCACAACGGATGTGGGCCGATAGTGGAAGTGGTTTTTGTGTTTGAAGGAAACTGTGGCATGAGACAGAGGTAGGTCACCGTGTTGGGCCTGCCTCAGGCATGACAGCCAGATCTGTGGAGCTCCTCCATGCGAGCTATTTCCGGGAGGTTATCGGCCGTAGTTTCGTCTGCTCCGCATAGGCGGATAGTAGTTTGCACAGGACAGGAATGTCAGACCCCTGCCGGAGTCTGCACTAGTTGGGTCACGGTTAAGTATGTGTAATTAAATGACTTGTTTAACCAAAAGAGTAACCAAAAACAAAAGCCTGTAATGACAGGGTAAACAACTTAAGCATACCAAAATAATCTGGACCAAAACATATAGTTATCAAAGTCCATATGGAATAAAAAAAATAATCAAAATTTAACAAACTTAAATATCTTTCAAATCACCCTGTGATCAATGCCCTGTCTACATTTGCAACTTCACAGGAAAAATAAAAGCAGAAACATAATATAACACTATAGACATCACATAATTTTATGTTCAAGAGAGAGAAAGAACCAAATTTATTCAAGACTGCATCATGATAAATCCTACACAGCCACATAAAGTACTATTAAAAAAAACCAAAACACACACAAAACAAAAACAAAACAACAACAACAACAACAAAATAACAAAAAACTGCTCTTTGCAAAAGTGTAGATGTTCAATACCAAATTTGTGAATCTCAATCTTGTTCAGAAAAATGCATACAGTGACTCAGTGACTGGCTGCACTAGTCTTCTGGGTGCTGCACCCTGGGTGGAAATCCACCCAGCAAAGGTACACCATGACAGTGACAAGGAACCAGAGGGATGGAGTCCTACAGAAGGTGAGAGATACACAGACAGGGGAGACAGGAGAGGGGCGTTCAGACAGCTGTAAAAACGGAGGGCAGGGACACAGGGTGGAGCAGTGGAAAGAGAACAACAGAGAGGAGAAATAATAATAATAATAATAATGGTACTTATATAGCGCTGAATCTTGTGTATAGACAAATCTAAGCGCTTTCGCACCAGTCATTCTCACGCACGCATAACTCTAAAACTGGAGAAACTAAAGACGAGGAAGAAGCAGGGAAGGGAGGCTATTTTGGGAAGAGGTGGGTTTTAAGGCCAGACTTGAAAGAGCTGAGTGTGGAGACTTGACTAAGCGAAAGAGGAAGTTCATTCCAATTGCAAGGTCCAGAGACAGAGAAAGAACGGCGGCCAACAGTCGAGAGTCGAGAAATCAAAGCCGAAAGCTGAAAACCCAGACCTCACAGCCCCACTCCAAAAGGGGACTGCAGCCTTCCCACTCCCCAGCACAGCTGTGATACATAAACATGCTCCACCACCAACAGCTTGATTCAACAAGGGACTTCCTCTAATCACCCTCTTCCTGATAACGTCTCTGTATTTCTTCACTTCACTTAGGAACTGCGATTCAGGAAAGCAGCATTATTTTTAAATGTTCATGCATAGCTTCTTTACATTTACTTTACCATTTCCAGAACCCCCCACGCCCCTCCAGTGTTCCATTGGACAGAATCTGTTGTTCATTTCAGGTTTAACTCACATTAACGTTATCAGCCAAGAAGACTCGTATGTATACTAAACAATGAGATATCCCAATTGTGTCCATAAGGAGATTCCATGAGTCGCCGTTTCTTTCAGAATATACTAAAATGAAATAGCTTTTCCCCTATGAATAATCAATCAAAAAATACTTCCTATATGAATGGCAGCACCTTATAAATGTATGTAACATTTTCTTTCATGAAACGAGTAACATTTGACACAGGTACATAATTATATGGAATCAAACTGTTGGTGTGAGCAGGGTTGTCTTTCAATGATCAGCATGCACCATAGCATCCTGTACATTGTGTAAACTATGCCACCAAGAATATACAATGAACACATATAGATAGATATACCCTTTGCTTTTGTGCTTCTTGGGGCTTTGGCAAATGGGAGGAGAACAAATCAATATCATAAACATGTGTCAAAACACCACAAAAATTAGAAAACAGAACAGAATAACAGCACATAGACAATTACAATTCTATTCCACACTAAAATAACACAATCTTTTTTTTCTTTTTTCTTTTTTTTAAAAAGAAAGTAACAACAAAAGATAAGAATAACATGAAGAGCAGGAATACCAAATATGAAAGCACATGTGCAACAGAACAGAAAGTAAAGAAAAATGTAAATTATGAAACACACCAACAGTTGCGGAATTCAGGCAACACAGTCACTAGAAAACACAGCTCATCATTCCTTGAAAAGTTTCAAAATAAAATAATGATGAACCATTCTGAAACATAGCAAACCTGTCAGTAGGAGAAACTACAAAAAAACTCCAAATTTGAGATGCATAAGCAAAAAAAACAGAAAATAACAAATAAATTATGAAAAACCAACACTATCAACTACAACAACAAAAACCACAAACTACACCAACACTAATATTGACCATACAACACACACATCAGACAACCACAAACTACACCAACACTCATACTGACCATACAACACACACATCAGACAACCACAAACTACACCAACACTCACATTGACCATACAACACACACATCAGACAACCACAAACTACACCAACACTCATACTGACCATACAACACACACATCAGACAACCACAAACTACACCACCACTCATACTGACCATACAACACACACATCAGACAACCACAAACTACACCAACACTAATATTGACCATACAACACACACATCAGACAACCACAAACTACACCAACACACATACTGACCATACAACACACACATCAGACAACCACAAACTACACCAACACACATACTGACCATACAACACACACATCAGACAACCACAAACTACACCAACACTCACATTGACCATACAACACACACATCAGACAACCACAAACTACATCAACACTCCTACTGACCATACAACACACACATCAGACAACCACAAACTACACCAACACTCACATTGACCATACAACACACACATCAGACAACCACAAACTACACCAACACTCACACTGACCATACAACACACACATCAGACAACCACAAACTACACCAACACTCACATTGACCATACAACACACACATCAGACAACCACAAACTACACCAACACTCACACTGACCATACAACACACACATCAGACAACCACAAACTACATCAACACTCCTACTGACCATACAACACACACATCAGACAACCACAAACTACACCAACACTCATACTGACCATACAACACACACATCAGACAACCACAAACTACACCAACACTCATACTGACCATACAACACACACATCAGACAACCACAAACTACACCAACACACATACTGACCATACAACACACACATCAGACAACCACAAACTACACCAACACTCATACTGACCATACAACACACACATCAGACAACCACAAACTACACCAACACTCACATTGACCATACAACACACACATCAGACAACCACAAACTACACCAACACTCACATTGACCATACAACACACACATCAGACAACCACAAACTACACCAACACTCACATTGACCATACAACACACACATCAGACAACCACAAACTACACCAACACTCACATTGACCATACAACACACACATCAGACAACCACAAACTACACCAACACTCACACTGACCATACAACACACACATCAGACAACCACAAACTACACCAACACACATACTGACCATACAACACACACATCAGACAACCACAAACTACACCAACACACATACTGACCATACAACACACACATCAGACAACCACAAACTACACCAACACTCACATTGACCATACAACACACACATCAGACAACCACAAACTACACCAACACACATACTGACCATACAACACACACATCAGACAACCACAAACTACACCAACACTCACAATGACCATACAACACACACATCAGACAACCACAAACTACATCAACACTCATACTGACCATACAACACACACATCAGACAACCACAAACTACACCAACACTCATACTGACCATACAACACACACATCAGACAACCACAAACTACACCAACACTCATACTGACCATACAACACACACATCAGACAACCACAAATAATCATTCCTGAGGGTTTTTTTCTGAAACAAAACAATGGCAAAAGTCTTAAAACGTACAGAAGTCTGGAAAGCAGAAACAACAACAGATTCCAAACAGCAAGTGCACTGCAGTTACAAACAGGCACCACGTTACACAAGAGCTTCAGCAACACATAAAGCTCAGCGTAAGTGTAAAGAAGTAAGGAAAGCCAACCTGGCACAGAGAACAGCACTGATCAGAAATGGACTATTTAAAAAAAACAATCAAGCTACATAATTATGTGACCTGGTTGGAGACATAATTTGACAACAAACAAGAACGCCAGAGAATCGACAGACAGGCAGAAAATACGAAAAAAAACTTAGCCGTATGAAGAGCACAGGAACAGGAGTCATGATGGCTGCCGGAAAAAGAGGGCGCTAGCCAGCGGGACAAAGGGGAGGTTACCTACTTCCGGGAGGTTATCGGCTGTAGTTTCGTTTCTCCGCATAGGCGGATAGTAGTTTGCACAGGACAGGAGTCTGCACTAGTTGGGCCATGGCTAAGTATGTGTAATTAAATGGACTAATTAAAAAAAAAAAAAAAAAAGATTTTCAAGACTTCAGACTGGTGCACAGTCCATACAAAGACCCGTAAATTCATTGTTCAACATGTGCAAATATCAAAATAAAGTGTAAATAAAAATTCAACATTGTCTATTTCAGAAAGAAAGCAAAGATGTCACAGAGAATGGTGCTAAAAAAACCAATTTACATTTATCCAGGAGACTACTTACCCGCATCTGTAGCAGTTTCTTGATCACAACCACACTCTCAGCTACCACAGCCTCTGTAGAGGACCAGAAAGTGCGAGTTACAGCAACATAAAACAGCTCAGTAAGGAAAGATTTTACAAAAAAACATATCAATAATGTCAAATGATTTAAATGTGCACATATAATAGTCAACCATTACTGAATATCAATAACTGACATTTCATATATTGTATTTGTATTTCTCTTTTTATCACAACAGATTTCTCTGTGTGAAATTCGGGCTGCTCTCCCCAGGGAGAGCGCATCGCCACACTACAGTGCCACCCATTTTTTAAAATTTTTTCCTGCGTGCAGTTTTATTTGTTTTTCCTATCGAAGTGGATTTTTCTACAGAATTTTGCCAGGAACAACCCTATTGTTGCTGTGGGTTCTTTTACTTGCGCTAAGTGCATGCTGCACACGGGACCTCGGTTTATCGTCTCATCCGAATGACTAGCGTCCACACCACCACTCAAGGTCTAGTGGAGGGGGAGAAAATATCGGCGGCTGAGCCGTGATTTGAACCAGCGTGCTCAGATTCTCTCAACAGTAACAATACTGTACCTTTTGAACACCCGGATGTTTCTGGAACTTCTATATTGATGACATCTCTCTCTCTCTCTATCTCTCTGTGACTCACTGTCCTATCCATCTGTGAATCTTAGTGTTTGGGGGGAGTGAGGGGGTGCTGTCAGTATGTGTGCGCGCGTGTGTGTGTATGAATGTGTGTGCGCTCGCACGTGAGCGGCAGTGTGTGTATGCATGTGTGTGCACGGATGTGGGTGTGTGCGGAGGGCCGGGGGGGGTGTTTTCTTCATTATGTATACAGTTCTGCATGAAAACCTTTTCCTTTCATTTATGTGTGTGCTATTTGTAATAGATGTAGATTAGCAAGGACAGACTGGAAGAATAGGCAATGCCTAAAATCTTAATCCTTGAATAAAAACGTTTTGAGTTCTGAGTTCTGAGTTCACTTCCCAAGCAGATGCGTTACCTCCAGGCCATCACTCCTATAAGGATATAAAGGACAATTCCTAGCTTTCACACATCCAACATCATATGAATCAAAGCATGAAGCTCCAACAGCGATTGCAGTCAGTGAACATGAAAGTCACAATGGTTGCCTTCTGGTAAGGTGTCTACCTAGGAAGAGAGAGAATCTCAGCATACCGTACTGAGTCCTGCACTTGCCAGAATTTCCCCCCCCTCCACTAGACCTTGAGTGGTGGTCTGGACACTAGCCATTCAGATGGTGATAAACTGAGCCCCCCTGTGTCAGCACACATAAAATAACCCACAGCAACAAGAGAGTTGGTCCTGGCAAAATTTCACAGTAAAATCCACTCTATGTGAGCATGTGTGTGTGCATGTACATGGTTGTGTGTGTGACTGAAGCCTGACTACTTTTTCTTTTCTGTTTGTGAGCTGTAAATCCCATGTTCACTCGGATGCATGTCGGCTTTTAAGCCTACGAGCATTCTCTACCCCTGCCAGGTGGGCAGTCATACTCCATTTTTGGCAGGGCTGGTGGGGAGCAGGGGGGAGCGAGCCTGACTGAATGACATATTAGGAAACAAATGATGAGCGCCAAAAAGCAACTCTCAGTCAGCTCTCCCCAGGTAGGCAGCCTGCTGAGCAAATGATTCCGTGTTAGAAAAGCACATAAGAGTTTGATCTCTGATCAACGGGCGCAATAGCCAAGTGGTTAAAGCGGACTGTCAATCTGAGGGTCCCGGGTTCGAATCACGGTGACGGCGCCTGGTGGGTGAAGGGTGGATTTTTTTATGATCTCCCAGGTCAACATATGTGCAGACCTGCCAGTGCCTGAACCCCCTTCGTGTGTACATGCAAGCAGAAGATCAAATACGCACGTTAAAGATCCTGTAATCCATGTCAGCATTCGGTGGATTATGGAAACAAGAACATACCCAGCATGCACACCCCCGAAAATGGAGTATGGCTGCCTACATGGCAGGGTAAAAACGGTCATATACGTAAAAGCCCACTCGTGTACATACGAGTGAACGTGGGAGTTGCAGCCCACGAACGCAGAAGAAGAAGAAGTGCTGGTATAAATATCCATATTAATCAATAAATCGATTCACTGACCATCTCTGTTGGACATGAGGTGCACCAGTCCATTGAGACAGGTGTCAGTCACTTCAGAAATACTGCTGGCACAGCGACCTATTGCCTGGATGGTGGCTGCCGCGAAGTCCTTGTCCGAACTGGTCACATATGTCTGCGCATGCAGCAAAAATGGATTTGTACAGCCAAGTATAAATACATACACATGTAAGTAAACAAACACTGATTCACACACACACACGCGCGCGCACACACACACACACACACCAAACAATGCAATCTTGTAATCAAACAGAAATAGGAAATAACTGAACAAAAGCAAGGCACATGGAATGTCTCTGCACATACAGATAATTTTTATTTGTGGCCTATACAAATAGTATGTTGTTTTTTTCTTTAAAGAAGGAAAAATAATAAAATACAATAACCTGCCCCTTTCAATGTATCTGACATGCTGAATGCCTTCAGCCCACACAGGCACTGTGCTTCTGCACCCATGGACTGGAGCCAAATCAGACAAAAGGCAGTGGAGAAATACTGAAACAAAGGCCCACACTGCAAACCAGTGGGCCTGAGCTGACTGACCTCCCTTTTGACCATCTGTCCTCCAGATATTCTTTCACCAAGTTACTGAGAACTTTTCTGTCACACGAAAGCTTTGAGTGGAACATGGAACATACCTGGAATTCTCTCAAGATGGTAGAAATGTTGGTTTCTGTTGCCAAATTTGTGAGGATCTCCAACTGAAAAGAAAAGAAAATCATCTGATTTAAAAATAAATCAACACATATTACAAGAGCTTTAAACAATCACCATCCTCTTATCTTTATCATGTGTCCTGTAACCAAGGCTAACGTTCCTTCAGTCTACTTGTCTAGACAGAATTCTATGTGGATCATCGGAACGTCAAATCATTTTGTATTTATGAAAAATAATACTAGATTTGCTCTCCTTGCCTGCATCACCCTCCAGCCAGAATTCTTCCGTAATCAAAGAAAAAGACTGTTATCAAATGCACATTCGATTGATGTTAACAAGATACTGTTTTCAACTGTCAAAGACAGACAGTATGTGCACCATGCTGGTATGCTGATGCATTTCCATGCTCAAATGTCCCATCCATTCTTGTATTTTCTAGCAGCAATTTTTCAATGACCTATTTCTGTATTTTATGTCTTGTGAACAAGATAACAATTTTTCCAAATGATCCATCCTCTTCTTCTTCTTCTGCTTTCGTGGGCTGCAACTCCCACGTACACTCGCATGTACACGAGTGGGCTTTTACGTGCATGACCGTTTTTACCCTGCCATGTAGGCAGCCATGCTCTGTTTTCGGGGGTGTGCATGCTGGGTATGTTTTTATTTCCGTAACCCACCGAACGCTGACATGGATTACGGGATCTTTAACGTGCGTATTTGATCTTCTGCATGCGTTTACACACGAAGGGGGTTCAGGCACTAGCAGGTCTGCACATATGTTGACCTGGGAGATCGTAAAAATCTCCACCCTTTACCCACCAGGTGCCATCACCGTGATTCGAACCCGGGACCCTCAGATTGAAAGTCCAATGCTTTAACCACTCGGCTAGTGCGCCCGTCGGATCCATCCATTTCTCTGTATTCTCTGTCTCTTGTGAAGAATGTCGGCTAGGCTCTCAAGGACTGAACAGCATGCTGGGTTTATGTGAAGGTCAATGCTCTTTTTTTCCTCCCATTTCTTCTTTTTTTTAAACAGCAGATGTGGTGTAGTGTGTGGATTAGTTTGCACAGTCTGACAACTCCTTGAAACTCCAGAACGTGACACCAGACTTACCTTCAGCAGCTTGATATGGAGAGGATCACTGGAGCGCACATAGAAACTTTTGAGGAAGGGTTCAAACATCCCCTGCACAACATACAAATCCACACATTACGTTTAAGTAACATACATACCGTGACCCACTAGTGCAGACTCCAGCAGGGGTCTGATTCCTGTCCTGTGCAAACTACTACCTGCCTATGCGGAGAAAATGAAAGTAGCTACGGCTGATAACCTCCCGAAGTAGGTTACCTCCCTTTTGCATCCCTGACTAGCGCCCTCTTTTCCCAGCAGCAATCTTGACTCCTGCTCCTGTGCTCCGCATACAGCTAAGTTTTTTTTGTATTTTCTGTCTATCAATTCTTTTCTTTTCTTTGTATTGAAAAAAAAAAGGTTAAAGGCCCCATAGCCTTTTACCACTATCGGGACAGTGAATTAAAATCCACTGTGTCTAGGGCTTGAAAGAGGAAGGTGGGGCCCAATTCTCTTTAACCTTCCCAAACCAAAGTCTGGTACCTTTCACACCTGGGTCAGGTGAGGAAAAACGGAGTGAAGTGCCTTTCCCAAGGACACACAACACCATGCCGTGATCGCGCCTTAATTTTAGCGCGATTGCCCAATCGAGACATAATTTGACAAAAAACAAGAACGCCAGAGAATCGACAGACAGGCAGAAAATATGAAAAAACTTAGCCGTATGAAGAGCACAGGAACAGGAGTCATGATGGCTGCCAGAAAAAAGGGGAAGTTATCTACTTCCGGGAGGTTATCGGCCGTAGTTACTTTCGTTTTCTCCGCATAGGCAGATAGTAGTTTGCACAGGACAGGAATGTCAGACCCCTGCCGGAGTCTGCATTAGTTGGGTCACGGTTAAGTATGCGTAATTAAATGGGGCTTCAAACCCTGATCACTAGTGACGTCTGGATCAGTTGTGCAACACCAAAACAATTCTGCCATGGTGCCCCTCTTCGTTAATAAACAACAAACTATAACAGTGATTCTGCTCCTTAAAACAAAAGGCACACAGCTCCGAGTCAGTGCTTGCATTCAGGTAAACAACAGGTAATAGAGTCGGGAACCTTCCTTCTTATATTTACCGTTTACCACTGGCCTTGTCAAGATTTGGTCTCTTTTGCTTGTTACCGGCGTAGGAATTCACAAGATTCATACATGACATGTAAACCTTGCCTTATTCTCCAATTATATTGCAATGGAAAGAAATTATCTGTGACCAGCATGTAGCAATGCATATCATCCTCCATGTAGCAAAGTGTAAAGTGACATGAAGCAATGCATACAGCGACACAGCCATGTGTATAGTGACATAATACAGCAAACTGGTCTCAAAGCAAATTACACTAAAACTGGAGCTGTTCACATGCCTGCCAATTAAACTTTTACTGACCAGCTTACTATAAACACACAGAAACTTTATCACATCATTGCTGCCAACACATTTACAACCATCAGAAAACAAATCCAACATAAACAAATTCAGACACAGAACTATGTCTTATGTAACTGACAATCTCTCTCATCTGATGAGCAAAAGACATAGTTTTTTCTTCTCTTAAAGTCTGATGGCAGACTACCAGAATAGAATGGTGACCTGACAGAGGAAGAAATGGACATCAAATTAGCTAGTTATTTTGTAGTTTTTTGTATTTCTTTTTATCATAACAGATTTTTCTGTGTGAAATTCGGGCTGCTCTCCCCAGAGAGAGCGTGTCGCAATACTACAGCGCCACCCATTTTTTTGTTGTTTTTTTCCTGCGTGCAGTTTTATTTGTTTTTCCTATCGAAGTGGATTTTTCTACACGATTTTTCCAGGAACAACCCTTTTGTTGCCGTGGGTTCTTTTACATGCGCTAAGTGCATGCTGCACACGGGACCTTGGTTTAACATCTCATCCAAATGACTAGCATCCAGACCACCACTCAATGTCTAGTGGAGGGGGAGAAAATATCGGCGGCTGAACCATGATTGTGATTCAAACCAGCGCAGTCAGGTTCTCTCGCTTCCTAGGCGGACGCGTTACCTCTAGGCCATCACTCCACATGCCAGGTTACTAGTTTGGATCACACAATGGCCATGCTTTTCTTACTGCCCCTTACATCAGACTGAATAGTTGTTGTCCAGGATCTAATCTTTTGGACCATGACCAAGTGCGCTGGATTACGCGGTTGGTCAGGCATCTGCTAGGCAGGTAAGGTGTAGCATATATGGATTTGTCCAAATGCAGTGATGCCTCCTAGAGTAACTGAACTGAACTGAACTCGGCCATGGTCTGGTGATGGCTTTGATCCTTATCCAAACAGGTGAGGTGAGGATTGTTCTCTCTGTGCAGGCCTGTCAGCTTTAGATGGTTATGGCAAAACTAAAAACTCCAGTATGCATCCACTTCCAGCGAAGCAGTGGGAGAAAAAAGGTCATACATCTGAAAGCCTGCAGAACATGACAGCTACAATTTATGAATGCTGCAGATAAAGACAGGTACGTGAACACAGAAAACATTCTTTAGAGGGAAAACGAAAAGGGACATTAGCTAAATGAGATCAAAACAGGAACATTAGCCCAATGAGATCAGAACAGGAACATTAACCAGATGAGATCAGAACAGGAACATTAGCCAGATGAGATCAGAACAGGAACATTAGCCAAGTGAGATCAGAACAGGAACATTAGCCCCATGAGATCAGAACAGGAACATTAGCCAGATGAGATCAGAACAGGAACATTAGCCAAGTGAGATCAGAACAGGAACATTAGCCCCATGAGATCAGAACAGGAACATTAGCCAAGTGAGATCAGAACAGGAACATTAGCCAAGTGAGATCAGAACAGGAACATTAGCCAAGTGAGATCAGAAAAGGAACATTAGCCCCATGAGATCAGAACAGGAACATTAGCCCCAGAGATGAAAACAGGAACATTAACCAGATGAGATCAGAACAGGAACATTAGCCAAGTGAGATAGAACAAGAACATTAGCCCCATGAGATCAGAACAGGAACATTAGCCAAGTGAGATCAGAACAGGAACATTAGCCAAATGAGATCAGAACAGGAACATTAGCCAAGTGAGATCAGAACAGGAACATTAGCCACATGAGATCAGAACAGGAACATTAGCCACATGAGATCAGAACAGGAACATTAGCAAGGTGAGATCAGAACAGGAACATTAGCCAAGTGAGATCAGAACAGGAACATTAGTCACATGAGATCAGAACAGGAACATTAGCCAAGTGAGATCAGAACAGGAACATTAGCCACATGAGATCAGAACAGGAACATTAGCCAAGTGAGATCAGAACAGGAACATTAGCAAGGTGAGATCAGAACAGGAACATTAACCAGGTGAGATCAGAACAGGAACATTAGCCACATGAGATCAGAACAGGAACATTAGCCAAGTGAGATCAGAACAGGAACATTAGCCACATGAGATCAGAACAGGAACATTAGCCCCATGAGATCAGAACAGGAACATTAGCCAAGTGAGATCAGAACAGGAACATTAGCCACATGAGATCAGAACAGGAACACTAGCCACATGAGATCAGAACAGGAACATTAGCCACATGAGATCAGAACAGGAACATTAGCCAAGTGAGATCAGAACAGGAACATTAGCCACATGAGATCAGAACAGGAACATTAGCCACATGAGATCAGAGTGGTATAAGTTTGAAATGCAGCTACTACTTTTTGTATATTTTTCAAACTGTTCAATGGTGCAACTGTAACTTATTTTGCTGAACAAAAAGTAAAGCAATTCCAAGAGGAAGAAGATTAAATAAATAATGGTGACTGACAACCTGACTTTTCAGTTCTGTCTCAGTGTGATGAAAGCCCTCCACTGACAAGCACAATGGCCGACAGCAGTCAAAGGGTTAACCAAAAGTGTGGCGTATCAATGAGCTCACAAGCTCTCCCCACCAAAAACATCCCAAGCTGCATACAGAAATAAGAAGAAGAAGAAAGAATGTTATCACCAACAGGGAAATCTGTTGTGACAAGAAAGAGAGCAATACTATAATCAGTACAATGCTCACCTTTCTCTTTGTGGTCATGGTCGCCACATTACTCAGGACAACATACTGTATCTCCCTGCACACACAGTCATTGTTTTTACCATGACATTTTTTTTTTTTTTTTAAGCAATACTGTTCAACAAAGATTATTTGTAATTTTCATGTCCATCAATCAAACCTATCTAAACGTGTGTGTGTGTGTGTGTGCACGCGCGTGTGCATGCATGCGTGTGTGTGTGCATGTGCATGCGTGTGTGTGTGTGTGTGTGCGTGTGCATGCGTGTGTGCATGTGCATAAGTGTGTGTGTGTATGCGTGCTTGCATTCATGTATGTATGTATGTCTTCATCTGTGCGTGTATGCACATGTGTGTGCACATGCATGTGAGTGTGACAGAGTGAAGCTATTTACAGCATTAGCAAAGCTGCATATGTGAAGCATAGCCAGAAACAAGAACTGGGTAGGGAGATAAAAGCACATGCACAGAAAGGGTAATAGCTTTTTGACCCAGAGTGAATGGAAACAAGACCGCTTGGTTCTGGCTTCTGATCCAGGTATGCACTGATAAAGGACAGCAGTCTGGACAGTTTGACAAATTCAGTCAGCTCACCGATCATGTGTGTTGAATGAGCACACCTTGAGGAAGATTGTAATTCGGTTCCAGGAAAACCAGCTGGTTTGGGATTGTCCTCTTGTCAGGGATGTGAGATATAAACGAGTCTTCTTCTTCTTCTGCGTTCGTGGGCTTCAACTCCCATGTTCACTCGTATATACGTGAGTGGACTTTTTACGTGTATGACCGTTTTTACCCCGCCATGTAGGCAGCCATACTCCGCTTTTGGGGGTGTGCATGCTGGGTATGTTCTTGTTTCCATAACCCACCGAACGCTGACATGGATTACAGGATCTTTAACGTGCGTATTTGATCTTCTGCTTGCATATACACATGAAGGGGGTTCAGGCACTGGCAAGTCTGCACATACGTTGACCTGGGAGATCATAAAAATCTCCACCCTTTACCCACCAGGTACCGTCACCGTGATTCGAACCCGGGACCCTCAGATCGAAAGTCCAACACTTTAACCAATCGGCTATGGCGCCTGTCAAAAACGAGTCATATCACTGGGCATGGTTGTGTGTAAAAGCGAACAGGTCTCGAAAGAGACATCAAGTTAGGTCATCGGTGTAACAGAGGAGCTGCAAAAAAAAAAAAAAAAAAAAGAGCAGATATTGAGGTTATAAACCCAAGGAAAAAACAGTGGCCAGCTGAAGCAGCAGACAGACACAGTGATCATCCCAAAGCCTTACTGGTGACTCCTCAGCAGACGGATCAGACTCTTGGCCACGATGCCCACCTCTGCCTTGGGGGCACAGTGGTGGTACAGCTGGGCCACCGCCATCACCACCTGTAACAACAACGACGTCTGTTAAAAGGTCTTGGGTTCGTTCACCAGGACAAATTTCGCATGGGTCATTCTAAACATTCTGTGGGGTTTGTCTAGTAAAACTATCTAAAAGAGTGAACCTACAGTGGAGCGGAGATGTGTTTGCCTAAGAAGCGAGAGAATCAGAGTACACAGGACTGAAATCCACAAGAACTTGGGTGGTGGTCTGGACACATCTTTCAGATGAGACAATAAACCATAGTCCACTGTGCAGCATTCAGTTTGGCACATGAAAGAACCCACAGCAACAAAAAGGTTCTCTCTGGCAAAATTCTGCAGAAAAATCCATTTGATAGGAACACAAAAAGAAAAAGAAAACAAGAGAGGCAAGGCCTTCAAGACTCACTTGTGATACACTTAAAAAAATCCAAGCTTTTTATGTATTGACTATAATTTCAAATTGTAATGTTTAAGATTAGAAAGATCAATTTAAAGCAAATTAAGTCCCCTAGCATTAATTACAGAGTAATTTCCCTTCTTTACTATCTGCACCAAAACGTTTGCAAAATAAATAAAACTTCCATGCTTATCAAAAGAAGTTCCTGTTTGAACAAAAAATGATAATAATGACTGCTCTAGTTGTTGGGTCAGAATATCAGATCAAAATGCCAAGTTTAGAGAATACAAAAAATATAAATGTAACAGTAAATGCAGTTTGCATATAATTAAGCTTCATTTTTTTTTTTTTGTGCCCATCCCAGAGGTGCAATATTGTTTTAAACAAGATGACTGGAAAGAACTGAATTTTTCCTATTTTTATGCCTAATTTGGTGTCAACTGACAAAGTATTTGCAGAGAAAATGTCAATGTTAACGTTTACCATGGACACACATACACACACACACAGACAGACAACCGAACACCGGGTTAAAACATAAACTCACTTTATTTACACAAGTGAGTCAAAAAGATATGTCTAAATATGAAATTGAATATGTTGTAATTTACATGCTTATGAACAAACCACCCTTTGCTTTATTTACTGTTAATATTTTAAGCAAATCATGGACCAAGTCTGATATGTCCAGTTACAAATTTTAATGTGTTGTAATTTTGGACGTTTACAAACATACTCCTGTTTACTATTAGGACTCACAGCAAATCATGGACAAGTCTGTCAGTGGCAAAGACCACTAGACCAAATTTGATATGCCTAGATACAAATTTTAATGTGTTGTAATATGGTTGTTAACAAACATACTGCAGTTTGCTTGTTTATAGATACAAATTTTAATGTGCTGTAATTTGGATGTTTACAAACATATACTGTTTGCTTGTTTACTGTTTAGACTAAAAGCAAATCATGGGCAGGTCTGTCAGTGGCAAAGACCACAGGACCAAGTGTGGTATGTCTACATACCAATTTTAATGTATCATAATATTTGGATGTTTACAAATATACTACTGTTTGCTTGTTTACTGTTAGGACTCACAGCAAATCATGGACATGTCTCTCACCGGCAAAGACCACTGGACCAAGTCTGGTATGTCTGGATATAAATTCTAACTGTAACTGGGATGTTTACAAACATACTACTATTTGCTTGTTTACTGTTAGGACTCACAGCAAATCACGGACAAGTCTCTGAGTAGCAAAGACCACTGGACCAAGTCTGGTATGTCTAGATATAAATTCTAATGTGCTGTAATTTGGATGTTTACAAACACTACTATTTACTTGTTTACTGTTAGGACTCAAGCAAATCACGGACAAGTCTCTGAGTAGCAAAGACCACTGGACCAAGTCTGGTATGTCTAGATATAAATTTCAACTGTAATTTGGATGTTTAAAAACATACCACTGTTTGCTTTTTTACTGTTAGGACTCACAGAAAATCATGGACAAGTCTTTCAGTGGCAAAGACCACTGGACCAAGCCTGGTATGTCTAGATATAAATTCTAAGACCACTGGACCAAGAAGGGTATGTCTAGATATAAATCTTAATATCTTGTAATTTGGATGTTCACAAATATACTACTGTCTGCTTGTTTACTGTTTGGACCAATAGCGAATCATGGACAAGTCTCTCCGGGGCAAAGACCACCTATTCTCCCCTCTGGACCTACAGCAGAGTTGCGACTGTTGAGCAGAGGCTTGGCCTGTCTCAGCAACAGGCGATGGTCAGGGTCCATGATGTACGGGGCCTTCTTCACCTCCCCCTTTGCATCCCCCTTCCCTGCCTCCTCCTCCTCGTCCTCTTCATCCTCCTTGCCAGAGCTCTCGTAGAATGGACGCTCCTCTTCTTCCGCTACCTCCTGTTTCAGAATCAGGACTTTTTGAAATTAAACATTAATTGCTCGTTTATTTCTGTGAAAAAAACTTTAATGCCAAGCAATCTAAATAATAATAATGATACCAAAAATAGAATACGAAAGTTCGTTTGTTTAAATGTTTAATGTTGAGGTAGGCAAAACAACAGAAATAAAATACACCACCACATCATATTCTCTATATGTTTATTAAATATCTGATTCTTATATGACAATAAATTGCTTTAAGAAAAACCCACTTGAACGTACTTCATCAAATACAGCTTTAAAGTGATATCCCATTATCCCAATTCCACCCAGGGGATCACCACCTTGATGTGCCTCAGTAACACAGAGAGCTATGATGGCTGAAGCCTTACGGTTCTGGTAAGGCAGTAGTTTCCTGGGTTACTTCATTCCTAAGTGTCACCAGAGTTTTATCTCTGGTTTTGGCTTCTGTGACAAATGACAAAGGGTAGAGGACAGACAAAAAGTCATCAACCAGCCAACTCTGGGTTAAGAGGTTAGGCAGAGCTGACAACTCTATAAAAAGGAAATTTTCTGTCTAAAATTGCGTTTAAATAACATACTTAACCGTGACCCAACTAGTGCAGACTCTGGCAGGGGTCTGACATTCCTGTCCTGTGCAAACTACTATCCGCCTATGCGGAGAAAATGAAAGTACTACGGCCGATAACCTCCCGGAAGTAGGTAACCTCCCCTTTGTCCTGCTGGCTAGCGCCCTCTTTTTCCGGCAGCCATTATGACTCCTGTTCCTGTGCTCTTCATATGGCTAAGTTTTTTCGTATTTTCTGTCTGTCTGTCGATTCTCTGGCGTTCTTGTTTTATGTCAAATTTTGTCTTCAAACAGGTCACATAATTATATGGTTCGACTATAAAACACTCCATTTGTCACAGAAGCCAAAAGCAGAGATGAAACTCTGGTGACACGTAGGAATGAAGTAAACCAGGAAACTACTGAAAAGATCCAAAAAAAGGAATGGCTACATCTGGGGGAAGCTAGCTGAGACAGGGATGCTAGCTGAGACAGGGAAGCTAGCTGAGACAGGGCTGCTAGCTGAGACAGCACAAGACAGGCAGCAGTGGAGATCTTTGGTGGCAGCCTTACGTGCCACAGGGCACAAAGAGGATTCAGCAGCAAGCATTTAACCAAATCAGCAGGTTTTTGGCATCCATATAAACAATTACACAATCAGCCAAAGATAAGCACTGACAAGATGTCTGCTTCACCCCTACAAAACACCACACTGAAAACAGAACTTATCAGCACTCACGTTGGCATTGGGATTGATGAACTGGGTACGGGCGTAGCGTGTGAGCGTGTTGATGATGACAACTTGCCCCCACTCCTCCACATCCACCAGCAGATTACACAACTTGCGGTAATTCTTGTGGATCAGGTCGATGCGCTCCGGGCAGATCTCCTCAAAGGCTTGGATAGCACTCCCTGCCACCAGCTGCAAATCAATAGTCACATGGTCAAACAAATAGAGTACCTGGCTGCAAATCAATAGTCACATGGTCAAACAAATAGAGTACCTGGTTGCAAATCAATAGTCACATGGTCAAACAAATAGAGTACCTGGTTGCAAATCAATAGTCACATGGTCAAACAAATAGAGTAACTGGCTGCAAAAGCACAGCATCATCAAACTAATATCGTAGGTTAGCCAACAAATACTGATTCTGCACATACAGATGCAACCAGAGCAGGCTGCAGACTAAGCTTGGAACAATAAACTGAATGTCATACTGCACACAAAAATTCATGCTTATTTGTGTGCATTGAATCTTGGGGATAAAGGAGTTCAGCATCTGGATATACATTCAAAGCTACCAGAGCATGGCTGTCTTCACCATCTTCTGTCACTGTCATACACTCAGGGTGTCAAGGAACGCAAGTGTATTGGATTTTATCATGCTTTCTGAAGGTGTTCTCACCTCATAACAGTGAATCACTTAACCTGAGGTGAGGAAATTACACACAGAACTCCTCTCCACAATGATTCCCTCTCCCATCACGGATAGGTGTTTTTAACTGTTCTGCATCTCTTCACATTTACTCCCTATAAAATGTGACTTATTACTGACTTATAAGTGATTTACCAAGATCTAGTGGACTTGTGACAAAACTAGAGGATATTTTGATTTATTCTTAAAGCACAATGCTCAGATTAGCTGATGCTGCTACACCAACCCTCAATCCCATTTGGACATGTGAGACTTGGGTACAGTCATTCTTATGTTGCGAAGTGATATCTGGGAACAGCTGTATTTGTGCTGTACTATCTATATGATCATAATATCTCCTTGCAGACCAGGGTATGCTCCTTAACACTTTCTCTCCCACTCATGGCTTTTGATATGGATCACTGACGCTTTGAAAGTACAAAGGATGCACTGCACATTCACTGAGCGGGCCCCTGGGATATAAAATTTGTTCAAATGAACACAAAAAAGTGAAAATGTTGTATGGAAGCTTCAGTTTGACTTCAGGTTCGTCTGCTACGAGGAGGTTTCTTTCGCTTCACCATTCCTTGGCCTGAAAACCTGGACAATTATGACCAGGATATATGCCTGCCTTGGTATATGTGCAGCAATGCAAGTGCGATAATAATGTGCAGCATTAGAGTGACCCTCTGAAGGTAGTCTGGGAATCCCATGACTTATGGTACAAGATTCTGGAACCCCCAAGATTTTTCATCTGTCAGAAGCCCTGCTACTAATCACCTGATTCAAGCTGGATAAAGGTATAGTTGTACTCAATGGGGTCTGGACTTAAAACCTAATTCAAGCTAGATAAAGGTACAAATGTACTCACTGTGGTCTTGTCTCCCAGCAGTCGCTCCAACACCTCAATGAGCTGGTCTTTCGTTTCAGGGTCCAGGCTGCAATACCCAAAACTTCAAAGTGCACTATTAGAGCTTTACTTGTATCCTGTGGCATTTCTTTCTCAGAAACAGTGACTATCATGTTTGAGTGGATTGAAATAAAAGCTGTGAGTTCTGAAGTGTGAGAGAATATCATTCATTTGTGTGATACAGAAACAGACAAAATAAACATGCCTCTAACATGCACTGATATGTTCATCTGACTTAGCATCTTGTGGAGTGAGCAAGAGGGAGAGTGAATTTGTGTGTGTAAGTGCATGCGTGCATGCAATCGTGCATGTGTATGCATGTGTGTGTGTGTGTGTGCATGTATGTGTGTGTGTGTGTGTGTGAGTGCGTTTGTATGTGTAAGTGCACGTGTGCATGCATGTTTTCATGCTTGCTCATGTGTACATATTTCTGGTGTCCTTTCATAAACATCTACGAGTCAGGTCAAAAATGTTTAGAACTGAGCATGTTTCCACGACCACTGATGTAGGTCAGAATAAGGTAATTACTGAATGTTTTCATTTCCACTGTAGTTGTTTTTTTAACCACCACCCCTCCCCCTCTCTAGGGAGTGGTAAGTCTCTTACTCTCACATAACATAAATTCATAAAGAGAGAACAAACAAAATCCATGTCAGGATCAGGATCAGAAATATACACCAACATTTTGGCAAAAATTCTTAAAAAGAGAGAGAGAGAAAAAAAAAGTGCAAGAATGTTCCCACTATTTCTGTACTAAATGTTTACCATGAATTGAATGAAAGATTTGCCATAACGCCAAATAAAGCATGCAAGATCTATTTTGAAAGTTACAGTAAGATAAAAACAACAACAAATATATGCAACACCATCTGCAAACATACATTACTACAGTCAAAGGCTGCTTCCAGGTTTAACCACTGCTTATGGTAGCTGTTTGTCTTTTGGTTCCCACCATGGCCCGAGATAAACTGGGGGCAAATAGTGAAGTGAGACCTCAGAACTGTGAACAAACTCGACATGACACCAGCAAACTGGTTGAGGACCGTGGAGAATGGAGCACTTTAGACTGCCTCAAGCATCCAAAGATGCAGGAACATCTTAGTCAAAGTTAGTCTAAAATCCACCCATTCTCCTCACAGATAAACACCCCGAGAGATTTGTCTACGCACAAGATTCAGCGCTATATAAGTACCATTATTATTATTTATTATTATTATAAACACCGCTTTCACTCTCTCAGCTTAACTGACAAATACTAACCTGTAGAGCTTGGGAATGGCATGAGCGGCAGTCTTCCTGACGTAAGGGGACATGTCCATCACAGCCTCTTTGATGGCCAGCATCATGATGGGGGCGATGACCGGCACCCGGATACTGGACAGTACCCGCAGTGCACTGGCCCGAATTAACTGATTGGGGTCCTGCACACCAATCACACATTGCAAACTTTTCTTCTTTTTCTTTGTTTTGGTGAAACATTCAACACCTTCTACAGTCCTCCGGCTGGATGCTTTTTACTTTTGTTTTTTTAATTGATAATTTTCAAAATCTGTTAAAAACATATTAATATTTTAGTAGCAAATACATGTATATAATGATGATAAGAAAAGCTTCGCCTGTTGAGCCTGGAAAGAAAACAAACACTGAAGCAGGAATGAATCACAGACAGAAAAGTCTGAGGTAAAACTGACAGACAATAGCTAAGCAGAGGGTTGATTTCATGATCAAAATACCTTTGTCCCACTTTGAAACCTACAAGGCTTTGTACTTAATACAGAAATACTGTGTTCTTGTGATATCCTTAAGTACAATGTGCAGAGTTTGTATACTTGTCAGATGACAAACACACCTGTTGATATTATACTGCAACGACACTGTAATTACTTACACTGGTCAGACAAATGCTTTCACTTGCTAAAAGAATATTCCAAAGGTTGCATGTTGAAAAGACATACAGTAAGAATGAGGGTGCCTGTGACTATTCCCAACAACAAACTCTGAGAACAAACAAGGTATTTTTGAATCAGGCATATACATCACTCCTACAGACAACACAAATAGGTCATTTCCAGATTAACTCCACTGTTATATTCCAAGGAGTAAAAAAATACCCAAACTCCACAAAGTGCTCCATACCTTGAGAGCTCGCTGGAAAGTGCTGATAGACAGTAAAGCCAGGTCCTGTTGCTCTTCAGCATACCGAGTCAGGTATACATACACCAGCTTCTTGATCTGATACATCAAAAACATTTCTTTAAACTGACACAGACGCACTTAAGCATATATGCACACATAATTAATCATAAGTTTTGCACATGTAGACTGTACACAAGTTTAATTATCAAAACTTTTATAAATCACACACACAAAGGCATGACGCACATCCATGTGATTCTCGTGAACAAGCGCAAATATGACTTTTATTTCCTGACCATAAACTTGAAGACAAAATTTAAAACTACATTAAAAAAAAAAAATATATATATATATATAGCATAACTGGTTTTAAATGCACATTACCTCCAAATTCTTGGAAACAACATTTTTCACAACAGCTGGAAACAGCTCTGATGCATCTTTTCCTTTGGCCACCATCTGAGGACAACAAAACATAAACCTTAATCCAAATACAACTTTTCTGCTGCACTGCGATATACTAAAATGTAATACAATATTTGGTTAAGTCACAGAGTATGGACAATGGTAAGGTTCAGAGTATTATAGTATATACTTTGCTGTGTATGAAATAAGGCAACATATTACAAAATAGACGCAACGAGGTGTTGAATTTATTACAGAAGTAGTAAAAGTAAAACACAAAATACAAAAGAAATATTTCAACAAGTTTCAATTTGATCTTTTTTTTTAAAAACAAAAAGAACAACAACTGCTAAATCAGTAAATAATAAGTTGTTTTCTTTTCAGCACAACAACTGAAAAAATTACTAATAGTACTATGAACCTATCCATCATGACACCCGAACATACAGATGGCATGATCATAGCCATACTGGTTATGGACTATGCATGCTTCGAACGTGGTATATTGCATTTCAACCTCTGAATATTGACTGAAATCATATAAAACTCATTGAATTTGAAGTCAACAGTATACTGGCACTATAAAACTCATACCTGCACCTAAATTGACAATGAACATTGCATTACTACATTGTTCATGGTAATTAGAATGCTGATATCAGCAAAACTGAAACAACATAAGAAAGCAGAATCTGACTATTCAAGAGCTCAACAGCAACTGCAATGTTACAAGAGTAGATGACATTCATACATGCAGCCAGAACAAAAGCCTTTCTTTTTTATATATAAATATCTGCACTGAGCACTGGTTAGCAAACCATTTGCATATTTATTATTTTCTACACACTTACAAGTTACCTGTATATTGTTCCTCCAGGGCAAAGTCATGACAATCACCAGGGAAAAAAAAACCAAATCAAAACAACTTGTATGAATTGTATAAAAGCCTCACTACCAAGTGGTCCACAAGAGTCACATAACCATTGCGAAACCTTTTCTTGCAAAGCTCCCTGTTTGATACAAATTTATACATCTAACTTCTAACCAAAAACACAACTGAACTGGCACTCACCCCAACGACTCTCTTCATAGCTTCCAACTTCAAGGCATCCTTGTTGCTATCCAGCATCTGTTTGAGATCTTCATGTCTGTAACACATATAGAATTTAGGTCTGGTTCTGGACACTAAAGGTCATTTGACTGGTACACCACAAAATCAATGGTTCATTTTTTAAATTAATGGGCCAGGAAAAACAGCCACTCAATCAGCCTGCACCCCCATCGGGCCACCCCCAAAAATTGTAATTAAATTTGTGCTTTGTCCACTGCATTTAAGAAAAAAAAGGATAATAATAATATGTGTGTGCCACCTGTGTGTGTGTGTGTGTGTGTGTGTGTGTGTGTGTGTGTGTGTGTGTGTGTGTATGTGTGTGTGTGTTTGTGTGTGCAACTGCATGTGCTGTACTGTTATGTGTCACATAATAAAATGTTTATGTTTTGTGAACATTGTGGACTCCATGGAGATATTTATGGTAATCGAAAATCATATGATTACTTTCATCATAAGCCAAGACGAAGACAGGTGGAACTGAGAAATGGAAGAGCTATCTGCAAGGAATATGGACAGCCGGCTAATGGTGATTACAGATACACACACCAACAGGTCTCTGCCGGATCTGAAAGAAACCATTCGACTGCATCATCGATGTAATCAGAATCCCTCTATTTTCTTCCTTGTGACCAGTCTTGTGATCGCAGTGTCGGTCTTGGCCAAATAGTATCACACTCACACTCAGTCAAACGTGTGACAGTGTAAGAAACAACATCACTAACATCTGATCACCTTTTGAAATCGGTAGTGAAAAAACCACTGCTTGCAGGGTCTGTGCTGATGTCAGCCTCAGCGCTACCAGTTGAGCTTGGAGGCTTTTCATTAGCATACGACTGTTGAAATCCGTTACCAGACATTATTTCACACTTCTGAGGTCTGTCCACAACACCTCTTCTGCTACACCAGAAAACCGGAAGTCATGAGGCGTATGTCATGAATATGTAAATGAGACACGTTTTTGCACTTTCTCCTTCTTTATTCGTCATTTTATTAAACAAGCCCCAGTCTGAATGGTTAGACTATTGAATCAGTTATCTATGAAACAATCCTAAGTTTCAAACAAAAATATTTCTCATAAATGACGTAAACACATGTGACCACCACTACATGCGCATGCGTCATAGGTAATCTTGCATGACAGAAACACCTTCTGCTTGTGATCGAGAAATGAAAATACACAGCATATAGCTTAAAGAAAACGGATTTTTGGCATTCAGTGTAGAAGTCGTGTACGAGTCGTGAATTTCAGAAATGGAGAGCAATCCTTTTGCGGATCCTCATGCATCCAATCCATTTTCAGTAAGTAGACAAGACGAGTTGGCGGTATGTTCGCAGATTTTGAGACAGGAACTCGAAAGAGGTCTTGAATCAAATTTTTACTGCTTTCGTTTGCTAGAGCTCCAGGTTCTTTTTAAAATGTTGTTTTTTGAACAGTCCTAGTGGTGATATTAGGTTACGCAAACCAACATATGACTGCTTGTCAATGATGAAACTTGCTAACTTAATGCTTTTGATTGATTCAGTAATTGTTACTTTGTAGTGTATAACTAAGAGACCATCCTTCATAAATACTTCCCACCAGAAGTAGGCTGGGCAACATAAGATTTTGTTGTCCATTTAAAGCAGTAGCCAACAGTTCTAGGCAATTCTGAGTTAAACCCTTGTTCTAGTTTATGTTATGCACATCTGTTGATGTAATTGTGAGAATGTACATTTGTCACAGTGTGTGTGTGTGTGTGTGTGTTTACAGTTGTCACACCTGTAGTATTTCACAATGTCCAGATATATGATAAGCTAATTAACCTACAAGTGAAGTAGAATGTTGCTAACTGAATTCCTGAGCACAGTTTGTGAGTTTTAGGCACAGAAGAATGAGTTCCATTCCCATAATAATGGTTCCCAATGATTCTATTGTTTCTCTGAAGTCTACTTAACACCAGGGTATTACTTTAAAGTGAAAGTATAGTATACCTCATACTACAGCTCTGTTGAGTGGTCTCATATCTCATTGTTCAAGTTAATTTTTTTCTTTTATTTTTACAGGACCCATCTGTTCAGCAGGCATCAGGGGCAGGCAGTGCAGGACAGCAGCAGGGAATGCTGGATGACTACAATCCCTTTGCAGAAGGAGGAAACCAGACTCGCGCAGCTGGCGGGGTCAGTGATGCTTGATCTTTAATCATGTTCAGTTTCTTTTATTGAAAAGTGTGACAGCATGCTCAGTCAGTCTTCATCAGGCCCACTTGGCACAGCTGAGGGAGAGCATTTCAGGGGGCAGCTGAGATGACAACAGTCAACAACCCCTGTTATACTGGTGGTCTGGGCCAGCAATTTGGGACAAGCCAATGTTGCCAACACCTTAAGGCTTTCCCAGGAGTTTTTTTCAGTTCAGTTGTGTTGATGGTCTTGGGTAGCAATGACTAAACTCCTTGCATACATTGACGGCCCATGCTTCAAACTTTGTGTATGCCTTTGCACTGGGCGCTAGCGGGTCCAGGTTGCCATTCACCCCCAGTCTTGCGCTAAGATCGCAAAACTCAGTCAAAAGGGCGGCTGCTAGAGTACAGTGAATAACAAGCTCACGATGCAACTAACTACTGCCATGAAAACAAAGGACTACTGCCGGGTCCTTACCAGAAAGACCTTTAGGGCATCATACCAATAGGCCATCAAATTCCGCCAGCACTCAGTCTTCCTACAGTCTGAATCTGGTGATGATTTTTACTTTGAAGACATGGCGTTTGAACAAGAAACATGAAAAACACGCTTATGAAATAAAAAATATTAGAATTTTCAGTCAGTATAGACCTTTTTCAAGGATGAAAGGTGTAATTTTGATGTGAAAAGTGGTCTATGAATAATGAAGTATGAGAAATAGTGTGAGAATGCGACAAAATGTCCAGTGAAGTATTCTCCAGAGAAGTACAGTCTTTTAACTCAATCCGGACGAATAGTTCTCTCCCTTGCTTTTCATTACAGACTAATGAAGTAGCAATGTACATAAATTGATTGAAACAGTCACTAGGTATGATTTTTTGGTATTTCTGTGTGATTCTCAAGGCCAGACCAGTGCTTTGAGTCTATGTGTAAACTGGGCAGGTACTATCCTCCTGCCTTCCCTTTGAATTAAAAAAAATATATATATAGATTAATTCAGATATAGTGTAAGTAGATCAGTCCATATGCTTTGATTCCTCCTTGAAACTGAGACTGTATGATTCAGGCACAGCAGGGTGGCGGCACTGTCCCACCCCCCCGGCCGGCCCAGACGACACAGCCGGCCATCATGACCCCCTCAGAAGAACCCCCACCATACTCCGCAACTGGAGCCCAGAAAGTGGACACCAGCGAGCTTCAGCGTCGCCAAGAGGTTAGTGGACAGTTTTTAGATAAATAGACGACTGCTGGTGAATGTTTACAATTTATATGGATGGACTTGGGATGAATTTATTTTTCCTCCTTTGAATTAGATGGTTGGCCTGTGTTGGACTTGCAGCCAGTGTAGTCAGCCTATCCCTTTATGTTGTTAGCATTTGTGTTACAGATGAAAGCATGCATGTTGAGTTTTAAGGTTTCTTGTTTTTTTGTTTGTTTTTGTGTTGTTATAAGGGTATTTTCTTTGTTTTTCAAACAAGTTTTCTGTGTATTTATTTTGTCTGATAATAATCATTTTATAAACTATGAAGAAAGGAAAAAAAAACATACATTTCATCAGCATATTTCCTGGATGAAACAGAAAAATAATCACTTCTCTATATAATAATAATATAGAAATTAACAAGTTGTAACTGCCAACAAACCAATGTTGTTTTTCACCACTCACTGTCAATAGCCTTTTAGTATTATTTATTATTTATTTTGTTATTATTTATTTTGTTTTGGTGTTTAGTAAAAATATTTCTATAAATTCAGAGATGCTCTGATATATATTTCTGATTTAATATATATCTGTGTAAGCATTCATGAAAGAAAAATGCCCCAAACTAATTTACAGTTGCAATGCAAGATCTGCTGCACACATTCCCAAATTCCCAACTTGCACAGTGGAAATGTCCTCGCTCTCAAGTTCAGGTGGGGTAAACTGCAGAGTTTCCAGTTGGTCAAAGCGTGAAAACTTTCACAGTATGTTTTTACTGAATATTTGTTGTTGTTGAATGGATCTTACTGATCATATTCCAGTGTGCTATACGATAAGAATGCATTGGAGAGTTATGTAGAGAAGTAATTGTGTGTGATTTTCTTGTGCTTTCACCTGACCTGTACTTTATTATAACGTTAACACTTTGACGGTAACACTATTGTATATAGCATGGAGCAAACAACTTGTGCTTTGTCATAACCTTGTTTGCTAGGAACTATGTCAACCAGTCAAGACATATAGAAAACACATGTAAAACATCCATTTCATAAAGCACACTTTAAAAAAAACAACAACAACAGTTTGTGATGCTTATCAATAATTGTCTTTTTAACATGTTTGAATAGTGTGTTATGCACAGACTGATTATAATGGCCACAGCAGACATTGTGCTGAAAAGTATGTGTGTATGTGATTGTTGTCAATATAAAGCAGGAGGCATCTCTTTTGGGTCAGGTGAGGCTGATCTCAGACCCCAATGGCCGTCGGCCATGACATCGCACATCACATTGTGTGTGTGTGTGTGTGGCACTTTTTAAAATTTTTTTATTATTTTTTTTTAATTCTTGTCCTTGAACCCATTACCCTGGCTGCCTCTGCTGAACCTGCCAGATACATGTTGATTTCTGTCATTTGAAATGCAACAGTATTTCTTCTGTCAAAATGATGTTGCATTCTTTTCATCTAGCAGTGTGTGTGTGTTTTCAGCTTCCTGTTTTTCCTTCTCTTGTCCACTTTTCCCTTTTTATTTGAAATTGGAAAATGTAGATTTTTTTTTTTTTTTTTTTTTTTAAGTTAAACAACTGAAGCTGATTTTTCCCCCCCCATTTCTGTTTGTATGGTAGTCAGGAGGAGAATGATAATATATATCATTTTCAAAAAAGTTGTTGAAGAGCACACCAGCATTTACTTAGCAAACATTGATGATTGATTTTTACAGGTGTAAGGAAAATCATGTTACTTGAGTTTCAGTGCTCAGCTTAGGAATTGGAGTAATAGCTGTTGAGAAAGAAAGAAAGCAGTCGGCAAACAACAGAGATTTATGTTCTGTGTATCATGGGGGTGCTGTCAGTTTGTAACACATCTGCCGCCATAAACAACACAGAGATGGGATTTCAGTTGGCTGGGATTGTTCAGCACTAGATATTTATGTTAACTGAAATCAGTTATTGGTTTTCAGTCCAACAACAAAGCCTCTCACAAAATTAAAAAGGGGTTTTGTTTGTAGAGTTCAGTGGGGGAGGGAAGGGGCAAAATTGATTCATTTGTATTGATTACCCTGTCACAAATTGATTCTGTCTTCGTTTTTTGTTTTGGTGATGCCTTTTTCAAAGTCTTCTAGTATTTGCTGTGGTCATTGTACATTGAAAATGATGCAGAAAACCTCAGTAACCGTAAGTCATGAGCAGAAATATTGATTACAAGACATAATTGTTTTAGTTACATGGGCCCAGGAAGCTTGTGCAACCTTCCCCTTGTTGTGCCTGCCATTACTGTATTGGATTGTTCATCCCTCTTCCAGTCTTCCTGCCTGCTGCCTCCCTTCCCATCCTCTTTTCATGATGACCTTTTCCTGATTCAGTGATTGTAGCGATTGTGTGATAGATAAAACATTTTTGTATGGAGACACATGAAGTTAGATTTCCTTTTACAGAGCCAAACGCTTCATCTTCGAAATATTAGAAATCTTCAACTGCAAGAATATCTTTAACCACAGAATGAAAACTTTGGGAACGAGGTGTCCGGAGTTGCACATTGCACTCAACTTCTGATCATGCAATTGTTACAGTTTATGTATCTTATCATTATGAGTTTTTGAAGTGTTGTAGCTAACTTGTGAATGTGTGTGGATGTTATCACTGGGTATTTACGGAATGAAATTAAACAACAAAGCATAGAGTAATTTGAGTGTGCATAATAATTCAGTGTGTTGTGTGCGAGCCATTGTTACCCATTTCTTCTATCGGTCGTTATTAAATTGTATGCATGGGGATGGGTAATAGATGATTATAAATACAACCAAAATGACTGTTTATGATCTCTTGTTTTGCATACATTACATAATGAAAAGTATGTATTATTATTATTATTACTGATAACTCCATTCTAACAGTTATGCTGGTCTGAAGTTGCTGGTTTGATTCATATATATATATATATATATATATATATATATATATGTTAATTTCCTTTTCCTAATAATACATTGCACAGATTTCAGAAATAGGCATTTGACAAGCAATCAGTTATTGTTACATTTTATTTGTGTATTACCTGTTGCAGTACAAAATGTCAAAATGGTACAAAATGTCAAAATTGCGACATTTTGTCCCATGTTCGCAGTACAAAATGTCACAGCATTTCAATATGCCACATATGTGACATGCTGTTCGACATTGTCGTATATTTATGTCAACTGTGGGACAGTTTGTCACACATGAATAGATCATTTTCCGTTGGGTCTGACTTGTCGGTTGAGTAAAGTACAGTTGAAAAGGTGAGTAAACACTGACCCTAGGACACAGACACCAAGTGGTAAAGATGTCCGCCTGGGGAGTGGAAGCTACCCAGTTCGATCCCCAGCTGAGTTGAACCAAAGACTTAAAAAACTGGTAACCCAGCACAGGTCAGAGATCACTTTGACGTAAATTGCAGATTTTGACTATTTAACAGCTTATTAGTATGTCATTAACTCTTTCCATACGAACGGCGAAAGAGACGACGTTAACAGCGTTTCACCACAAGTACCATCATCAAAATATTGCAAGCGGAAGGCTCTTATAATGAAGACGTGAATGTTGACAAAGAATACCACAATTCTGACGACGGAAGCTAAAGGTTGGGTCATTCAGACACCCACTGGACATCCGAGGGGTCTGTGTAGAGGAGAAGAGAGGACTGGCCGTAAGGAGTGAGTTAATACTACTGTGCCGTGTATAGTGTAGATGACAGGTAGTCACTGAAAATGACCACTGGCCACTTTTACTTAAAAAATCTAATTTTGACACTTAACAGCTTATTTCTGTCATCGGGAAATTTATGCACCTTTAATCTGGACCAGTGGTTAGTGCCATCGACCAGTGGTCACTTTAATGTAAATTGCAGGTTTTGACTATTCATCAGCTTATTAGTGTCTCCTGTGTACTACTGTACCTTGTGCAATGCACTTGACCATTGGTCAGTGACAATGACCAGTGATCACTTTGACCTAAAATGTCAGATTCTGACTCTTTAACATCTTATTACTGTCAGTGTCTCCAGAGAATGTTTGTACCTGTGATAATGCATATGACCAGTGGCCAGTGCCATTGACAAGTGGTCAGGTTGACAAATTTGCTTCTTTTTTTTTATTTAATTTTTATATATATATATATATATATATATATATATATATATATATATATATACCATGAGCATGGTACAAAATGTCGCAGTTTTGTACTGTTTTGACATTCTGTACCGCAACGGTTAGCTAAGCTGCCTACAGTTTTTGAATGGGTTTTTTTTTTATCCTCAGTATTCCCTCCCATTCTCCTTCAGAGTATGGTAACAAAAGTATATTGTTTTGTTTTGGGTTTTTTGTTTTTTGGTGGGTTTTTTTTTTTTTTTAGGGGAAAAAAAGAGAAATAGCAGGTGTGGTAGACAATAACTATAGAATGCACACAGCTTGTAAGAAACTGAGTTTAAATGATTTACTCGGTGTCTTTGCTGTCTTGTTTAGATATAAAGAAACTTATAGAGGGAAAGTTTGTAGCCAGGAAGTATATTGATTACCTGACAAAGATATATGTATGCATTCAAGTTTACAAATAGCCCATGCCTACACACATGGGGAAAAATTAACTTATAAGAAGTATGCTTTGATTACATGCACTTTACCACCATGTCACACTGAAACAAGCTTTGACAACTTGCTGGCCTGTGATGCAGGCAACGAAGCGATGAATGGACACATGTCAGAGTTAATTAGTGATTTTATATATTCTGGTTTGAAAACTGTGAT
Organism: Babylonia areolata; assembly: GCF_041734735.1. NCBI lineage: Eukaryota > Metazoa > Mollusca > Gastropoda > Neogastropoda > Buccinidae > Babylonia > Babylonia areolata. Next base: position 42,410,484 of record NC_134897.1, read on the forward strand.
TTGGTTCTGCTGACATTCCCATTTCGCCCCCATTTATACCTCCTCTCCCCTCTCTACCCCATGTGGATAAAGTAAGGCTGTAACAATGCAGATTTTTTTCTGTTGATATTCTGCTCTTTCAGTTCTACTTCTAGGGGATGCAGTTTTGGATATTGTATTGTGGTCTTAGTATCTTTTCTATTTCCATCTCTACCATTGTGGGTACTGTGCTACATAATTCAGTTTAAAAGCATGTTTACATTTTTGTGATTGGATAGTGAAGTGCGTTTCTGTGAATAGATTTAAATTTTCTTTTGACTGCCTAGCTAATCTGCCTCTGGTCAAGAATCATAAAAGAGTTTTGACTGGAAGTTTTCACTGAGTTTTGACTGGAAGTTTTCACTGATAAACCCATTCCATTAGCCCTCGAATAAACTGAAGGACTTTTTTGTTGTTGTTTGTTTTGTGACCTGTTTTTCTTACACCCAAGAAGCCTTGAAGCAATACCATTTGCAATAATGATGGGACAGTTGTTTGATCAGGAACAGATTGTGAATTTATTAGTTTTTTTCCCCTTCATTCTGATCAGGAACAAAACTGAATTAATTGATTTTTTGCCTCTTCATTCATTTCAGGAATTGGAGCGGAAAGCAGCAGAACTTCAGAGGCAGGAAAATGCATTGAAAAACATGAAACCAGGAAGTGAGTCTTCTAATGATGTGCTGTATTCTGAGTAACTGTTAATCACCCATCCACCCCTTTCCTTCCATCATTAGAACATACATTACATTTCTGTGTGACTGTGTTCATGTGAGGTGTGAATTTTCTCTCTTTACATTCTGTTACCTGTCCCTGTTTTCCTATGTACCTAAATATTAGTGGAAATTGCAATGATGTGTTGCTGCTGCATTTTGGGGCTGCAACTCCCATGTTCATTGTGTCCTATGAGAACACTTTCATGTGATTGCATTTTTATTCTCTCATGGAAACACTCTTTTTTTTGTTAGGAGAGGGCACACATGGAGCATGGAGTATTAAATGTTTCCTCAAACCACCAAATTTGCTCTTGGATTACTGTGTATTAAGTGTTTCTTTAAACTACTAAATTTGCTCTTGAATTATAGAATCTTAAGATAATGTTAATCATCTGCATACCTGTGAACACATACAGAGGTGTACAAAGCACCACTAGGTCTTCATCTGAGCTGACAGGACAGACAGGTAAAAATCACCCAGTAAATCCTTATGAGGTTCGAACTAGCATTTTCAGTGGTGTCGGTATCTGTGGTGTGTTCTGTAAATATTTGGAGTTTATGTTACAAGTTTCTCAGCCTTAAAGCCGTGATAAAGTCAGAAAAAAGGTTAAAACATTGACAGATTTGTTGCTACCATTTTCCAGCACATCTTGATTTGTCAATGAACATTGACAGAATATTGAGGAAATATTTACATTCTAACACAGAGTTTCCAATTCAACAGAAAGTTGTGTCTGAATGGTGAGCAGACTTGTTCAAAATGGACAAGGTTTTTTTTATGGATTTTGAAACTTGCTGACTAAAAGTGCTATAGATCAGTTTCGATGTTGAATATTTTAGTTGTCTGCCACTGATGGAATGATTAATTTCATGATTTCTCTCAGTCTGTTTGTCTGGTACACATTGTTCTGAACCGCTGCAACATTCCATGCTTACCCCACCCGCATTCCCCTCCGTTTCTTCCCCCCCCTCCCACCCCCTCCCCCAACACCCCCACCCCACACCCCCTTTAAGTGGTTTGGTTACGGGGGAGGAGCCATGAAGGCTTTGTCCTTTTTGTCAATGGGTGTACGAAACTCCTTTGATGTTATCAATGGATATCTAATTACGGAGCTAAAAAAGAAAGTTGATCGATCATGTTACTGGCATTGGCTTTTCAAAGTAATGTGGAGGAGAAGTGCTTGTTGTGGAAGCCAACAGCCGTCTATACAAACACAGTATGCCTGTCACAGCCAGCTGCTCACTGTGTTGTGTGAACCCCGACACTATGAGTGGATTCATATGGGGTGACATAGTCCACCACAGATGGTGGAATTAATGAGGGATGTAAAGGGGGTGGGAGGTGTGTGTGGGGGGGGGGGGGGGGGGGGGAGGCATTTCACTGGTGAAGGAACACTGGCAGCTGTGCTGTAACAGATGTTGCCCATTCTTGTGTTTCAACTGTGTTGTGGATAATTAATTAAACAATGTTTATCTGTATGTGTGTGAGAATTGCTGTTTATTAGATTTATTGATGTTGCGTAGTTTTTATGTTTGGAGGAGATGAATGTGTGATAGATTAAAAGGATGCACAAGTGGGTCACAGTATAACTTAGCCGTATGAAGAGCACAGGAACAGGAGTCATGATGGCTGCCGTCAAAAGAGGGTGCTAGCTAGCGGGACAAAGGGGAGGTTACCTACTTCCGGGAGGTTATCGGCCGTAGTTTCTTTTTCTCCACATAGGCGGATAGTAGTTTGCACAGGACAGGAATGTCGGACCCCTGCTGTAGTCTGCACTAGTTGGGTCACGGTAAGTATGTTATTTAAATGTAATTTTAGACAGAAAATTTCCTTTTATGAAGAAATTTTCTTTTTTGGTACTTGACTCTAGCCTCTTTAACACTGACTCACTCTCTTTCTCTCAGTGCTTTTTTTTATGGGTGGGGGTACATTTAATGAACTAAACTAAAAAGAGAAATAAACCACATGTTTGCTCATGCAACCAGACAGGAGCATACCTTACAGATACATGCATGGTTACATGTGTGTGTGTGTGTGTGTGTGTGATAAGCCTGATATATACATCCAATTCACAGAACATTCAGTAACCCATAGAATATTCAAGTATACACCTTCACTGCAAGGGGGGAAAGAAACCAAATATACAGGCACATACACTCATGATTACATGCATGCAAACACACATGCACACATGCAGCTTAACATTTATTACATTAAAAAAAATGTCCAGAGATATGTGCAACTAATTACACATTTTCGGTCAGGTTGGACACAAAAACAATGTAGAATGGGTTTTTTTATATTTATTTTTATTTGCTGCAAAGTGTTTAAAACATGGAATGTTTTAGTAATACTCAGGAACCACACCATATAATGAATAGATAAAATTTGCAATGTGTAAATGATCATAGATGTGCACAACATGCAAATACATGCAAAGGACAGTTTATTTGCATTCATGTGAGCTGTCACAAAACTATACACAAGCTTTTGATTTTTGGTGTGCTGCTTTGTACTGTCATTCACATGCTTTGGAGAAAAGGGGGGTGGGGGAGGAGAGGAGGGGGGAAAGAATGACCAATGCCACATTTGTTTTCAGTTTCATTCTCTTCTATACAGTTTTGTTTTTTCTTTTGCAGGTCGACAGAACAACTGGCCACCTTTGCCCAAGTTCTTGCCATGTGGACCTTGTTTCTATCAGGATTTCAGCGTAGACATTCCACTGGAGTTCCAGAGAATTGTCAAGTTTACGTACTACCTGTGGGGATGTAAGAAGCTCTTGTTTGTCCTAAATGTTCATAATGATAATGTGCATTTGTATGGTGCCCTTTGTAAGAATTCAAGGCGCTTTACATGAAAGAAAAAGTTACAAAATGCATGAACCACTCTTGACTTCCCTCTCTCTGTCTCCCGCACCCCGCCCTCCACCCCCTTTTTCTCAAACCTCACACATTCAAAGTGAGTTGGCAGGCATGTTGTAGAAATAAGAAACCAAGATTACCAACAGATAGGTTTTGAGAAGATGTTGCCAGCAGCTTGCTTTGATCTCTAGGTTTGGTTTAATAATTGAGAGCATTCTGTGCATTTTCTTGTGTCATGGATTGTCCATGTATAACAGATCATATGGTTGCGTACACATCTGGTGAAATAATTTTCAAGAAAGAAATACTGAATTCACAAGGAAATAGCTTCTCTTGTAAGTTAGCAGGAAGATGTTTAATGTTTCTTTCTCAGTTTCTGAAGAAACATTTTTTTCCTTCCAACTTTCCCACAAGGGACTTTGGACTTAGATAACCTGTGATTCTGATTCATCATATAAAGTTGATATTTGTTGTTGTTTTTTTGTGATGATCAGTGATACTTCTTTATATAGATAGTTTTTCTTTAAAAAAATGTTTTTGATTGTTCTGCCACAATTCTCCGCTAACAGAAAGTCTCTCTCTGTCTCATGTCGCCATTTTTGCCCTTGTCTGCTGTTTTATCTGTTTCATGATTGGGAGTATTTCCATACCATACAGTTTTCTGTATTGGCATTTAGGCAAGTTAAATTTCAGTCTTTATTTTGCTTTGTTCTAATATTGAGAAATGCACTTCAGTGAGGCATTTTGTGGACCCAGGCTGCAAATTTTTCAGTAATTTAAAAACCAGTCACACCCATCCTCCTTGGGTTTTTTTTTTTTCCTGCATTATTATAACTTGATATGTACAAACAGGAAAAGCCACCGCAGCAATGTATTGTGGACTAACAACTTGGAGGACAGGTTCTATCTCCACCATCAGAGGTGGTGTTTTTATTTCAGCCTGTGTGAGGCTCCTACCCAGAGCTGACTGAGTTATGGGCTCAAATGGGAAGGCAGTGACCACACAGTCGAGGGTCATCTGCTTCATACATGCGTCTTTGCGAGTGTTGCTTAAATTTCCTGACCAACACTGCAGGTGTCTATCTTCCAGCCTGGTTGATGCTGCGATATGTTATAAGAGAGCAGCCTTGTCAGGCAGTCCCAAATGTAGATAACCCCTGTAAAAGCATCTTCATCACCCCCATCATCTTAAAACAAACAAAATATCTCAAATTCTGGGATACAAAAGTTATTGGGAGACGAAAGTGTTGATTGTGTTGTGCTGCAGTCAGGCTTAAAGCTTGGCTTATATCAGGCTTAAAGCTTGGCTTATATCAGAGATTGGCATAAGCCTACAGTTCGGCAGAGTGAGAGGTGTATAATCAGTGGTTTTTCCACTGCAGTGGGTATTCATTTGCAGCTTAGTCTTTTGTGAGGGACTATGACTCTCAGACTAGGAGGGAACATTGCACTTCCTCTTAGTGCTGCAGCCTTGGGGGCTAGCTGGCCTATGGGCATCATCCCAACGCTGACTGTCCTAAAGCCCTCTTGGTTGAGAGAGTGGGGATGTAACTTAGGCAAGATATTCTCCACTGTGATCAAATTCTTGCCCAGTTAGGGGGGACTCCAGTTACCTCCTCTGCTGTTCCCATGGTTTCTTCTTCTTTGCTCATGGGCTGCAACTCCCACATTCACTTGTATGTATTCAAGTGGACTTTTACGTCTTTGACCATTTTTACCCTGCCATCTAGGCAGCCGTACTATGTTTTCTGGGGTGTGCTTGCTGGGTATGTTCTTGTTTCCTTAACCCTGAACGCTGACATGGATTACAGGATTTTTAACCTGCATATTTGATCATCTGCTTGCATATACACACGAAATGGGTTCAGGCAAAAGCAGGTCTGCACATATGTTGACCTGGGAGATTGGAAAAATCTCCACCCTTTACCCACCATGCGCTGTTAGATTCGAACCCGGGACCAGCAGATTGAAAGTGCAACGATTTAACCACTCAGCTGTTTGCGCCCATCATCCCATGGTAAAAATTTGACATGACTGACCATCACACCTGGTGTTGCAGTCCATGTGATTGTGCTGTTCCTGAACGTGCTGGCCAGCCTGGCCTGGTTCATCGTGGATGCCGATGGTGGCACGACCTTCGGCCTGTCCATCCTGTGGTTCCTCCTCTTCACCCCCTGCTCCTTCCTCTGCTGGTACAGACCTCTGTACAAGGCCTTCAGGTCAGTCCCTCCCACGGCCATGTTTTGAAGAGTTTGGGGGGATTAGATTTTCATGCTTAACTGGGGCCTCATTGCTTAGTGTTAAGAATGTTTCTGTAAATGGAATAAGCATACAGTTTTGGAAGTTCCAAACGCTTAGCGAAATGATTGCTGTGAAGATTGCTCATGCAGTCCAGCCCTGAAGTCCATTGATAATTGCATGCAGAAAAAGCAAACACACTTGAAAAAAATTGATACTTTTTTCTGCCAAATGTTAGGGTAAAATGTTGATGAGCCATAGTTGATTTAGAAGTGAATAACTGGGAACAGTGTCATTCTGCAGCACTTCTCTTAATTCTGTCAACATAAATGATGAATTCCAGTTGGTGGTCATGTACCTTGATGGACTACAAAATGTTTCTTTCATACAGGATATTTTTATTTTTTGTATTTACTACCTAAGATGAAATTTATGTTGGATAAGATCTCTTTAAACTTCATATTTTAACGAGAACTTTTGTGTGTGTGTGTTGCAGGAGTGACAGTTCCTTCAACTTCTTTGTGTTTTTCTTCGTGTTTTTCTTTCAGTTCTGTGTGTACATTATCCAGTGTATTGGGATCACCGACTTCACTGTGTAAGTGGGAATTTGACTGATCCATCTGTACTAGAAAACAAGTTTATGAACTATGAATGTGCTAGCTGTAGGCTTGTGATGAGGTGAAACAGATCTGTGGACACTGATTTCTTTGTGTTTAGGATCAGAAATGAAGGGGTAAAGCATGTTATTGTTTGTATTCGGAGTTGTATTTGTAGTTATGCATATTGACATTGGTATGTTCAGGCGCATCCTTGGTTATAAAGTCAGGCACATGCTCAGTTATAGACATGAATATGGGCTTTGCCTCAGGCATAAATACAGGCACATGTTGACATAAACACAGACACTGGCTCAGACATTAACTCAGACACTGGCTCAGACATTAACTCAGACACTGGCTCAGACATTAACAAAAGCATTGGCTCAGATGTAAACAGGCACTGGATCAGACATAATACATGCATTGGCTCAGACATAAACTCAGGCACTGGATCAGACATAAACATTAACACAAGCATTGGCAGACAAACACATTCTCTGGCACAGATATAAACACAGGCACATGCTTGGAAATAAACACAGGCACTGGCTCAGACATAAATGCAGGTGCATGCTCATAAATAAACACAGGCACATGCTTGGATGTAACACACCCATCCTATTAACACTCTCTTGTTGTCCTCTCTCCAGCCACCTCTCCCACAGCGTCCCCAGTTAATTAAAACGACAATATTAAGAGGGAGTGCAGTGTTAAAGACTGAATTTTGTGGTTTTGTTTTTCCACATTGAATCAGTGCAGCCATCTGTTTTATCTGCCAGTTTGTGCCGGATTGCAGATGCAATTAAAATGTGTGCCTGTTCCTTTCCAGCGGCATCATTGCTGGTCTGGGGGTGGTTGGTGAGAACCTGGCTGCAGGCTTGATCATGATCTTTGTGGGCATCTTCTTTGCCCTGCTGGCCATCATAAGTTTTGCTGTGTTAGTCAAGGTAGTGGCCCCCTCCTCATCCTGCTCCCCCCCCCCCCCCCACCTTCACCCTCCCCTGAGGGTTGACTGGCTGTTTCCATCCGCAGGTTTGAGTTTGACTGGTTCCTCTGCAGAGATTTAACTGCAAATTTCACAAAACGAAAAGGCAGAGTTCCAGCAGATGAAATGTTCTGTCCTTGTAACAGTATAAAACTTGCAACTGTGTTTTTGTCATTTTTTACTAGAAAAAGAAAGTTTGGTTTAATTACACATACTTCACTGTGACCCCCACTGGTGCAGGCTCTGGGAGGGGTCTGGATTCCTGTCCAAAAATTTCCCAGTTTTTAGAATTCTGTCACACAAAGGTAATACATATTGAATGAACTAATCACTTTTGAAGAAAGATAAAACATGTTGAAAGAACTATATCTTGGTATAGTTTGTGAGACAGTTTGTGTTGGCAGCAGTCCAAAATCCAAATTTGTTGTATTGAACCATTTTCGTCAACTGAAATGTGAACGATGCACAGTTAAGAACTGCGGGAAGCATCACTGTTAAACTCAAGCCTGTTGTATACATGTATTTTGTTTCCCCAGTGAAATCCATATAGTGGGTGTTTTGATATGTTTGGTGGTTTCTTCAGTGACTTGTCTCTGCATGCGTGGTGCCTGATGGTGTTTCTGGTGATGTAGGCATCCCGTTATCTGATTTGGCTGTTCTCTTTTCATGATTTGCATTGAGTGCGTCCACCATTCCACTTGGCTGACAACTTTCTACTGCACATTTTTGTTCTGAGGCATATCTTTGTTTGGTATGTGTGTGTGTGTACAACTTCAAGCATGTAGTAGGAAAATAATGGAAATGACAGCAACATTGACCTGTGGTAAGAAAGGCAGAAAGGGAATCAGATATCTGAACATGTGGATGAAATCTGATATAGTTATGGATGATCACGGCTCTCCTGTCATGGTGTTGTGGGTGTTTTTCTGTGGACATGTTTCACAGCCATCCCTCTGTCTGTCTTCACACTGTTGTTTTGGATTGAGTATGGCCCAGTTTCCCGGTCACATGTTTTGTGATTGGCTAGCATTTCTTTTGCTGTCTCCTCTTTGTTGTGGTTAGTGATTAGTACAGTTGTTTCCATTCTTTCTTTTCTCAGTGTCGATGTGTGTGTGTGTGCGCTTCAGCATTCACGGGCAGCAACTCACACATTTTCATTTTTGCAAGTTTTACGTGTTGGACCCTTTTTTGTTGTTTTTACCCTACTCTTAAGGCCATTATTTTGCTCGTACTTTATTTTGGAGGTGTTGCTTAATAGTGTTTTTCCATGTTTTCTTCACCACAATATGCACACATGGAATCTTTTTATCTGCATGCTGACAAACACAAAAGGATTCTTGTGTTGGCAAGTCTACAGATAAGTTGACCCATTGAACATGAAAAATCTCCACCCTGTACACACCATGTGGTGCAAGAATTCAAATTTGATTTGAATCTGTTTCCTTGAGGATGTTCTGAAGACAGTTTTCTGGGTCGTTCTGTACACACCATTTTTTTAACCTTCTGGGTGAAGATCAAGTCTTCACTGTTCTCCATGGTCAAATATTTCTCTTATTTCAGTTCTTGTGTGATGACCTTTGTTGCTGACTTTGCAGTAATCAGGACTGCTTAAGACATCTTTTCAGTATCCTGGCCTATTTGCTTCAGTATAATTTGATAGATACATGGAGCAAGACTTTTGCACAGTAATATCTGACTTCCAGCTGTGGCTAAAATTGAATGACACTTGGAGTAAGCAGGTTGTTAAGACTGAAACAGTGTCAAATTTATGTTCTGTTCAACATCTATTTTCTGGTAATGTCAATCTTTGCTGTCTCTGTCTTCTTGGAAATAATCCACCATCTCATCCTCCTCACAGGCTACATGGTCTCATCAGCAGAGGAATGTGTGAAGGAATCTTGTTGGAAACCCCAGAGTGGATTAGGAAACAGTGGCAGGGGGAGCAGATACTGGACCATGCCTGGTGAAGCAGTACATTATTGACGCTTGTACCTGTTCTTTTGTGTGTCTCCACCCACTTGTTTTCACAGAACCTGTCAGCAGTTCTTGTCCCGAAGGTTCAGGTGCATTATCATGTTTGTATGTATGTGAGTAGTTTTAATGCATATGCCTTGAGTTTGACGTTATGTTGTGATTCGCAGGTTTAGAGTTTTCTTGGTTGCCAGGTTGTTGTGAATGTCAAATTGTGCATGTTTCTGTGAACATTTTTGTGTTTGCAGGTTCTTTATAATTTATATTATTTTTTGTTTAACTGTGGATTTTGTTTTGCTTTTCCCAGTGGTTGGATAAATGGGATAAGGGTTGCCACAGACAAAAACGTGGGTGCTGGCGCCATCATGCTGTTTGTAGCTTTCTTTTTTACCCTAAAATCTGTGGTCACAATACTCCTGCTCATCAAGGTACAGTGCTTTTTTTTTTTTTTAATATTTTATTTGTAAGGGGGAAGATGGTAGCATATCAGCCAAGACTCCTTTGTAGTAGCTTTTTAGACTCAGTATATTACATAAGATCAGTTTTTTCGGCTAAGAAATTATTGTTCGGATCTGTTGAAGATGGGGTGGATTATGTGCATGACAGTTTTTCATTTGCAGAATCTTGAAACTTTCAAATTGATGACTTGCAAATTGGAATAGATAAGGGGGATTACTCATTCAGTCGAATTTGATAATCCAGTGATGTGGTTGGCAGAAGGCTGCCCACAGGGAGGGAGGGGGGGCTGTGGGGGGTGTGGGGGGGTCAGGCAAGCTTCAGTTGATGTGAGAACGGAATCAGTTCACAAGAAAGCAGATCTAGTGCACTGGATGATATGGAGTGTCCTGCATCAAAAGGGGGTGGGAGGGGGCGAAGTGGGTTTGCATCTAGAAATAATAGAAGTGTCCTTTGTTTTCATAGTCCCCCCCACCTCCACCCCCACTTTTGTGCTTACAGAAGGAAAAAAGGAATCGGAAATGCACTTTTTTTTTCTTTTTCTTTTTTTCTCCAAACAGAGAACAGGTGTACATCCAGATATCTTCTTAAGGGAGGGGGGCACAGATGAACTGTGTAAATGTTGTCTTGCACTGTACCTTAGGACATTATATGTATCACTGCATGCGGTGCTTGAAGTTGATGCACGGTGTAGGGACAGTGCAGCTGTTCTTAGACCTTTGTTGTGGTTCACTGACATTCATGATGGTGAGAAGAATAAGAAATGTTGTTTGCTATGGAATTTGAATTATTTTCAGAATAAATAGACGTGTAAGGGAAAGATTATAAGATCACAAATTGATGTTTCCATTTTATTTTATTGGTGGGGGTGGGGTCTCAAATTTATTCCATTTTTGTTCTTCTCTCCAATTTACTGTTTTAAGGGGGAGGGGCAGAGAAAAAGGGGAGACATGGGTAAGGCATATTTGACAGTTATATGTTTTTATATGTACGTTTTGTAGGTTTGTGAGATTTTTTTTTTTTTTTTTTTTTTTTTTTTTTTTAACTTTTCATTAATTTATGATAAAATAAAATGAACCATGTTCACAGATACATTTTGATAATTCTGTCTTTATTCTATGTTTGATTTGCATTTAGAATACTATTAGGATATCAGAGTTATGTCATCTGTTAAGTAAAGTGAACCATTCAGCTTTCTTGAATCAAATTTTGTTTCTGTTGGTTTAAAAGTTCTAAGTTTGCAAACTAGGTGCCTGTTGTTGATTATAATGCAACTTGGATGCCAGAATGTTACATTGAATGTTTAAGTGACAGTGCATGTACTGTATTAGAAAAAAATATATTAGATATTGGGAGTTTCAGCTTGATAATGTACATTTGAGCATTCTTGAAATACACATTCGGCTCAGTTGCATTGAATATGTTAAAACTTAAAGATGGAGACATGTGGTATGAATGTTGCGGTTGTATGAAAAGTTTGCACAAGATGCAAGTGAGGTTTGTTGGGTGAAAATATGACATTGACATTTCCAGGATGTGTGCCAGATGTATATTATGATTACACACAGGCATGTAGGGTAGTGTTGTGTGAAAATGTGACAGCAACATTATCAGAGGTGCATATCAGATGTATTTGATCACACACAGTCATGTGGGGTTGTGTTGTGTGAAAGTATGTGAACAATAATTTGAAAGTTGCATGCCAGATGTATATGATCCCACACAGTTATGGGTTAGTGTTGTGTGAAAGTATGGAGGACAGTTTGAAAGGTGCGTGCCGGACACACCTGATGACAGTGTGTTGTGCACACAGGTACACCGCATCTACCGCAGCACGGGCGCCAGCTTCCAGAAAGCTCAGGCGGAGTTTGCCTCGGGGGTGATGAAGAACGAAGCGGTTCAGAACGCGGCAGCCGACGCTGCCGCAGGGGCTGCACGGGGGGCGGTGAGCGGCCAGTACGGCTCCAACAACCGCTACTAGCAGACGACACATGAATGAGGCATCAGCATGGATGGTGCAGAGGTTTCAGGTTCTGGAGCTGTGGGCCCAGCATCACTGGGGGAAACGGGGGGGGACCAACTTGCTACTTAGTGGGGCTGCTGCCATGGAGAGTGGTGCGGAGGGGTCTGTTTGCTTGGATGGCAGTCATAAAGCCGTTTGGATGACCTTAGAGAGATTAATGAGCGTTAAAATTTTTGAACAAAATTTCTTCTGTTCTTATATCCTTTTGACTAAATCTTGCAGTTTAATTTGTTTGCTCCCACCCGGTATCTTATCTGTTTTATACTTGTGCACTGGTGATCAGTGCATGTACATGGTGGATGCTCGGACCTGAAATATGTTGTACTTTCTGTGAACAAGGAGAGTGGAGCTATTGGTGAAAAAAGGATTACTTGATACATCTTCAGGACCTGAAGAGTTTTTATGTGAAGTTTGCAGACACTAGTCCAGTCCATTTTAGAAGATTTTTGCTTTATTACTAAGAGATAAAAAAAAAATGTTATGGAAGGTTATGAACTGCAGTGTACTGGAAAGCTTCAACTAGGAAAGTACAGCAGTTCTGTGGTTTGTCTTGTTTTGGAGGAAAGGACTGAAAAGCTAATGAGTCTGTAAAGAACGAACAGAAATATGGAGCGAAGCATTTATTGAGATCTTCACATCATTTATCTTTGCTTTCGCGTTATCAGTATATTCGTTTGTTTTTCCAACTTACATAGACTGGCCACATGGAGATGGAATCTTGACAGGAAGTGAATAGAGTTTTATAAGACATGGGAAAAGAGGAATGGCCAGGGAAGTTGATGTTGGTCCTGAACAGACAGCCAACCTGACTAATCAGGATCCAGTGCAGTAAAGAGTTCATCAGAGGAGGGGTATCCTGCATTCCCCCAGTTGATTATAATGTAGAGATCAGCCATGAAACTGTAAGAAACAATTGTGTGGGAAAGTGGTTGCACTTAGCTTGGTGTTTTGATGGTTCTGTTTTTGCTCTGTCAGCTTGCATCATTATTCTCCAGGTTTCACAAAATTATTTATCTGTCTGTTGAGGTTATTGCCAAAATCGTGTTGCAAAAGAGTGTATCTGCTTTGAAGGTTTTAGAGTGCCAAGAACATTAATTAATGGTTATGCAAGTTCTATTTTATCCTTGAAATGAATTCTTTATTGGTCAGAACTTAATTCCAAGACAGCCACCTATAACAAGTTTTGTTTTCTCAAAGCTACCCCTTACGACTTCAGTTATAATCAGCCGTGCTGTGTGTTGACTGTAATCTCCATTTGCTCCAGTTCTTGCCTCCCTGTGAACCGTGGTTTGTGGTTTGTGCAGTCAGCTGTGATCCACCACTTCAGACGGAACTCTGCTGTCTGCGTTGTGTTATGCATATCTCTGTGTTACTGTGTTCCCTGTTTCTTTGTTCTGCCTTGTTTCCTGTGTCTGAGCCTGTAACTGGAGTGCACAAGAACTAACATTATGCAAATTCTGAATTTGTCCTCACCTCTTATTTCCAAGTGTTACAGAGTATGTGTTTGCAAGTGTCGCCTACGTCTTTATACTGAATTTTTTTTTCAGGTGCCATGTTAGAATAATGAACATCATGTAGTTCCTAGAAGAAGAACAACAAAAAATCATTAATTATCATGGTGTTTCTGTTTGTTCATGTTTTTTTCTTCCTGACTGCTGTAAAGGTGATGTAACTTTGGAGGGATTAATGTGATAATGTGTTACACACTGGCAGTTTCATCCTGTGTTTTCTGTGGTGCATGTCCATTGGTATGTTGTGAATACAATGAGGGTAAATGGTGATGTTCTTTTGGGTTTCTTGTTTTGTATTTGATGCAGAATTTAGCTGGGAGTCCAGTGTTTCATATGCTATGCGTGTTAGCTAATAATCGAAGGAATATTGTTCAGAAAAAATAGTAGCATTGTAGTTGCAAGAGCAACAGTTGATGTAAATGAGTTTTTTGTCTGTTTTGTTTTTTTTGTTTTTTTTATTTGGGGAGGGAATCTGGAAAATATAACCAGGAAAAGGCAATTGGCCTAACTCTGAAGAAATTTTAACAAAATTGGTTTCTTTTTAAATTCAGTTGACAGTGTACGTTATGTTGGTATTTGTCTTTCTTTATCTGATATTTGAATTCAGTTGACATTGTGCATTTTATTGCCATTGATCTATTTTTAAAACTTGCTGAAAAAAATTGATAATCTGTTCAAACACATCTTAGTGTTCACATTTTTGTGTACTTTTTTTTTAAAATGAATGAATGGTCTGTGACAGTGACAATGAATTATATACTGCTTCATAAAGACTTAGCTGAGGTCTGATAAGACCTAACGCTTTATTGGTTAGGTTGACTGAGAGCTTGAGGCAAAAGCAGAACATCATCAATAAAGTGCTGATCATGTCTTTGTGCCTGTCACCATGCTGCTTCTGTCTTGTGTAGCGCTGCCTTAAGGTATGTCACATTTTCGCTCTGGCCCATTTTCACCCTGGTCTTGTACTTTGTCATCAGATCCATTTAGCGCTTTTTCTTCTCAAATGAGGTGTTTTTGTGGAGATTTTTTTTTTTTTTTTAGTTTTTGTGAAGAACTTTTCCCCTACCTTTCACTGTTATATAGTTTTTGTGAAGAACTTTTCCCCTACCTTTCACTGTTATATAGTTTTTGTGAAGAACTTTTCCCCTACCTTTCACTGTTACATAGTTTTTGTGAAGAACTTTTCCCCTACCTTTCACTGTTTTATAGTTTTTGTGAAGAACTTTTCCCTACCTTTCACTGTTTTATAGTTTTTGTGAAGAACTTTTCCCTACCTTTCACTGTTTTATAGTTTTTGTGAAGAACTTTTCCCCTACCTTTCACTGTTTTATAGTTTTTGTGAAGAACTTTTCCCCTACCTTTCACTGTTTTATAGTTTTTGTGAAGAACTTTTCCCCTACCTTTCACTGTTATATAGTTTTTGTGAAGAACTTTTCCCCTACCTTTCACTGTTATATAGTTTTTGTGAAGAACTTTTCCCCTACCTTTCACTGTTATATAGTTTTTGTGAAGAACTTTTCCCTACCTTTCACTGTTTTATAGTTTTTGTGAAGAACTTTTTCCCTACCTTTCACTGTTCAGCAGTTTTTGTGAAGAACTTTTCCCCTACCTTTCACTGTTATATAGTTTTTGTGAAGAACTTTCTCCCTACCTTTCACTGTTCAGCAGTTTTTGTGAAGAACTTTTTCCCTACCTTTCACTGTTATATAGTTTTTGTGAAGAACTTTTCCCCTACCTTTCACTGTTACATAGTTTTTGTGAAGAACTTTTTCCCTACCTTTCACTGTTTTATAGTTTTTGTGAAGAACTTTTTCCCTACCTTTCACTGTTCAGCAGTTTTTGTGAAGAACTTTTCCCCTACCTTTCACTGTTTTATAGTTTTTGTGAAGAACTTTTCCCCTACCTTTCACTGTTCAGCAGTTTTTGTGAAGAACTTTTCCAATACCTTTCACTGTTTAGCAGTTTTTGTGGAGAACTTTTCCAATACCTTTTTTCTGTTTCTAGTTTTTATGAAGAAATTTTCTTGTACCTTTCGCTGTTTACAGTTTTTGTGAAGTACTTTTCCTATTCCTTTCTCTGTTTATAGTTTTCAAGTATTTCATGAGTATTTTCATCCAGTTGAAGGTACTTTCTTTGTTGAATGGCACACGATTATGTTAAATGTTCTTGCTAAGTGAATTTCTTGCTAAATAAGTGATCATCAGCTTTATATTGAAAGTTGGAGTGCTGTTGAATGATAATATCTTGATCCTTCTCCTGGTATCATTTCCTCGTATTACAGTGTGACAGGTGCTTCTTGCAGAACATAGAGCTTCTCTCGTTTTCCATTGCTCTCACAGTGCATCACAGTAGTTCTGACTGTGTTCATCCGCAGTTTAAGACATTGCCACAGTCTGCTTTTCTCATGCAATAAACAGTATGGGACGAGGGTCTCTGCTTGCTTGTTACCGAGAACCACACAATATATGTTTCATGAATGAATCCAATAAATTTACAGAATGCTGTTCGAATTTTCCTTCTATTTAGATTAGTACTCCTGAAGAGTGTTAAATGGTAGTTAAATGATTCCCATTGTTAGTAATCTTTGTTTACTATTGGTTTTTTTAATGCATTTATAGTATGTTTGTGTGGATTTTTTCCCTCTGAATGTGATTGTGAATGTAGCAGGGAGATAAGAGATGAACTCCCATTCTGTGTTGTTACAGTGTAAAAGAGCTGATGAAAAATATTCAGAAAACGTGGAGAATGAGAGAATATGGCTTGCGGATTCTCTGATGACAACCAAGGAATTGTTGTAATGAAATCATTCCATTTTGATCTTTTAGGTTGATTTTGTGTGTATGTAGTGTATTTTTGTGATTGAGATTTATATCTTTTACTTCACCCTCTACCCTCACTTTACCTTCTTCCCTCTCTTTCCTGGAGTGGAAGAGATAAAATTGTTTTGTTAGAATGCTTTCAGTGGGTGATTTTTATTTCATGTCATAAACATGGCTTACAGATGTTTACATTCATGGTATTCAAAGCCATATTTTTTGCTTGTCAGCAGATTAATCAATCATTAATTTTTATTTATTTCAGAACTTTGATGTGAATTATATATTGATAAATCTTTAATGATTAAAGGCATGAATGTAAATATTTGTAATTTCTGTTCTGTGAATATTTGAAATAATAAAACAATTTGTGGAATACTGCGAGACCAAGAAAAAGTATAAAAAAAAATTTATAAAAACATTGAAATTTGAATGGTGTGTTCTGTATGTGTGTGTATCACATGAGATTGTATGTGCATGCAAACATGAGCATTCATTTTATTTGAAAACTTCGAGTAACCCATGTGACCTGAATTAAAATCATTTTGAAATTAACATTTGTTGAAGTAATTTTTAATTTCTGTGTAATTTTATATTAAACTTTAAAACAGTATCAGTGTAAGTTTCACAAGTTTTCACATTTGCATTGATTTAAAGCCACCAGTCTTTAACACTATGAATGCTGATGATAATGATGAGTATGCTCATCAGTGAAGGCTGTTGTCTCACTGTGATGAAAGTGTGTTTAGGTTGCAGATCAGGATGTCTGGCACCATTCTTTATTATTGCTTTATTTTCAGATTGCATTGGTTTACTCAGTAAAATCATATACCACTTGAAAGCAAACAAAAAGTAGTTATTGCACTTCATGCCACACTGATTTCATTGCACCAAGGTGTAGCAGTCATAGGGTTAAAGATAAAAGAAAGATGATTACACCAATCACATTTCTTTTTTTTTTTCTTTTTTTTAAATAATAAAAAAAAACCTGCTCTTGAACCTACCCCTATGGCTGAAATCTTGATGCATGCTATCAAGGCTGCCTATGGCTGTCACATGTACTGCGCCTGATGGATTTCTCTCTCTCTGAAAGAAACATTGCGCTGTTATCTGATCACCATGTTTCATTTGCTTGCACTTTGCAAAAAGAGGTTTAACTCTTTCATGGCCAAGTACCTGTGTGAAAGACACTCCCCAGCACCAAATATTTCAGAAACGATGCTCTTGTCATCTCAGTCACAGGTTTCCGTTCATGTCAAAACAACACAATGGACTTGTTCATTTCGAACTGGGACAGGGGCAAAGGTCAGTCATTGTTCTATTGGCGGGAAACTGGCTGCAGCTGTCAAGCTTTGTTACAATGTGAAAAATGGTCCTACCAACATGACCCCTTGATGTCAACAAAGATCGCTTATGGCGGTGCACTGTCTAGTCAACTTAACTCTCTCCATACGAACGGAGAAAGAGACGACGTTAACAGCCTTTCATCCCAATTACCATCATCAAAATATTGCAAGCGGAACGCTCTTATACTGAAGAGGTGAATGTTGACAAAGAATACCACAGTTCTGACGACGGAAGCTAATTGTTAGGTCATTCAGACACCCACTGGACGTCCGAGGGGTCTGTGTAGAGGAGAAGAGAGGACTGGCCATACTGAGTGAGTTAAGTCATCAATGGCATTGAAAGAGTTGTTAAAAAAAATAAAGGTTTTCTAAAAAATAATACATTTTTGCTTTACACTCCCAAAAGAGCCCCCATGGTCAGCTGAATGTATCAGCATGACTGATAAGACTGTTAGCATTAATCTAAAGAATAGCACAAAGTGGTGCCACTGTCAACTCACTTCATTTGTGTCCTCACAAACATAACACCTTTTCAGAATATTCAGACTATCATCAGCTATGGATTCTTGCAAGCAGTGCACGACCTACGGCTACAATTTATTGTAATACCTGTTGTCACAGCAGATTTCTCAGTGTCAAACCAGGGTTGGGGAGAACATGTTGCCAATGTGCAGCTCCAGACTTTCTTTTTTCTATCTGCAAGTGTATTAATAAATTTGTTTTACTTTCAAGATGGATTTCTCCACAGAATTTTGTCAGAGACACCCTTTGTTGCTGTCAGTTCTTTCATGAGCACGAAGTGCATGCAGACATACAATCTTGGTTTATCCCGTGACTGTGAAGGGTGCAACAGCTGAGTGGATTAAGTGTACGACTGATTTGGAGGGGACGGGGTTCTCTGATACGCCTGTACTGGCTCAGCAGCAGCCAAAACAAACTTAAGTGGGCGACTGTGAGATCTTCACTGGTGCTCCAGCAATATTTGATATCTAAGACAAGGTCTGAAAGGAGGGATGGAGAAAAGTATTAAGCAAATGTAAGCATGGATTTGCTGAAAGAAAAACTGGTACCACCACCACCACCACAACGACGCACCCACACTGGGCAGCTGGAGCAAATCTGCAAAACTAGATATAGGCAGGCTGGTTTCCTCCCATGCACCATCCGGGATTGGAACGCCTTGCCCCAGAGAGCTGTGGAGGCAAGCTCAGTCGACACCTCTGTGTCGATGGTCTCCAGGATATAAATACCAGAATAACACTTTTCTTTCTTTTTTTTTAAAGAAACCTATGTAGACCTAAATGTATCTTCTGCAGACCCCTTTTATACAGTGATAGAATAGTCAGGTCTTGACTGATCACTCAACGGAAGGAAGACCCGTCACTGACGAAATCTGAATGTTGCAAGCACATCACAAACAGTTGGGATACCTGTATTCAGCAGGAGAAAAAGAGATAACTCCCCCAGGAATCTCAGACTGAAACTACGCACGTCTTCGTGTGTATACACAGAAGATCAAAATACGCACGTTAAAGATCCTCAGTGTAACCCATGTCAGTGTTCAGTGGTTTATGGAAATAAGAACATACCCAGCATGCACACCCCCGAAAACGGCGTATGGCTGCCTACATGGCGGATAAATTACGACAAAATGGTCATACTGTCCGTGGTCGGCTCTACCCAGGTAGGCAGCCTGTTGTGCAGATGACCCCGTGTTTGTAAAGCGCTTAGAGCTTTGTCACTGACCGACGATAGGCGCTATATAAGTATCCATATCATTCATCATTCATTCTTGTGGATGGAAAAGGTGAAAGAACAAATCATAAGATGACAGCCAACACAGGCTGCTTAACAGACGCCAAAGGGGCATTCCTGCATGTTGGCATCTGAGTCAGTCCAACAATGGCTGTATCATCAGCCAGACGATAGTCTGGACTTAAGAAACAAGACCACGGTAAGAGCTGCATCAAACTGCGACGAAAATTCCATCCACGAGGCGACTTTCAGCTTCAACGATTGGAAAAACAAAACAAAAACAACAAAAACAAGAGAGGCAAGGTCTTCAAGACTCACTTGTGATAAATTAAGTCCCCTAGCATTAATTACAGAGTAATTTCCCTTTTTTACTATCTGCACCAAAATGTTTGCAAATAAATAAAAATTCCATGCTTAGCAAAAGAAGTTCCTGTTTGAACAAAAAATGATAATAATGACTCCTCTTGTTGTTGTGTCAGAATAAGAGGTCAAAATGCCAAGTTTAGAGAATGCAAAAAATATAAATATAACAGTAAATGCAGTTTGCATATAATTAGGCTTCATTCTTTTTTTCTTCTTTTTTTTTTGTGCCCATCCCAGAGGCGCAATATTGTTTTAAACAAGATGACTGGAAAGAACTGAATTTTTCCTATTTTTATGCCAAATTTGGTGTCAACTGACAAAGTAGTTGCAGAGAAAATGTCAATGTTAAAGTTTACCACACACACACACACACACACACACACACACACACACAACCGAACACCGGGTTGAAACATACAGGTGTACCCTACTTTCATTTTTGAAAATTGCTTCCCCTTACTCCACTGGCTTCCAATCCCTATCCCACTCTTCGTCAAACGTCTTACGTCTTGTGCCATGTGCATCGCCACCAAAAGAGCAGTACTACAATAACTAACGGGTAGAACTCACTGAAAGAGCCATAGCTTAGGCTACTCCACTGGTGGTTTAGACATTCCAAAGATTCAAGAGCTTAGTCTTATGCCTTGGGTAATATGTGCGCCACCCATCAGTGGACTTATAATCAGTGGCGCCACGCAAAGAGCATGAAGTAGGTATACTGCAGTGAGAGAGAAATAAAGGGGCATATATTACTGAAGACTGAAGGAGATTAAAGCTAATAACAGAAACACTAATTTCCTGTTTTCTTTTTGTTTTTATATTATAATCATTTTTCAATTCATTTTTATACATGGGGAGTGCAGCTCTGTCTCAGTGTCTGATCAGATGTGTCGTCAAAACTTTGGGATGTAATTATTTGTTCTCGTTCAACTGCAGCTACTATATTGTTTAAAAAAAGAAAAGAAAAGAAAAAGAAACTGTTCAGTTCTGGACGAACTATATGAATATGGTTTGGGATATTAAGCAGGGCTTTTTTTCTGTCTTGGCCATACATTGACCAGTACAAACGGGAACATGATATGGGCACCCAATTTGAAACTTAAAAAACATTTTTTTTTAACACACTAACTCACCCAAACACACACACACACACACACACACACACACACACACACACACACACACACACACAAGCTATACGGCGTACACTGATGCACATAGATGCACACTCATGCGCTCAGTTGCTCATGCACACGCACACACACACACACACACTGACTGGACTGACGCGCGCGCGCGCACGCACACACGCGCATGCACATACACAGTAGGCCAGGCACACTGACTCATCATTAACTTATTGCTCACCTTGTACCGTGCGTAAATTACTAAGGAAAACTACATGCTATCCATTCACGCTATTTGATACCATGGCTGTCGGAATTCAACAAATCAGATGCGGACTAGTTTAACTCTTTCCATACGAACGGCGAAAGAGACGACATTAACAGCGTTTCATCCCATTTACCATCATCAAAATATTGCAAACGGAAGGCTCTTATACTGAAGACGTGAATGTTGACAAAGAATACCACAATTCTGACGACGGAAGCTAAAGGTTGGGTCATTCAGACACCCACTGGACATCCGAGGGGTCTGTGTAGAGGAGAAGAGAGGACTGGCCGTACTGAGTGAGTTAATGAAATCAAACAATCAACAACACTGACCTCGCTGTAATTCACAATCTCGACTGCTTCATGTTTTAGGGCGTTGTATTGATTCGTTACATGCGTTCAATTGTGACAGCGCTGCTGCATTTAGAGACAGGCAAGCACACACACACACACACACACACACACACACACACACACACACACACACACACACACACACACACACACACACACACACACACACACTGTAGTAGGTAGCCTGAAGTTGTTTCTTTTATTGAATGAAATAATATGCCTATATGGCGTACTACGTGTCTCAACTGATCACAATATAGTTTAGCGGGCAAATGAACAATAGACCAATGAGAAGATGAACACACACACAAAACACACAAACTCCCCCCCCCCACCCCCATCGCCCTCCCCCACTCCTCCATCCCCCAAAACAAAGCAAAACAAAAAACAAACGAACAAAAAACAACACGCCAATACGCACAAACCAGTGATGCCACACACACACACACACACACACACACACACACGCACACACACACACACACACACACACACTGACACTCTCACACACATCAATACATATACCCCCAAACACACACACACACACACACACACACTCCGGGACACATATAGCGTACATACACTCACACATACACACATCTATAAACACACACACACACACACACACACACACAACACACACACACACACTACACACACACACACACACACTACACACACACACACACACACACTACACACACACACACACACACACACACACTACACACACACACACTACACACACACACAAACACGTGATCCTGCCTCACTCAACACCACCTCGTGAGCCTCACCGACATTTTCTTTCAAGTTCTCAGCAGCAAGACCGCCAATTACCACAACGCTTCGTTTTTCATCCCGCATCACGCAACACCCGACATCACCCCACCCCACCCCCCCCCCCCCCATTCTTCTTTCCCCCCTTCTTTTCTTTTCTTTTTCTTTTTTTTTTAACAGCATGGCTTCAGAATTCATTTCCTCTAAGGCCACGACGCATCAACACTCAGAAAGTCCCTTTTTCTATTTCCGCTTCATGGTCTCAGTTTCAGGTTCTGGGAGAAAATAAGGGTTGGGAAATCTTTTGTGGGAGGCCAGCGTTATCAGTTCTGTCTTCTGGAATTGTAGCGGTTGCTCAAACCTTTATTTTATGTGTGTATTTATTTTAACATTATTTTATTCATTTTTTGCGCGCTATAGATTCTGACGTTATGACGGAGCTTCAGCTGTAACAGAACTGACTGTCCACCCCTTATATATTTTTGTTTTTCATACATTGTCACAGTATACCTAGACCTTCAAAAGGCCTTTGATAAGGTTCCACATAAATGACTGATACACAAAATAAAGGGCTATGGTATAAGAGGTAGTTCACTTAGCTGGATAGAAGACTTTTACATAACAGAAACCAGTATGTAAGTATTTCAGATGAGAGGTCAGACACACCAAATGTAACCATTGGAATTCCTCAGGGAAGTGTTTTGGGGCCAACCTTATTCATTTACTTTATTAATGTGTGCCGGCAGTGTCACATATTCCACCCCACCTCACCCCCTTCCCTCCCCATCCCTCACCCACTCACCCAGCCCCTTTCTTATCTCCCTTCCCGTTCTGTCCAAAGTCCAGTCTTTTTATATTTAGGTCGCGCCACCCTCCCTCCTTCCGCACTCCCACTCCTTTGTCGGCTGTGTTTGGTCAGGAAGTCTGCGTCACCCGCCCCAGCTGTAGAAACACATTCAGTTATGTAATGTCTGCCGCAATCCCCGTGCTGAAGTTGGCCTAGGAATGTCCGAAACATGTAGGAACATTCCAGTAAGGCGGTCTGTCTTTCAAGTCGTCCTTCCCCCTCCGCCTTCACCTCTCCCCTCTCTTTGCAATGTGGTATGTTAAACTTGTCGTCACAATGTGGGCTGAATTGTAGCGAATCAGATCAAACGAATTGGACGAATCAGGGTTAAGCAGTGAATCTGTCAGTCATTCACTTGGCGTCACTAGGACAAGTCAAGATTGGTTACTTTGGTTTAACTATCAGTCATTCACTTGGCGTCACTTGGACAAGTCAAGATTGGTTACTTTGGTTTAACCTATTGGAAAAGCTATGGTTCGTAATTACTGAGTATGCACATTATGTTGTGGGAAGGGTTAAAACCAGTTAGCACACCTAGTTCTTAGCTGTCTCCCAGAAGAACTGAAAACTGACACAGGATGACTGTCTAACTGGTGATGTGAGGTGCAGGGAAATCCTTGCTGGGCTGTGTGCTGCTTGTAGATGCTGCTTTTGGTCAGTGTGGGGTGAAGTGGTCACTGTGTGTTGCTTAAAGTTGCTTAGTAAGAACTGCTGAGAGTGTGTGTGCTGTATTGTAAAGTGAAAGTAAACACTCTATAAAAAACACTTCATGTGGCCCCGCTATATGCAACATCACTGATCTAGCACCCCCCTCTCTGTTCCTCTCTCTTGGAATCGAACCACTCTTTCAGTTTTTACAACTTGGCGTCGCCGACAGGATATGCAGGTAGAGTGTTTTACTGACACAATAGGTAGGTTAAGTGTAAGCAGCACACAGCCAGTTAACACAGCCCAGAGATGACAACCCCTACTACCAGCATAATGGCGCAAGAATTTCCCATGGGGTGGTATGCAGCACCCACACTCCCAGTGTTCACTGGTAAGCCAGGCAAGACATCAGCTGAGGACTTCGTCACTGAGGTGAAGAGAATCCTGGGTGCGTACAGACTGGGTGACGAGATGGCTGCTTTCTTTGTGTACAGCCATCTGCAGGGGTCTGCACGCAGGGAGCTGATGCTGCGGGACCTTGAGGAGACCAACACCCCAGAGAAAGTGATCAACATTCTGCTGGGGGTGTTCGGTGACGGACGGCGTGTCACCACACTGCTGTCAACATTTTCCAGCAGGGAACAGTTGCCGGAGAGTCCATCATGGACTACTCTCATGCTCTGTGCAGCATGGAGAGAACCATCCAGATAAAGACCACTGGGGCCCTCAGCTGAGATGCTGAGGGACCATTTCATTGATGGCCTCTGGGACCCCCTGCTGACAAGGGAGCTGCGCCGCGTAGTGAGGTGGGAGCCTCAGACCACCTTCATCCAGGCGAGGAATGAAGCCCTGAGGCTGCAGAGAGAGCTGGAGGAGGACCAATTACAGCAACAGACCAGGGAACAGACAGAACAACTGGGGGACAAACTGTTACTGTTGGAAGAAAGTGTTCGGTCCATGGATGGGTAATGTCAGGGTTAGTCAGTCAAAAGGATGGGGTTGTGACAGGGAAAAGGAACAGAGGTAGGAAAGGGAAAGGTCAGTCAGTGGTGGGAAATGGGATTTCCCCAAAGGTGTGTGAGGTTCTCCCAAAGGAAAAGCATCAAGATTTCCACAATGAGAACCAAAGAGACTTTCCCAATGGTCTCAAGGAGAAGGGGCAGGATCAGTGTTTGAAAGAAGAAATTTCAGTCAGGACAGTAAGCAAATATGATGAAGATGATCCTTGCCAGGGTGAGTGGGTGCTGCTGTACATACCACCTGATCCAGGTGTTCCTGGTATTCGTGCCACATGGGAGGGCACAGGTGATGGAGACTGCCAGGATGCAGTGGAGTCTCCCAGACGGTCACACAAGCCGGTGTTTACTGGTTTGTTTGAGACTGGCACCAGGTCTCATCCGAAGCCTGGGGTGCACGGGACATGTGCATGTGCCATGGTCCCAGCTCAGACTGACAGGGGTGGGAGACTGTCAGAGTCAACCTGTGGGATTAGAGCTAGGGACAGGGTTGATGCGAGCCATCCAGCATTGGCTAGAGTTGTTGCAACAGCCTGCTTGGGGAATGTTGGAAACGGAAAAAATTGTCATGTTGTGGTTTTTATTGTCTTTCTCCTCCATTCCAGGGGCTTGTGGTTGCCGATGTGTGTCAGCTAGAACTCTTATGTTGATTTTTGAATTGTGTATCTCCCTGTTTGATTATTTTTATGTATGCTTTTCTGGGTTATGGTGTTATGTACAGCTTTTTCTTTTTGGAATGTATTTTTGGTTGGTTGTTTTAGGTTTAAAGATACATGTCGCAGAATGTCGTTGCTTTTGACAAGAGTTTTGTAATGTCCTCATATACACACGTTTTTGTTAATTTTTGGGTAAGAGAACCAATCTCCCCATTAGCATTTACTGATGACGGCACAGGTCCGCATGTGGTCAGCAGCAATGAGGACACTGCATTCAAAAGCCGGGGGGGGTGGGTGTTATAGTGTGCCGGCAAGGTCACGTACTCCACCCCACCCTGTCCCCTTCCCTCCCCCCTCCCACCCCCCCCTACCACCCCTTTCTTATCTCCCTCCCTGCTCCGTCCAGTCTTTGACGCTGCACCGACACCGTGCCACCCTCCCTCCTTCTTCCGGTGATGAGGATTCAGTCACTAATGTGCCACAGTTTTCCTTTTTCCGTTTCTGGTCCTACAAAACAAGAAAATGTAACCATATTTTAAGACGCTAAAATAGGACATTACCCAACTATTTTGCATGGGCTGTGATGTACTATTGATCGTCGTGTTGTAGCCGACGTGATACACAATCCGTGCTGTGGAGAAGGGCTTCCTGCAACGCACCTCGATGTAGTGCTGTTCTTTTGTCAGTTTTTCACCGACAGCTCAAGAAGAGATCCTGCTGAAGCTTCTCTTGCCGGTACTGCTGTTGCATCCAAAGACGTAACATTGTTATTCACTGTGGTTCGGCCCTGGCAGCACAAATACTTGGTCTTGCCTGATGAATACTCGTATTTCTGTATCCATTTTTTACCCCCGAAAGCGGAGTATGGCTGCCTACATGGCGGGGTAAAAACGGTCATGCACGTAAAAGCCCGCTCGTGTACATGCGAGTGAACGTGGGAGTTGCAGCCCACGAACGCAGAAGAAGGAGAAGTATCCATTTTCGACACCAAACGCGATGAAAATGTCGTCTGCTGAAACATACGGGAGACTACTCTTACATCTTTTTTGTTTGTGAGTGAAAAGCACATCACTCAAGTGAGAATCACAGATTATTAACTGCTCATAATGTTTAGCGTGTGTGCATGTGCGGCGTGTATGTGTGTGCGTGCGTGGTGTGTGTGTACGTGTGTGTGTGTGTGTGTGTGTGTGTAAGATGTAGATTATGAGTGTGTATTTATGTATGCTCACAGCTGCAAACACCTCATTTCAGTGTCAGATGAAGAAGTGAAAGATGGAAAGATTCACAAAAAGAAACACTCATTCAACTGAAGTACAACACACCCATAATGTTGTAGTTAAATAGCAATTTATTCCTTGAGGGGGGTCTACAGACTTCAGACCCAGGCATGTAGAGAGAACCACTTCATTCACAAACAGGACAGACAGAAAGCCATGACAAAAAAAGAAAAAGAAAAAAAAACCAAAACAGAGTATAGCAGCACGACAAGAATCCCATCTGACGGCATACTTCACTGCTGAAACCAGCACTTGCACAGAGCACACACCTGCCATGGGGGAAGAAGTAATACTTGTGCTACAACGGGAATGACACTGAAATCAATGTGGTCTGGGTATGCTTCAACAGAATGGCTCGCTGTCCAAGCCAACATTGCCTGGCAACCTGTGATTCAGGCACAAAGCCACAAAGCCACTGCAGGCACTTCACTGTTCCTACACACTGCACAGTCAATGCTCCCCCTGCTTCTGGCGGAAAGCTCACTCACTCCCAGGACATCACACTTCTCTGCTACAACCTGGTTGCACTTTGTGTTTGTTCTTGCAGTAAATACAGTAATCTCTTGTTTCTCCAAGACCTGCTGTAGGGAAGAAGAGGAACAGTATTTGTTATGTTATGTTTAAGAATTACATAATATGGGTAACAATAATTTAACAGATACTTCAAAAATGTTGTTTGAAGAAGCTGTGGAAATGTGGTTATTGTTGTGTTCAGGTACTGGTGATGTTAAGTTAACTATATTGTTGACACAAACAGAATGAAGGTAACAATAACTTAATAGGTAATTCACTACATGTTGTTTTACAAAGCGGTGAAAATGTGGTTAAGGTACAGGACTGATGACTAATGTGCAGAAGCTTCAAATTTAACACACTGGATGTTTCCATGAAAATGCCAAACACTGAACATTTGTACTGTACGAAGTTTTGGGAATCTCAAGGATGACATCTCACCTTTCCCAGGTAAGAGTGGGAACAAGGCCATAAATCTGTCATGATGACGTGTGGACATGGAATAAATCCTTACCGATAGTAAAGAGTTAATGTTCTTCACAAATTAAGAGCACAAGTTACCAGGGTTAGGAATGTTCATTTTTATCAATGCATGATGGTTGTAGGACCAGGAGAAATCCTTCCTAGTACACAGAGAAGGAAAACACAGACTTGCGATACACCATACATACACAAGCTCAAAAGGTATATTCTTGTTAATACATTTTGATAGCATGAGAGACAGCCTACATCAAGTAGGTCAGTCTGAAGGAGGAAATACAGACTAAAAACTAGCAATTATATACAAGGACCACCAAAATCATTTCTGAATATAATACACAAATCAAACGACTAGACAAGAGGATACATGTATCAAGACCTGTGTTGGAAAACAAATCTTTGAGCGATAAATAATTGTTTTTACACATGTAGACACAGGGCAGATGAGATGGGTTTCTGAAACAGGGGCTTTGCAAGAGTGCTTTACAACAAAAAACTGAAACGTCCATTAAACTTGAACACACCTATGATGGAAATAATGCAAAGCTGTGTGCAGGTGACGACAAAAACCCAACAGTTCAATCTCTATGCAGTAAGGTGTGTCTAGTGCAAGCTGCTTTTCAATGCGGTTTGCTGGCTGGACAGTCACACACTGCTTCTACACACAGATTTCACCCCCTCATGCTACGGTTTCCTTACAGACACAGAAACACTGAACTATGTACAAATATACACTCAGGCTAAATTCCTCTGACCAAAAGGGCAAAGTTTAAGGCTACTCCCCCCCGCCCCCCCACCCCCCGTTCCTATGGCCCCTCATTACCACTGAAAATGCTGCAGCATTCTGATTTCTCTGTGGGAGAGGGAGTGGGTCCAGGGAGGGTATATCGAGAGAACAGCCACAAAACACACCAAACCTCACATCACTCAAAGTGCCTGTCCAAAATTATATTGCACACATCCTCAACATCATCACAAAAGAGAGGGAGAGGGAGAGGGAGAGGGAGAGAGAGAGAGAGAAGCCAGTAAGACAGGGCTGGAAACACTCAGGACTGATACAACACACCTTCACGACACCAGAAACACCCCCCTTCCCCAATCCCTCTCTTGGACACAGAGACTCAATGCTGCACAAAGTGCTAACTGCCTGCCCCATGACATTACACCTCCATGCTTTCATAACACAGGAATAACAGATTGTTTTCCAAAACCAATAAATATAACACAACAAAACAGCTTGTCATCAGTGAAAACACATCACAGTTACATAAAACCGGTTTGCGTACAGATCCTGTAAATGAAATGATAAATCATGTAAGTACCATTTACCTGACATGCCCTATCATAACAGCATTCGGGAAAGAAAAGAACCCAACCCACAGTCACAGAGTCACTGTTAAATATCCCTTCAAATGAATAATGTTGAACCTAACTTTTCTATTAAAAAAAACATATGAAGACATGAACTGCTACAAGCTCTGCTAACCTATCAAGCTTCATACAGTCTTGGAGTAAAATACAAATAAAACCATTATGACTGAAGACTTCAGGTTACACCCAGCAAAATTACAGGCATTGTGATCTATGTGTATTCAAAATATACTATGTGGTATATGTCTGATGTATGTAGATACTGTTAATGCCTCTATAGAAACTGACTCTGTCCTGTAAAACTGACCTGCAAATGAAGTGAACCAGTACAATAAATGGGACTGTATGAAGCTAGGTTGGACAAATGGTATGAAGTAAAACTGTGAATGTTGTTCCACCCTTTATAACACCAATCCTTCAGTGGACTCTCTCTACACTAGCGAATTCATGTAAATAAAAAAACAAACAAAAGTTTCACCAAATCAAAGAACCAGCCACTTCATAATTCCCGTCATGTACTTAATCTCAAGGGCAAGCAGTACATTTTACACAAATGTTATATTGATTCAAGTTACACACAAAAATACCTGGGGAATGACAGAGAACCTTAGCACAGTCCCTTCTCTTCTTTTTTTCCTCTCACCTTTACAAAATCTCAATTTAAAAAACAACAACGAAAATCAGACAAACAAACAAACAAAAACAAAAAAAAAAAAAAGAAAAAAAAAGAAGAAGAAACAAAAAGGAAAGCGAACTGATGCTGGAATCCATGTCAAATGTATAACAAATCACAAGGAAGAGAAAACATGATGTGGTTGAAACTGATTAATGACATACACAAAACTGATTAATGACATACACAATCAAATTTGGATCTGCATGACCAAAACGTAAAGGATATGACAAAGGATACCTTTGCGGGTGTGTATCTGCACATGTACATGGTATACAGTGTGAAGGAAGGGTGATGGCAGGAGGGACACAGGGAGGGAACATCAACACAGACCGGAAGAAATGTGGTGGTGAAGAGGGAAATCAATGGAGCAAGAGAGATATGTACACCATACACAGGACTCCACCCCCTTTACTTTTGAACAATTTTACCAGCTTACATCATCATTTAGCGCTCTCTCTCCCTTTCACTGAAACTACAAACGGTATAAATCCTCCAGTCAGCCGGTCTCTGTTTTACATGATCAGTGATTATGATACAATCCTGGCTTCCTTTACAAGAAAATTATGTAAGATTCAATTCCTGCATTACTCACCCGCTCTTATGAGAACATTATGCACAACACAAACCCTTCGCTATTCTTGCTTGCATATCACAAATACACATACATAGTTCAAAAGACACACACACTCACAGTTGGATATTTACTTGTACTACTATGACCATACCACTACATCTTGCATACAATGTACAAGACTACTCTTTTTTTTCTTTTTTTTTTTTCCCCAGCAAGATCAAACAGTTGAAAGCCAAAAATTTCCTGTTTACACTGAATATCGGGATAGCATGTCTTGTACTGAACAAATCCTTGAAATGATAGTATGTGCTACTGGACCAGTATGGTCATCCTCTAACACACACATACACACAAACATCATGTAATGATAATCAGAAATGTCCGTCACTCAGCTGCTGTCTGCACACACACATAACAATGCACGACACACACAGGGAAAGCATCCACAGATTCGAACCCTCCTGACAACATGCAGTTCATCCTTTCAGGCCATGGGGCAGGAATGGACAGGAAGACCTGACAAAGTGACACGTCCATGCAGCGTATGTAGGTCCTGAGATGTGGTCAGTACAGCTGGTTGCTCTCTGTCACACACAACCCTCTGCCATTCGTTATACATCACCATCACGTCCCCACTCCACTTGTGACACAAAAGACTGCGCTGATATTTAAAGAAAAAAAAAAAGTGTTAAAAGCTCCCATAGCCTTTACAGCTGTAGAGGCAGTAAATTCATATTCACTGTGTCTAGGGCTTGGCATAACAAGGCGGGGTCCAAAGACATTGATATAACAGGTTGGATATGAAATAATGATCTTGTACAACTTGTCCCACGCAGACAAAATCGAAGTGGAGTGGAGAATTTGAAACTTTCTCATCATTCAGTCTCAGTCGACAACCAACTGAGCAGCAATGAAAGTCAGAATCTGTAGGCAAAACATGTGGTTCAATACTTATTGGGACAAAACAGTGAGACTGAAAAGATATCACTCATGACTGCTGATATACTATGGTATATCATAGTGCAAAATGACAATGCATCTGAGCCCACACTGTTACATATGTCATAACCTCATGCTTTCTGTCACATTGAGGTTGTCTCTGCTACCAGCAGGTACAGACAGAAAGGATAAAAATAGTTGGGAACAGAGTGTAATGTGTGAGAGTTGCTTTTCACAAGGTTTCAGCATTGCACATCATATTATACTATTATTATGCACGATGTAGACTACTTCATTGAGATCTCTCATGACAAAGATGCCATTATGACCCCTTCTACAAATAAATGCATTGAGGAATACACCAGTAATCCAGTATATTTTCTGACCTGAACTGGTCATGTTATGCCATGGGCATTGTCTGTGAGTTTACAGACAATAAAATTGTATCTTTTCAAAACGCAGTGTTTTTTCTTATGCATATTATGGATTCATCATAACTGTGACAGAACATCAACACAAATCATTAAAACAACGTAATGTCAATATTCAGTGATCCACAAAATAAAGACTTAACAGAAAGTGGGAGAGTACAGAAATCAGGGACAGTTGATGTCAGCAAAATGACTGTGGCACATCAGTTTTGCCTGCTTGACAGATGGTGGAGGTGTGCTTAACTGTGAGCACTGTAAACTTCAACCTGAAGAACAACACGAGTAGTTGCAATGTGAAGTGTTTGAACTCTTTTTCTTCAATTTGAAATGTTATCATCATTGTATTTCTTTTCAATGCAAGTGTTTAATAACCCTGAGAGTCAGAAGTATCAAAGGAATTTTTAAAGATACACGGAAACTACTTTTCAGTAAGCACACATACACCAGTTGCCAACTGTTATACATATATACTACTCATGTTCTGCAGGAATGTAAAAGGACAAATTTGACTTCCGGTAAAGAATGTGTCTATCTTGTTCAAGAATATTCGGGACTCCCCAGTTAGCACTGTGTTGTGTGGAATGAACTGTCAATGTTCATGTGTGTGTGTGTGTGTGTGTGTGTGTGTGTGTGCGCGCACACATGTGCATACACACGTGACTGAAGCCTGAATGAATGACACAGGAAATGAATGATGAGTGCCTTAAAGGCAGCTGTCAGTCAGCTCTACCCAGGCAGACAGCCTATTGTACACATGACAAATTGGCTTACAGCTTGCTCTCTGACCAAGGATAGGTGCTACATAAGTATTCAAATCAATCAATGACACACAGTCATTGTATGCCACTGACAAGAAACAGAATGATAATAGTGAGATGACTGTCAAGTGTCATGGATGAGCAGGGTTTATACACTCCTGACCCTTGTAGTATCATTATGTGGTAAGTATGTCACAACTCCACAACCCACCTAGTCCTAGCTGCTGGGTCTACACAGTGAACACAGTGAGTCACAATCACATACAAAAAGAAAGCTACACAATGAGTCCGCTGATAATGTTATTGTTTTAAAAAGAAAGCACAAAAAAACATTACTCACACTAAACACATGTGTACACATTGTGTGCACAGATAACCACACACATTCATACCTTCCTTAATAATCACCACTGGAAATACTATGTGTTCACAGCGCGTGGTTCTCTTCGGGGAATGAAAGAAAGATGAATGTATCATATAATATCCCCATCCCTTCTCATCCTCGTGTGCAGGAGAGGGACAACAGAACATAGACAGCCACGTTCAGGGACTCATGGACCACTGAACACCACGGGCATCCCCCTCACTGTCACACCAGTACAAACATGCAGTGATGGTCTTTATTCCACAAGCAAAGCAAACACCACTCATACTGACAAAACCATTTCTTCTACATAAGACCCCCTACTCTGATGTGGTCATTCTTCAATAGAAAGTCCAAACAAGGATTGGCATTGTCCTTCTGCCTGAAAACACCTCACAATAAAGACAACCATGTCAACTCCCAGGCAAAAACAAAGCCAAAGAAAACCACCTCCACCACCATCGTGGTAATGAATTGTGCATCACACACTCTAATCAAGTGGTCGCTGGTCGCCCCAGGAACACAGCAATGCAGTGAAGGACATGGTCTGAACAGTGATCTGGTGATATGGCAGTGGTGATATATCTTGTACCAACAGACACTTGTTCCCTCAGTCTCATGATCATTAATGGAGGCTATGGTTGTCTTTATCCAGAAACCAGTGGCTCTGTGCACCCCCTGCCCTTGCTGTAAAGATGGCAGGCTGGCGCTGTTCCCACTGGCTGGCTGTGTGGGCAATCACTACAAGTAATGGGGGATGTCCTGGCCTGTCAACAGGCGGAATATGGACGTGGGCATCGTCTTCATGTGAATCTGAAACACAACATGTGCAGGGATGTCAGTTTGAACAAGAGTTGACCAGCTGTGGCGGGAAAGTGGTTAGTGCTGTGGACTGATGACTGGGAAGATGTGGGTTCCATCTCCATCAGAGGGGGGTTGTTTTGCTTTTTCTCAGCCTGTGGCCAGTTCCTACCAAGAGCTGAATGTGCCATGAACTCAGATGGGAAGACTGGCACCATACAGTTGGGGAAATTTTGGGAGTGCTGCTCAAATTTTCTGACCAACACCACAGGTGTCTGTATCTCAGCCTGGTAAATACCAGGATATATCATGGAAGTACAGCCTTGTCAATTAGTTCCAAACCCAAATGGATCCCCTTAGCAGCAGCAGCAGCAGCATCCCCATCATTATCGGTACATAGAACATGAAATATCCTAAATTCTGAGGGGGGGAAAAAACGATCCTCTTAAAGAGTTGACTTTCTCCTGATCTCAACATGGCCATGTCCTCCATTACTGCCCAACATACTGCAGAAAAACACTTCAAAGGCACACACACATGTTGTTCTTGTTTAAAAAAAAAAAAAAAAAAAAAAAAAGGACAAGGGAGGGGACAGAGCTACGTATTCCTCATGCCCTGTGGCACACCTGGCAAAGAAATCACCAATGCTGCCTACCATGTGCTGTCTTCACTAGTTTTCCCCAATTAAAACTGTTCTCCTTCAGTTCCTTTTCAAGAGTGGACAGGCACCCATGAAAAGCAAGGTGACCAAGCCTGTATCTTGGTATGTGTGTTTGCATGTGCATGTGGTGAGTGTGTGTGTGTGTGATTGCATGTGCATGTGGTGAATGTGTGTGTGTGTGTGTGTGTGTGTGTGTGTGCATGGATGTGTGCAAGTGCATAAAGATCTGTTCAATGATACATATCATGTTAATGTACATGCTTACTGCTGTCTAGAAATCGCACAAGACAACACTTCAGACTGAGAACAAGACCACACAACCAGAGAAAGTTGACAGGAAATGTGACCCACTCAGCCTTTCTCCCTTGCTGTCACTATTTACCTCTCCCACTGAGGTAGCAAGAAGGGAGACAATCTTCTCATGGGGCACGGCCACAACGCTCTGGTTGTTGATTTCGATGATGCGGTGACCCACTCGTACCCCCCCTCTCTCGGCGATACCACCGCGCAGAAGACTGCAGATCTGGGTGGAAAAAAAAAATCCCCACAGAAATGATTAAAAATATGTGCATGGAAAGAATGTATGAATATTTTAAAAAATTGTCTGTTGGTCTTTATTTGTATGATGTAAGTTCCATTTCATAAAGTGTAGATGGGAACTTAATTTAGCCTCCTATTCAGTTTATGCACATGAAGCTGTGCTCTACTATGCTATGCTTAAAGTCAATGAGAATGCATGTGAGTGTGTACACATACGCAAGTTCTAGCAACAAGACCCATTTTTATTCATATTTCACTTCAATAATTTGCCTTCTTTACATCTTTCATTCTGTTATACTCCAATGTAACTATTTATTTCTTTATTTTCTTTAATCATTTTATTTCATTCTATGGCGTTTTACACAAACAGAATACAACAGAAGAAGGAGGAAAAGGTGGTCCTGTCACTGAACTCAACACACAGAAATCTGTTGTGACAATAAGTTATATGATTCAGTATCATATCATACAATATCATACAAATGACAAGAAGTAATGTAATACAATACCATACAACTGATAAGAAGTAACATAATACAATATCAAACAATATGATACAACAGGACATGACACAACACGACACGACACAACAGGAAGAGGAGGAAGATCAGGTCCCACCACTCCGTTCTGCACACTGAAGCCCAGCTGGTACTTGACGTCAGGACGTTTGATCAGCACCTCCACCACTGGCGGGCACGGAACCACTGTCAGCTTCACAACGCTCTGGGTCTTCGCTGCCTGCACACACACACACGCACACACACACACACACACACACACACACACACTAGTTATATGTTTATCTGTTCTCTTCTTTTACACAGCCCCTAACACACACACATTTGTAACTGTTTGTTTATTTTTTTCAGGTTGGTATGTGTCCTTTTTTTAATTTTATTTTTTATTTTTTTTATTTTATAAATGATAAGGTCACACTTGTCTTCCCACCACCCACTTTATCTTCCTCCCACCCCCCAATTTCTTCTGCAAGTCATGATCTAAACACCCACAAGTAAAGCTGTAATTATCTATTGAGCAGAACTATATTTACTGGGCAATCAAAACCCTCCAGGGTGTTATTTAATGGCTAAAACCTCCACAGGTCACCACTGATATGGGAACCAGTGGAGGGCTGGATGGGGTTGGGAGGGGGTGGGGGGAGGTTGGAAGGGTATGTGTGTGGGGGTATGGTGGGTATTGAGGGGAGTGGGAGGCAAATTTCTCCAGCCAATTACACCAGCCCTGCCCTCTGGCTTTCCGCTGATGTGGGTCTCCTAAAGGGTGGTGAGGCGTGCTGCCTGCTTCCTGTGCTCTACAAACCACCCTACCCCCCACCCAATGCCCCACCCCCACCTTGCTTTCTCATCTCATCTACACCATGCAGCCACAGGGTTGAGGAGCAGTGGCCCAGAGGTAATGTGCTCAACTTGGAAAGCTAGAGTCTAGGGGTCTGAATCTCATATACAGACCAACTTCCCCCCCCCCCCCCCCCCCCCCACCCGGCTTTCCAATCTCATCTACACCATGCAGCCTTGGGGGATTAGTTTTACACTAAGTAATGGATTAACCTCTTTTAAGCAGCAATGTCTCACTGCTGAACACACAGTCACAACATTAATTCTCTTTTCCTATCTGAATTCTGCACCCACATAAGATGCAATGTAATTCTAATATCCAGTGTCACACATTTTTTATGTGGCCAACAGATTGGTTACTTCCTTAACCCTCTCCATACAAACAACAAAATAGGTAATGATGTAAGTGATTTACCACTGCTGATGTCACTGAAATATTAGGTTCTGAGATTGAACAGGTAGATGAATACAAAGAATATTGCATTTCTAACGAAAAAAAGATACAAGAGTCTGTGGGGAAATAAAGGGAGAAAACTGGCCACCCTGAGTGACTTAAGCTCTGTTATTCTTTGGACTGTTAAGTCAATGAAGATTCATGCTGGTGAACCCATTCTAAGTAATGCTTTTAAAAGAGCTTAACTTAACTTGTTCTGCTCTAGGGCCAAACACACCCATGCCAAAGTGTATATACATTTCACGTCTACACCCAATGAATGATCAGGCGTCCAATCCTGATTCATCAAATTGGTTTTTCAGCTTTTCAACAAAGTGTAAACAATCGGGGAAGTGACACATACAACTCTTGATAAACAAAGGCAACTTGTTGATGAATTTTGGGCACAACTGAGGTTGTTGTTTTTTTTGTTGTTTTTTTGAAGCAGTTCCTTTTTGTGATCATTGCAAGAAAGTCATGTTTCATTGCTCAGCAAATATCAAACAAACTGTTCTCAGATATTAAAAGTACTTCTGACTTGACCGTGATATAAAACGATTGTTGTAAACACGACAGGTGAAGCTAAATGTGAATGATCTACACTAACAGTAGATCTTTCAGGTTTTACATCATCCAAAAAATACTTTTAAAACCGACAAGTCACCCAAAATGAAGTCATAACAAAATTCTCTCTATCTATCCCTCTCTCTCTAATGTTTTCATAATCCATGTCACTTTTGATTTAATTTGCTTATGTCCTCCAGAAATGGGATGGTACTATTTTATTCAATCTGGTGTGCTGCATCTACAAAGCTCTAAAACAATTGCATATGGTTGCTATTTAGATTACAAAAGCTAACATATTATGAACATTTCTGTAAAAAAAATTGTTAGCTAATAAACAATGTAACATGAACATTTCCTTAAAACAACTGTTATCATCTATAACTCATTGTCCTACTACCAAGATTCACTCATGTAATCAGTTACTGATTGCCCCCTTCAGTTAGGGGCCTAGGCTTAATATGAATAAAACATTTCACATTCTCTCTCTCTCTCTCACACACACACAGATGGGACTGAAGGGGATGGAGGGGCTGTGTCTGAACAGAGGCGACATGCTGACAGAGAAACAGTCCAGGATCCACAGCAGGAGGAAGGCTAAGGGAAGGAGGAGGGGGGAAAGGCAGGGGAATCAGGCCCCCACATGGCTGGATTAGGGATGGCATGGACAGTGCCGGTGATGTGCACTTTCTCTGTTGTGCTCCTTTCTGTTCCTGGCTGTTCCAAACTCTGGCTTCTCCTGAGCTGGTTGTGTGTCTGTCTCCTTCCTTGTTGTGTCAGGCAACTGTGGAGGGTGGGGGTGGGGAGGATAGAGGAAATCTGTGTGTGTGTGTGTGTGTGTGTGTGTGTGTGTGTGTGTGTGTATGTGTGTGTGTGTGTGTGTGTGTGTGTGTGTGTGTGTGTGTGTGTGTGTGTGTGTGTGTGTGTGTGTGTGAAGGATGGAAACATCTACCAGGGACTCACAGAGGCTGATCCTCCCTTCCCTCCTCCTCCTTTCTTCATCCCATTTTACAAACACTCCCCTCTTTTTATCATCATCATTATTATATATTTTTTTTACCAATATTTATAATTATGTAAATTTGCATTTCCAATCCTAACAAATTTTAGCGAAACTTTTTTAATGTTGCAAACTGACATTAAACACATTTTCAAGAAATACCTGAGACAAGATATAAAAAAAACAAAAACAAAAACAAAAAAAACAAAACCCACAACAGAACACTTTCTGGAAAATGCCTTCTCTCTTTACTCTATAATGGTGAGACTCATTCATCACATTATCCACTGGTTTCAAGAACTGACAGGTATTAAGCCCTGAAATGGCCATTTTGCAGTCAGCTGGGCAACAACCAACAATGTCTGATTTTGATTCATAAAAAAAAAAGAAAAAAAAAGAGGGTCTATTCCGGTGACACAAGCATTATCAGTGGCTGGAATAGGTGAAGTGAAAATGCTTGAGAGGGAGGTGATACCCCTCCCCCCCCCCCCTTTCCTCCACTCTCCCTCTCAGTCAAGTACTGGTGCCAGCGCCGGAGTAGTAAGTCAGCTGACAGGGACTGGGCTGCCTGCCAGTCTCTCGGCTGACTATTAGGGAACAATCCATAGCATCCATTTCCCTGACCCCTCTGTACCACACAGCCCACACCCGGCTGACAGTTCATGGTCTGATGGGCAAACACAGGCCACAGACACACCATAGTCCACACACACACATGGTGGGTGAAAGAGATGGGGAAAGAAATTACTGTCTTCATTTTCTTCTCTCTGCTTGTTCTACTTTTTGCATTCAATAAACCTGACACCTTCCAAGTGAGAGAGAGAGAGAGAGAGAGAGAGAGAGAGAGAGAGAGAGAGACAGACAGACAGACAGAGAGAGAGGCAGCACAGATGACTGAACACTGAAATGTTTCATGTCATTAGCTATAGAGTTCTGGTGATAAAAGGGGTACATACCAGGAGAGAAAGAGAGAGAGAGAGATTAAGAGAGAGAGAGAGAGAGAGAGAGAGAGAGAGAGAGAGAGAGAGAGAGAGAGAGAGAGAGAGAGAGAGAGAGAGTGTGTGTGTGTGTGCATGCATATGCATGCGTGCATGTGTGTTTGTGTAGTGTCTCTTCACAGAAGTATTCCATGAGACAATTATCTTTTTTTTGTTTTGTTTTTTTTGGTGCGATGTGGTGTAGCATCCCTCCCTGAAACATTAACTGCAGAAGGACAACACGAAGATGGGAATCCTCGTCCATGCATGATCACTGCACAGCTTTCTGGCAACTTTATGCAGTTGATTTGGCTTTAAATGGATCTTCCTCTCTTTGGGTGTGAGTGTGGAATGGCTTTTGGGGGGTGGTTGCCGGAGGGAGAGGGTAAGAGTTAAAGTGATGATGGAGCCCAGGGCAAATCAGTATCATCGCCTAAAGTTTGCCCAAGGCAGGCAGCACGGGATAGGGATGGAGTGAAAGAGATAAACGTGCCCAGGTCATTAAAACCAGCCCACAGATTCATGGCTTGACAAGACCGATGGAGAGTTTATGCTAATGGGGTTTTCATTTGTTTTTTTGTTGTTGTTTCTTTGTTTCCTCTTTCTCTTGGTAATCTAGTTCTTCATTTGTTTGCTTTATCTTCCCCTTGTTCTTTTTGGTTTAATCAAACCAGATATTTTTCTGTTGGAGTATGTACAGGAGTATGTATTGTGGTTGTGTGTTCATGTGCGTGCATGATTTTGTGTATACGTTTGTGTGTGTGGGTGTGGGTGTGCATGTGTGCACCCACGAGAGAGGGAGAGAGAGAGAATCCAAGCACATAAGTGTCTGTGCATATACCTTCACAAAATGAATGCGTATGACTATGTGAAATATAAAGCACTTTGACACACACACATACAAAGCAATAAATGATGTCCTGACTTTGCCAAACCAAGAGAAGAAACAATTATAATCTCTTACAAAGTCTGCTGCAGTCTAACTGTATTTCTGTGCATGTGTGGGTGCGTGTGTGCGTGTGCGTGTGTGTGTGCGTGTATATGTGTGTATGTGATTGCTCATATCTGAAATTTGTTGTACTGCTTGGTGAATATATATTACATGTGTTGTTTTTTTTTTTAATTTGCAGTGGTATGTTATTACGCATTATCATATGCACTATTGTCTAAGTCTTGTTTTATGTGAGGCACTTAGAGTCCATTACATAGAGAGTTTGTGTCATATATATATATACAATCTATTATCATTAATATAAGGTGGAGATTTTTCTATCTCCCAGGTCAGCAGATGCACAGACCAGCTAGTGCCTGACCACCTGTCATTTGCACTGACATGCAGCAGATCAAATTCACATGTTTGGTGGGTTGTGGAAACAAGAACATATGTGGCATGCACCATACCCTCCTTCCTAAAAACTGAGCATGACTGCTAAATGGCGGAGGTAAAAATGGTCATTTATGCAAAGCCCACTTGTGCATATGAGTGAACATGGGAGTCGCAGCCCACAAATGAAGAAGAAGAAGAAGAAACAGGTCCTGACATCTTTCTTCCGCCTAGTTGCCGAAGAGTGGAGCTGATTGCAGCGCGATGGACGCGTACTGCAGAGGCGGAGAGGCCTTTGGAGGAGGAGAGGAAGTCTGCACTAGTTGGGTCACGGTTAAGTATGTGTGATTAAATCACTGTTTTCCTGCCTGATTCCTGTCAGACCAGAATGACGCAAACAGCTTGAAACAGACTGTGTCAATAAGGATCCCCAGTCACCATCCTAATTGTTTTTGTTTTTTTTTTTCCAAAGAACTCTACCCCCTAAACTTTATTTTCTGACCTAAATCCCACACATCTCCTGACTGTCCTCCTCTCAGAAAACCAAGAAAAAAAACCAAGGCTCTGAATAAGAATACCTGAGCATGGTTGAGAAAAGAAAAAGAGAAAAGTCCAACAACATGATAAACATGCCTGCAGTCTGCCACATCAGTCAAACTACACCTCAGTCTAGACCTTCAACAGCTAACTAGGCTTGAGAGTAGTGCTTTCATTGTTTGAGAGAGAAACAGCACCAGCACCTGCCACACCAAGCATGATTTTACAATCTTACCGTCATATGTATCGATGTTTCAACCTTTTCCTGCCTTTCCTTGTATAAAACATGTGACTCATGTATACATTTTGGCTGTGACTGTTCTTTTTTCTCTCAGTTATTTACTTAAGTTTTTGTGTGTGTGTGTGCTGGATTGTAAGAGTTGTATTGATCATTGAGAGTATATACTACTTCGTGGGTTTTTGTAAATTGTGTTCTTAAAATATCAATGATTCTGGTTTCATGATTTTTTCCATTTTCTTTTTCCTTAAAGAAGTGTTTCATTAACTGATCCATTTTCAGTATGACATTTTTAAAGGTTTAGAGCATGGTTTTGCTTATATTATATTGCTATATTAAAAATGAATTGATATCATTATCATTATTTATTACAACATTGCAGCTTGGATACTTCATTACCCACACAGACACTGATAAGATGACATTTTGAATGGTGGATAAGAGGTGTAAGTTTTCAATGAAACTGAATCTGTAAAGTATGGAATCATATAGATTTTTTTAAAAAGAAAAA
Source organism: Babylonia areolata (assembly GCF_041734735.1). NCBI lineage: Eukaryota > Metazoa > Mollusca > Gastropoda > Neogastropoda > Buccinidae > Babylonia > Babylonia areolata. The sequence goes on from NC_134897.1 coordinate 42,452,162, forward strand.
TCAATAGAATTACTGCAAGAAGATGTGTAAAACAGCATCAATCGATCTGAAGCCTGCTTTTTGCTCTCCGTGACTTTTTGTTAAAACCAAAAGTTTTGCGCAGGAATGTGAATGTTTCCCACCTAAGCCAGGCAATGTACATCAGTATTGACCAGCAACTAACTGTTCCCATCTGCAAGCAACTGTAGTGATCAATTCTACAGATGCTTTAACCTCTTCCAGACTTTATCATGGCTTTTCAGCTTGGAGATTTCATAATCAAAACTCCAAATGCTCACTGAACACATCAAACAGAAATCGACATGAAGGCAAGATGGCAGACGAAAAGTCAGAGCCCATTTTGCTGTGATGACTATCAAGCTGACACACAGCACAGAATACACACTGTGGGCTCATAAATGAATGTTTCACAGCTGTAAGCCATGCAGAAACACAGTGTGGCTGGTCGTTTCTTTGCTGTTAATGCCATTTCATTGCTTTTTTTTGTTTTGTTTTGTTTGCTTTTACTATGATGGAGTGAAATGGATCTGTCAAGAGACAGTATTACCAAGAACAGAAGTGGTGAAAAATGTAAATTTAGCATGGTCTGGCTCAGGCCGATTAAATGAAAACTCATGCTGGCAGATAATTATGTGCTATTAACACTACAGGCCGATTATACCTCTTCTGCACAACTTCGCTCTCAGTACTCATCTTTCTTTTTTTGCTATTTATTCTGTCATTTTTAATAACAGATCGATTTTTGCTATTTCAGCATTGCATTTTTAGTCAACAAAGTAATCTGAACCTCAGCAGAACAAGCAACTTTCAAAACGTAGCAACTGGTAGGTCAGCAAACTGGTATACTACTGTGTACAGGCACACTGAAACCCAATATCACAAAACAAGATGGAACTGGTGAAGGCACATGGATAAATCAGGTTATCCACAGCCCTGTCAACCCTCCTTTGTTGCCCCAACAAAAGATGCAGATGGGGGGTGGGGGGGTGGGGGGTGTGGGGAGGAGAGGGCCAGGGGGGATGGTGGGGGTATGTAGGGGTGGGGTGGGGGGGCACAAGCGCGGCAGTAGGGCTGACAGGCAAGAGGACAGTCCTTGATGCTGAACTGTCCGGGATGCATTCAAGGCGTCTCTTCCCTCCTCTCCTCTTGACAAAACAAGCTTAGCGGAGTGGCAGCACCCACGTCCAGCTGAACTGTTGTCTCCCTGCAGTGCCCCTGCCACAGCTACTGGTGTTCGACAAAAGGGTTTGGACGTGGAGAGACAAGATATGGAGAGAGCTGCGCCTTTAAGGAGTGATGCCAATGAAAAGGGAGCATGTGTTTGTAACGCTCTCACATCTTAGGGATGGGAGTTGTGGGGGTTGTGGGGGTGGGGATTAGACTATCATGTACATACACAAGGTGTGGGGAGGGGGGAGGGGAAGGGGGGAGGGACAGGTACAGGGAAAGGGAAGAGAGAAAGAGAGAGACAGGACCAGAGGTAACAACTGGGCTAAAAAAAAAAAGAGTATATATATATATATATATATATACACACACACATACATATATATATATATAATATTGATTGGAAAGGAAAGAGAGACTGGACTCCCGCCTGGCGTGCTGTACTGATTCTTACTGGCTATCATTCACTCCAACCTCCAGGCCTCACACACAGTTTCAGCCCTAAATTAACAGGTGAAGTGAGAGGATATATTCCCATAGGAAAGAAAACCAACTTTAAATCAGAGTGAAATTAAAAGGTAAAGTCAATGAACACAGATTAAATCAGAATGAAAATTAAAAGATAAAGTGAAAGGACATAGTTTAATCTGGAAATTAAAAAACAAAATCTTTAAAAGAGAGGAAAATGCAAGGTGGGTGAAAGGATATAATTTGAATAGGGAAAACGAGAAAGAAAAAAATCTTGAAATTAAAGCGCAAAAATGAAAAAAAGGGAAAAGCAAAAGGACACGATCTGATTGGGAGGAAAACTAAAACCTTTTCCATAAAAAAATAATAAATAAAGTGAGAGGATATAGTTTGATTGGGAAGAAAACTGAAGCCTTTAAAATGTATTAAAAAAAAAGAGAAAAAAAAAGAGAAGAAAATAAAAAGAAAAGGATCAAAATAAGATTTCAATAACAGTTCCGACTGGTGCTCAAGGACTCCGCAGACCCTTTGCCACAGGGGGAGCAGTGTGTGATTGCCAGGGAAGCAAGTGGTGGCCATCTCCCCCTGACAGGGCCCCTCTGGGTGGGCCAACCACAGGGAAACACTTGCGACAAGCAGCCCCCACACAGCCCGAGGAGTCAAAAACAGACAGGGAGGCAATCCTCTCATCCTCAGAAAGGATCTAAATGACCTCCCACTTGTCTTGAATGGCACACGTGCTGATTAATCCCAACACTGTTCAGCCCCAGGAAAACACGAGTGCAAGTAACAACAACAATAGCAGCTGCCGCCATGTGTTTTGTTCTCCGATGAGGAAACAAAAATAAACTCCTGCTTCATTTAATCACCAGCGATCACTGTTTCTTAGGAAATCCATTATCAAAGTGTATATATCACACCAACTTGCGCAGACATTGCACTTTTATGCTGGAGGAAAACCAAAATTATCAAGAAATGTGATCCCCACGAAAAGTGCAGCTGCTGCAGAAAAGTCGAGCTGCTCGAGCAGCTGATGGATGATTCAGATTTTTGTGATTGTTTCCCTTCATTTCCGAACATTATTTTTGCTGCTATACACAACAAAGCTACGCATTTAAAGAAGATGACAAGCGTCATCACACGCTGGCTCTCCACCTTTGACAGAACAGGAAACCTTGATGCTGTCTAATGTCTGCCTTTTCACTTGGTTGCCTTGTTGCTGAACAGCTGGACATTGGAGTCACCGAATGCTTTTTTCGTTGTTTTTTCAAGGGTGGCTGTGTAATGGATGGACCCAACTCAGCAGCCTCTCCCTCCCTTTTGCCCAGACCATTCCATGCTACGCTCTTCCACTCTCTCTTTCCTTCTCAACAACTTTGGACAACTCTTCTTCAAAAAGCAAACTGGCTAATGCTATGCAAACTATGGGGCAGTTTTGTTGCAAAATAAAACCAAGTGACTGTGACAGTCTGTGACAAAGTTGAAACTGTGTGGCTATCGTTGAACATACAACTGGACAAAGGAAACTACCAGACATCAGAAAGAAAAAATACAATTGAACATCAACAAAGCTATCATAACACTGAAGGTAAAAGACAGTAAAGACAGATCAGGTCACAAAACATCATGGAAAAACATTCAGATTTTGGAAAATTACATCAAGATCTCAGAAAATCATTAATATCTTGGCCACAAAAAGTAAGTGCTCCAGGTGAAATGTCTTATCTTTTTTTTTATTTTTTATACCATGACAAAGATGTGACAGTTATCATTGTTTTCCTGATTTCTTGTCATTATTACATCCCCCGTTTACAGTAAATTCCAACATGTTTTTGCTCTTCAGACTTAAGCTGTGTGCTTATCTGTGCAAGAACTGAATAATACAAATTATAATCAAAAGGAAATAACAACAACAACAACAACAAAAACCCCACATCCCCAACACTCAAACAAACACACCAGTTTTAATGTCAAGAAATGTGTGCAAGTGTGGGTGTGTATACAAGAGTTTTAATATATTACTGGGTGCATATCCAACCTCCGCAGATTCTCAAGACCTTGAGACAGTCTTGGGAAGAAAAAAAAAAGGAGGCCACACACTGTCTGGGTGGTTTGGGCAGATATTAAGTCAGGAAGGGACAGAAGTAGGAATAACAGCAAAAATGCAGTGTCTCTCATCAACATTTTCTAAAATATTAATATGCAATCAGCATAACTTTCAATGACAAAAACAAAAGTGAACACTCTCCTACCACTTTCTTGCAGGCAGACAAAGGCAGATGGATAAAAAAAATAAGCAAATGAGAGAGAGAGAGAGAGAGAGAGAGAGAGAGAGAGAGAGAGAGAGAGAGAGAAACAAGACAAAAAATAGTGTGTAGTGAACTGTGATGACACCATTATGCTTGAATGGATACCCTGAATTTCACCACCAAATTTGTTTTGACAAGAAATCAATCCTTGCTCAGTTCTTTCCAAGCATTCAGAATAATAGAGTTCACTCACACACACAGCAGCCGCAGCAACACCTGCATGCTAACATCCAATATAGACTGTTCATTCCTTCACTTTCGTCTAGATGGTAGAAAGAAAGAGAAAAAACAACAACGCATGTATATACAAAACAACAAACTTTGACTGTCAGAGAAAATTGCAATTCATTTTCTTATTCGCTGCTGCACTTTGAAAATAAGTACGAAATGTGACTGAGTAAGAAGTGTGTTCGTTGAGAAATGTGTGTGCGAATTTATGTCTATGTGTGAACGAATCAGAAAAATCTGCTGCTGGAGTCCAGAGGCCGCATAACTAAAGTATGTCTTAATACCGAAACTTCATTTCTTCGTAGGCTGCAACTCCCACGTTTTGCATACGAGTGGGCCTTTACGTGTATGACTGTTTTTACACCGCCATGCGGGAAGCCATACTCTGTTTTGAGGGGTAATACGGAAACAAAGTAAAGAAGAAAAAACACTTAAAAAAAAGAAAGAAAAAAAAGCGAATGTCTGAATACAGACGTCTGTGTAATACAAAAACAATCCCATTTATGTTATTCTCAAGTACCTAAAACAAAACCAACAACAACCAAAAAAAATCACTGAACGACGTACCTTGATGTAGGTCTGGCAGGCGGACAGGGGCAGGCCAACCAGGGACACGCCGTTGATGGAGATGATCTGGTCCCCAATGTTCAGCTGGCCACAGCGGGCCGCCGGGCCGTTTGGCAGCATGTTGGCCAGCACCACTGTGGGCACCATGGACCCCCACCCTGACTCCACTATCACCACCCCCAGTGGCTCCCCCTTCATCTTGGGCACTATCACCTGCAACAACACCCGTGCCAGAAACTGTCCATCAGTGCTTTGGGGGGAGGAGAAAAATAAAAATCAGGGTTCATACAGGTTTTTAATCACAACCCCCCCCCCCCCCCTTCCAAAAAAACCAACAACTCTCTAAAACCCAAAAGCACAAAAAAGCTAAAGTTATTGTGTTGGTGTTTGTTTTTTTTAATCACAATATTGAAAAAATGTTTTGAAAATTTAAAAGCCCCAAAGTCTTAAAAAAAAAAAAAAGATTTAAAAGCTGAAGTTATTGGCTGCAATGTGGGAACAGTGATAACCGTTTGTTTCAAGGTATCAAAGCATGTGGACTGATCCATATACAGAACTCCACATCTGCTGTTTATGATAACACATATCAGAAGCTGGCTTGTTTAATGATTTGACTCATTTATCTTTTTTTTCTTTTACTGATTCAATTTTAACGATTTATTCTCCATTTTCCCTCATCCTGCCCTTCTTCCTGTCTATCAGTTGTATTTTTTTCTATTTCCTGTTTGTCTTTGCTGTGTCAATCTTTTTTTTCTTCTTTTTCTTTTCAATGTTCTGCTTTTTTCGTCAGCTTTATAATTTCGATCTTCTGGGTATTTTTTGTTTGCTGATCATCTCTCTCACTTATCTTTCTGGGGTGTCTTCAACGCATCATCTTTTTTATCTGCTACTTCATTAATCTTCTTTAAACTATTCCCTTCCCTGTTTCATTCTTTTCTTTGTGCTCTCTTCTCATTATTAACTTTATTCTGCAGCAGGATATATATGCACGTTTGCCTGTATGTGTGTATGTAGGTATGGATGGAAGGATGGATGAATGAAAGCATGCATGTAGCATGCATACAGGATGCATGATGCATGCATCATGTTCATCAATTTCACATCTGTTCATTAAGAGTGATATGTGACAGGCAAAAATGGGGAGAGTGGTGGGGGTGGGCTACGGGAAAAGTGAGGATTGGAAAGTGGGCGGTAGTGTAATGAACTGGTTATGGTAAATGTGGTAAATGTGTATATGCTGAGTGTGTGCACACACATGCATGCGCTCATGCATACGTGTGTGTACGAAAGTAACTGAAAACATGTTTTCCCATTAAATCCGTATAAAGTGACTGAAAAATATGTTCTCTCATTAAAACACAATGTTCAAACCTTAAAGAACCACTGACTTCTTTATGGAGATCTTTCATGCATGCATGCGTGCTTGCGTGTGTGTGCATGAATGGTCTGTAGCCTTCAGTTCTAATGTTCCGGTTTTAACCACCAAATATACTTTTATCTTTCAATCAACAAACACAGTCAATTAAAACAAACACACAATATCTGGTTGGATGGATGTGCTACCATTATTGCCATCTTATGGATCTATACAGAAAAAAAAGGTAGGAGACATTCTGACATGTCAATTTCAGACCAGCATGTGATCTTCTCATGTTCAAATGACCGATACAACATGTACCAAGGACCCCAGCACACTGACTGTACATTGTCTTGGATTCTATTTCTGCCCCAGTATTGTTTCTTCTTTCTCTCGTTTGTCACATGCACAACAGAAAGACACGTTTTTTCCTGTATCTCTGGGGGCTGAACCTCAATCAGGTTAAGAGACAACATCACCAACTGGCGCCTGGTGCCAAACACCCCACTTCCATGGACTGTCTGCATTCTCATTTTGAAAAAAGGGCTCAGATAATAAATCAGTACTGTGAACGACCGGGTCTCAGTCCCAGGTGGTGAGCAAACAGAGGACTGTAGAGGCTCCATGACTGGGAGAACATGACTTTTCCATTGCATCAGGGTCCTATTTCATGGGGACTCAAACATCACCGTAGATTGGCGGCCACTTGAAGGAGGAAGAGGCGCAGACAAACAGCCGTCAGAGGACAGACAGACAAATGGGAGTCAGGGAAGGCCCGTACTGTCCTCATCCATGTACCCCTCATCCTCACTCACCCCCTTCCCCCAATTGTCCCTACCCCTCTCGCTTCCCATTCTTCTATTTCTTTTTTTTTTTTTTTTGACAACTTCTATTCTGTTCAAGTAGGAATGGTCACAGTCGTGTGGACCAAAGCCTGTCCTTCCCACCCACCCCCTCCTCCAGTCATTTTCTACAAGACTGGAATCATCATTACTGAACCTGACATCTAAGGGGGCAAAGCAGCTGTTGGGGGAGAATACTGATAACACTGTCTGGCACTGTCGTCAGTGTGCATGTGCATACTAAAAACATGGTTTCTGTTGTTGTTTTTAAAAGAAAAGTTATGCTGCATTAACATTCCTTTATTATCATTCCAATTACAGGAAACTCAGAAGTGTATTTCATTTTTTCAGGAATAGGTTACACTGAAGCAGAACTTAAAAAACAACAACAACAACAAAAAAAACAATAAAAAGCAAAACAAAACAAAAATCAAAACACACACACAAAGGAACAAACAGACTGCCTCCTCCCTACCCTCAAAAACTAAAACACATCTTTACTCAGAACAACCCAAGTGACTGGCAAGCAATACTTACTGTAAAATTCACAGCATTATCTTCCACATTTCAGGGAACATGATATTATTATTCTCTATGCCTACTGCAGTCACAAAAGGCCAGCCCATACACGACTTCAACCAAATATAACAACAGAGTAATGCACCATTCAGTACAAAAGTAACTGAAAGCACATTCTTCCCTCCCCTAAAAGACAACATTCAAACCTTCAACAATCTCAGTGACCGCTTTATGGAAAGAGCATAACAGAGCAGCACAAAATTCTGTACAAAAGTAACTGAAAACATGTTCTCCCATTAAAAACACAATGACAATGTTCAAACCTACAAAGACCTCTTTATGGAAATCCCCAACACAGGATAACAGAGTGGTACACCATTCAGTACTAAAGTTACAGAAAACTTGTTCTCCCATTAAGACACTGAAACCAGGAAATATGTTCTCCCATTAAAACATGTTAAAACCAGGAAACATGTTCTCCCATTAAAAACATAATACTGAAACCTTCACAAGACCACTGACTGACCTCTTTATGGAAATCCTTGTTGGCAAAGAGCTGCAGCTCCTCACCATAGATCTCCTGCTGGTTGAGGACGTCCTGGTAGTCCATCTCCCGAAGGAGGCCAGGGTCTTCGATGCCATTGGCCTTCAGGAACTCCAGGTACGCAACCTGGAATGCCTGGCCGATCGACTGTGCTATCAACTGCGCCTGAAAACACACAATGCTTTTGTTTCAGCACTTTGTTCCTTAAGTACTTAATGTATCCTTTAACACCAAGTTGCCTCCCTTGGACAGAATATGGATATTTCTGTACTGGAGTACATTATACATTGTAACCATGTTGTTTTCCTTTGGACAGAGTGCAGATATTTCCTTATTGCAGTGGAGATGTTCAGTTTTGACTTCTCAATCAACTTTTCTATCACTCCGTGCTTTTAGCTTGTTGGCTTCAGCCTCAACATCATTTGCCGGTCTTTTCAATGGAAGAGAGCATGTTTTTGATGATGATGTGTGCATTTTGTGCACAAAGTATGGCTTTGACAGTGCACTCAGCTGTTGTAGGGACAGTCCACAGAAACTGCAGTGCAGATGCACTGTTGGATACAAAGTGTTACGGTCTATGTGAATATCTAATATGTACTGTTCTTGTCCAAACATACATCAACCTGCAAGTCTTTCTTCAAGTACACACAGATGCTCACACAGTGAACAATGACTAATGACTGATACTGTTTGCCATCTGTAATCCAAAGCAGTAGTCTCCATGCTGACTGGCAAATATAGCTGAATATTTAGTGTGGCCAGGTGCAAGTGTCAAAAGATAAATAACAAAAACAAACCCACTTTACATTCTTACAATACTGAAAATGCTCTTACTATTTTTCAAGCACAACCAATGAAGAGAGCTAAGAAAACACACATGCTCACTTATAAACACACACACACACACAAGCACGCCTACATGTGTGCACACACATAAAATAACAGGCACACAGACAGGTAGGCACAGGGCACCAGATAGGCACACAAGAAACAGAGGCGTGATGAGATAATACAGATCCAAAATATGTACTTGAACACAAGAGCCTGAAGAGGTGGACATCACATCCGTTCCCCTCCTCCACCCAAACCTCCATCACCACCACCATATGCTTGGTGCTAACAGGAAGACAGAGAACCCTGAAGGAGGAGGAGGAGAGGAAGAGGAGGAGCAGGAGGATGAGGAAGGGGAAGGTAGTGGTCTCTGGAGATTCAATTTCCTAACCACACAGTTTTTAGCCTTGAGCTTCTCCTCCCATGCCATGAACTCTCCTGTCTAATGCATGTTCTAAAAAATTATTATCATAATTTTTTTTAAAACAGTGTTGTGCAAAACCTCTTCTGTCCTTTTCAGCATGCCAGAAGAAAGAAACAGAAACAGAGAGAGAGAGAGAGAGAGAGAGAGAGAGAGAGAGAGAGAGAGAGAGAGAGAGAGAGAGAAGGATGGGGACAGAAAGAGAGAGAGAGAGAGCAGCATGTGCATGTATATGTGTGCATGTGTACAAGCATGCAAACAAGTGGACTGCATGTTCTGTTTTGATGGTACAAACATGGACATGTGCAGAATGCATTCACTGACCAAGACACTATCATGTGGGACAGGGCAGAAACCTCATAAAAGAAGAGAAATGGTGTGTCCTCATTCCCATCAACATGAAGCACATTTCAACACTTCTTTCTATCACAACAAACAAAAAAGAAGAGAAATGGTGCGTCCTCATTCCCATCAACATGGAGCACATTTCAACACTTCTTTCTATCACGACAAACAAAAACGAAGAGAAATGGTGCGTCCTCATTCCCATCAACATGGAGCACATTTCAACACTTCTTTCTATCACGACAAACAAAAACGAAGAGAAATGGTGCGTCCTCATTCCCATCAACATGGAGCACATTTGAACACTTCTTTCTATCACAACAAACAAAAACGAAGAGAAATGGTGTGTCCTCATTCCCATCAACATGGAGCACATTTCAACACTTCTTTCTATCACGACAAACAAATGATCAGAAACAGCCAGAGTAAACTCATATCTCTTGGGTGTTGCATGTCATGAAAAGGAAAAAAAAAAGTATATTATTTCCAAGAAAAACTAAACAAAACAAAAAAACCAACAAAAAACAGTAAAACTGATTGAAAAAAAAAAGAAGAAAAAAAGAAAGATTCAGCAGGAATATCAGAAAGGAAACAACAGAACAGAATTTCTAAAAGGCAAGAAAAATATATCATTACTTTGCAACATTTTATATCCATCCCACAGTGGGGAGAAAGGGTCTGGAGTCTGGAGAAGGGAGAAAATGAACACTGCTTCAGAAGAACACCAAAGTCAGCCCATTAGCTGTGCTATTTGTTCCAGTTTCCTTCCTGAAAGGCTGTAGGGTATGATACTGTCATGAGAAATGACAAAGCTGAGAAGAAGAAGAAGAAAAAAAGTCTAAATCAACGTTAGAAGCATCACAAACTGGGCATTCTTGTCTCCTTTTCTCTCATTTCCTCACGCTTTTTTTGTTATAATTTCTTTTTTTATAATTTCCACAAGCGATCAAAGATTGACAGCTGAGAGGTTAAAAGCATGCACTTCTGGACATGCACACAATAAGATGCTGTGAATGCTGATGAAAACAGCAAATATTCTTAATATTCTCTCTCTCTCTCTCTCTCTCTCTATATATATATATATATATATACACACACACACAATTCAAATATCCAAAGAGATTCTTGGTCAGAAAGTAAGCTTTATTCCAAGCCTTGCCCTGGTCAGCTGAAGTCTGTAAATACTATGACAATACTGACTGTGCTTCCTGTACAGGTCACATAAAATTTTGTTCCAAGACTTGTACAGAAGCAGTTCAAGTCTTTTCGCCAAGTTTTCAACGAGATATTTTTGGACAGAAGGTATTTTTTAGGTTTAAAAATTTTTTTTTTTTTTAAAGGTATTCAAAACCTTCCACAGATGCTATCTCAAGCCCCCAATTTAAAAACCTTCAATGTGATTCTGTGAAAGAACTCAGGAGGTCAATTTAAAATTTTTTTTAATTTAAGTATACCAAGCCATTTTACTAAAGACAACTTTAAAAAACATTTTTTTAAAATCCTATTGTCTTCATCCCCCAACCCCCCCCCCCTCCCCCTCCACTTTCGTCCATCAGCCACCCCTTCACCACCAGTGATATTAAATGGGAGGGGGAAGGCAGAGAGGCAGAGAGAGATGGGGGAGGCATGAGGGGGAGGGGTTTAAAAGGGAATGAAGCATGCTAACAGGAGACCTTTGATCATGCCACAGCAGGCCCCAGCGTGGAGGAATAATGTGACAGTCTGCAGTGCTGGCCGCCCAGGGACCAGGGTGGACGGGGAGGGCTGCTGGCTTGGCTTTCTTTTTCACCACCAGCAGCAGGAGGAGAACTGCTTGCTGCCAACACAGGGGCTGGCAGAAATGAAGGCTGCCTTTCTTTTCTTCTTTCCTTCTTCCTACTTTTTCCTTTTATTTTCTTTCTTTATCGTTTCCACTTATTATTTTTTTTCTCAGAGGTATATGGATAAAATTAACTATGCTTTCCTTTTTGAAGAGGGGAGGGGTGTGGAAGAATTTCAAAGAGAACACACGGTGAAAGATATACAAGCATGTCTGCATGCAAGCTGAGGGAGAGAGAGAGAGAGAGAGAGAGAGAGAGAGAGAGAGACTCAATTGTGTAAGTTTTTTTTTTTTTTAACCCAGTCCTCACCCAAAATAGCATAAATACTGCATAACAATACAACATAATACAAAACTAAGAGCATGCAATTGGGAAACACCACCTGCCCACACACATCCACATCGCACACTCACATAGACACACTACTGTTACAGAATGCTCAACACATTCAAAAACACGCCATGAAAAAAACAAATACTAGCAAGCATGAATTAACCTTCATTACACTTCTCTTTACAGAGATAGACACAGGAGAGAGTGAGAGAGTGAGTCTGCAACTTTCTCTCTCTTGGACTCTGAGCGAGAGAGAGAGAGAGAGAGAGAGAGAGAGAGAGAGTGAGAAGCAAGCTTGACGCAATGAATCAATGCAGACAAGGCAGCAAACCTGATTTCCATCAATGGCCTCACAACAAAAGCGTGGTTTGTTGATGAGGCCATGGGGGAGGTGCAGGGGGTGGGGTGGGGGGTCTGAAAGCAGCACCTGCATACTGCTAATGACCACAAGACGTGGACTGGCTGCAGAGGGCACTTGGCCCTGATCTATGCTCTTTCCACAGGATTCTGTTCACACTCTTGAATGCTGCATTATACGTCTGCACCTTGTCCTTGTCTCAGTGCTTTGTCACTGTTCAATATCTCTTTTGGTTGTCACAGCCAACACTTTGCCACATGCTATTTCCAGCTGTGAAGCCTAGCGTATGTAGCACTGTCTTTGATAACTGATTCAGAATATCGAATGATGGAATCTGATTTGTCTGTGTAAATCTATTTATACCGCTGTCTTTGATAAATTTTTCAGAATATCTGAAGATGGAATCTGACTTTTCTGTACATGCATCTGCTTCTAGTTGAAACACTCCTTAGGCATCATGTTTCATATGCTTCAGACTTTGTTGCATGGTTTTCTGTATTGGTATTCATATTTCAAGCCCTACTTGTTTCTGTGGTCTAAATATTATTTGACACTGTATCTTCATTTCCGCAGACATGGCCAATGCACAGCCTTAATCTTTGAGAATAAATTCAGCACATCTAAAAATACAATCTGGCCAATCTGAGTCAGTGAATGCAGCTGCTCAAATACTGCTCATGCATTAAACGCTGGTGGTACCATCACGGTTTTCTGTACCAATGTTTATATTCAACCATATGATTAAAATATATTGATAAAAAATGTTCCCAGTGAGAGCTGAATTCATTCCTTGTTTGTGCTTTGTCGTTTGGGGGTTACTATCAAAATCCATGCTGCGCATATATGGGTTTAAAATGAAGACCCATTCACACACAATGTCAGATTTAATCAAAGCTTTGCAATGCCACAATGCTTATCAATATTGCTGCTGCTTTCCAAAACAAAGCCATATTGTGTGCAACGGCAGGGAAGCAAATGAGGTCCCCAAATGAAGCCTTCTCAATCACTGAGCATTCTGAATACAAGTTTGATGACAAATGAAGTTCTGCTGGAAAGGTTTACAAATGAAAGCTCTGATTTATAAAGAAGATGGATCCCTACATTGGAACTGTGTGATTGAATCATCAATCTGGTAGAAGCTTTTACTTCTCTTACTGGGCTGAGGAAGGCTCGAAGGTGCTGGGCTGCTGGCAGGAGATGGGGAGATGGGGGTTGACAGAAAGATACATACTGACAAAGGAGACACACGGAGGACAGAGACCACAGAAGATGGGGGAAAAAAAACCCACCCATCTCTCTCTCTTCTTTTTTTCCCTCTGAAACCATCATTTAACAATGAAAACTGTGATTAAATCTGTCCATCATGACATGTATGCAAAGGACAAAAGACGTGAACAGAATGGGGGTAATTAAAGGAATAAGGTGGACTGGTCAGAACTAGTAATACCAATAGTGGGCAAGAGGAGTAGGACAGACATAGGAAAGAAAAAAAGGACACCCTGGGTGATGAATGACTGAAAGACTTTCACTGGCCGGACACAGATCATGAAGTGAGAGATAAACAGTTTTGTAGCCACACTGACCATCATCAGATTAAAAACAAAACGAGAAGCTGATCAAACATGTATAGTTTTGTTTTTCTTTCTAATTTGTTCTCCTTTATTCTCTCTCTCTCTCTCTCTGTGCATGTTTCTCTGTGAAGCAGAGGGGGTAAGGGTTGGGTGTGTCATGATTTTACAATCTGTGCTTTTTTTTTTTTCCCCCCTTCTCCCCTTTATTTCTTTGTTTCCTTTTACCTTCTTTTCCTGTTTCTCTTTTTCTTTGGTGGTGGTGCTGTTTCTGTTGCCGCTGTTTTGTTTGCAAAACAATGTGTTTACAAATTTCACATGTACACCAGAAGATTACTATATTATCATTCATTCATTATTCAGTACCTAAATCACATACAACAGAGCTTAAAAAAAATAAAAAAATAAAATAAAAATAAAGGTCAGTTTTATACAAAGAAACCTTAAACCCTTTCTCACAAAACCAGACAAAATAAAGTTCCAAGCACACAATGGCTGTCAGACCCCCCCCCCTCCCCGAATCCCTCTGCCCCCACCAGCCCCCCTAAAAAACACACTAAAAAACGTATCCTTCCTTTCCCGCTTCCTCTCCTTCCTGTTTTCTCACACAATAACACTGCTGCAAAGAAACTTTGTGGCTCTTTCTGTTCCAGGTTTGCTTCAATTTACTGCGCTGCTGTAAACCCGAACATCCAAGTCAATTATGTGGATAGCGCTGGTGCACAAGGTGATAACTGCTTTCTCCCTCCTCTCCCTGAGCCAACTCCCACAGAGACGGGCTGACAGGACATGTTTCCAAGTCCCCAGACCGTCTAATCCTTGATGCCTTTGGATTCACATTTTCTGTCTGGCTCCTAAAGTTTGACATTTATATACAACTTTTTCTTTCTTTCTTTGGCTTTAAATTGTGAATGTAGTTCGTCTCACTTAAAAAAAAAAAAAAAAAAAAAGAAAAGAAAAGAAAAATCATGCCCAGTTTTGATGCTGCTGTTAAGCTGAAAAGGAATGATGACTGCTCCATTTCAATGTGGGCTGGCCCGAAAAGATGATTAAATCTGAGTTCACTTTATAAGCTTCAACACAGACACACTGGCTTCTTCAGGTGTCATGACTGGCATTCACTGATCACAAGCTCTGGTTCCACTGTCATGTCTTTTTCATGGCACCATGTGTAATAGAGTTATGCGTGCATGAGAATGACTGGTGCGAAAGCACTTAGATTTGTCTATGCACAAGATTCAGCGCTATATAAGTACCGTTATTATTATTATTATTATATTTAGCTCACTTTAAATAAAACAAAAAAATTCCCTTTGCATCAGATGGGTTAGCTAATGATTAAAGTCTCTTTGAATGTCAATTTTATTGCAGAATCACGAAAAACTAAAGTCAATAACCAAGAATGGTATACTCACAAAATAACACTTTCTGAATTCAGACCACTCTCCTATGTTTACCTCATTTTCAGTGCAATCACAGTACTTCACAGATTTAAAATGTCAAAAACATTTAAGGTTCCCCAAGTGAACTTTTCACTTTGTAACATGCATGTATATATATATAGCACAAACACAAAGCCGATGATAATGAGAACTGACATAGTAAGTAATTAAATTACGGAGAAGTATCCCTTATGTGACTGTGTTGCAGTTCTCTTTAACATGCAGAAAAAGAGCTTTGATAACAACAGAAAACATGGATTGAAAAGGATAATGATTGAAGTCCAGTAGTTCAAAAACAACAACCATAAAACAAAACAACACAAACAAGCAAACATAAAACTGCTGAGTCTAGAAGTTTACAGCCTCCAGACAATCAAATTCTGGACAGTGAGATGTAAAAAAAAAAAAGGAGGAGAATGAGACAAGTATTAGCCGCTGCGCTGGTTTAGAATTCCATTCATAAATATCTTCAAAGCCAGGCACTAGTGTTTACTCACTTTTCAGTAACACTTTCCCTCCTTTCGTAAATAAAACACACTGGTCTGGAGCCCCGCCGCCTCCCCAAATCCTCAATCCTACAATCCTCCCCTTACCCCCACTCACACACAACTTTCCTCTCCACATCTAACATCAACACCAAGAGTACATTCGCCACACAGTGAAGGCTGCAACACTGTCACCAGACTGCAACAGACAGAACAAAGAGGTGGAGGCAGAAATGCAATGACAACAGCAACTGTGTGTACCTGGTCAAACAGAAAGACCCTCACTAAAAGAACTCCTTTCCACGGACTAAGTCACTGCACAGCACTGTCCACACAAGACTGTATACTGTTCGAGTACAACCCAAAATCAAAAGACGGTCACCAACCAGGCAAACACCTTGGGGCAGCCCAGCAGGAAGAAATAACTCAACCGCCAGTCTGGCAATCTCATTTCACCTCAGCCTAGATTTTTTTCCCTCCTTACCATTCCTGTAATCCTGGCCTCAAATCAGTTTCAAATGAGACCCCATCTTCAGAGATTCCGGTCCCTCTGTTTAGGGGGAAGCAGAGCCCATTACTGCTATGTTCAAGATTCAGGAATGCCCCCCTCCCTCTCAATTTTCTCTGTGCATTTACGGTCTGACTGATAAATTGCTTGAAATTTAGATCATGAACTAAGGAGACAGAGCACATTTTCCTACATCAGTCGGCTTGTCTCTTCTCTCTTTGCCCATCCGTGTTGGCGTGTGTGTGTGTGTGTGTGTGTGTGTGTGTGTGTGTGGGTGTGTGGGTGGGTGTGTGCGCACGCGTGCATAAATGTGAATGAACATGTGTGCATGCCTGTGTGTGCGTGTGTGTGTGTGTGTTTTCGAAACATCAGTTTTCAAATTCTAACATTTGCACACTTATTCATGTTGTTCTTCAAGAAACATATGTATATGTTCATGGCATGAATGTTTATAATCTTATGTAATAGTAAACACTTTCATCGTTTGAGTCAGTCTTTTGATTGAAATTAGTTAAAAGACTAACTTCAATCAAAAGACTAACTTCAAATGATGAAAGTATATTTATCAGTTCCACATGCACCCACTGGTCACAAATTCATAACTGAAGTTGGATGATAATTTGGATTATAATAAAAAAGATAAGTTTGTTAAGGATTGCCGCAAATACTCAAAATTATGAGTAACATCAATCCACAAAATAGTACAAGTGTTCATTCTTTAAATTTCTTTTTTTCTTTCTTTCTTTCTTTCTTTTTTTTTTTTAACTACTTCTGCAGATTACTTTCAGAAAGAAAAAGACATTTTTACCATGATGTTTTAATGTATCAAGATTATCAAATTATTGAGTAAAGACCATTTAACCTGAGTTTAAAGTTGATTTTAACTGTCCCTTTGAGACAACCACAAACACGTTTCTACTATGCTTTCTCTGAGTTTGAAGTTTGATACTTGTCCTCCATGGGGTTACAGGATACATCAAATCTTGAATCTTGAAATCTGTGTGTGTGGGTGTGTGCATGTGCATTATATATATCCATGTATGTACATGTATCTGTGTGTATGCCTGTGCACAAGTGCTGTCTGTTTTTAAACAGATTTGAGGACATGTTTCCTTTCCTTTTTGGGAGACCAGTGCTCTGATTTTCTTTTTCCTACTTTATTTTTTCTCAGATGCTAACATTTTAGGATTGAAACCTGAACACGTCTCTTGCTCCCAGCTTCCTTTTCTCACATCTTCCATCAAATCAAATCTCTCATGGCTTTCATGTAAAGCTGTATCAAGATTGATCTGTCAAGTTTAATGCAGTGGACTGGACCTCTCCCATATAAAACAGACTAACAAAACATGTTACAAATAACAAAACATTGCACTCCCTCCAAAAACCACCATCACAACAACAAAAAACAACAAAAACAAAGACGTGGTGTGCAGGCCTTAGGGGAACTTGTTAAAGAGAGTGCTCTTTTACTGCACATACCCGACAGGTTGTCATTCCAATTTCTCACATGGGTGACAAATTTTCATGATTTAAAAAAAAAAAAAAAAAAAAAAAAAAAAATGTAAACCGTGTTCTGACGATTGAGAAGGGTAGAGAACCGACACACCCTCACTGGACAAGCCATACAACATGACACACAATTTTCCCATTCAGTCAGATGAATATCATCCTCCCATCAGCCGATGGAGACGACCGACAAACAAGCAGAAACCAAAGGAGGGAATAATGAAGAGAAAGGCAGGAAAGAGGGCATGAAGCAGAAGTAATGGGGTGTCTCTCCAAGACAGGGGGCGGGAAAGACTTGGGTAGGTGGAGAAAAACAAGGCTAGCGGTCCAGCCGTTCAGTGGAGGATAAAACACAGCCATTCGTCACTAGTCCGGACAGTCCTGTACAGCCCTCTCTCTCTTGCTGGATTGAAGACCCTTGCCTGTAAGTCAGCCAGCCCTCTGTGTGATGTCTCCACACATGCATGAAAACAACTGACGGGGAAAAACCCAAGGGTTTGGACAGGGAGGTCTTCCTTGACTCATCAATACTGGATGGTGTCGGGTTTCTGGCTCCTTCCTTTGTCCTCATTTCATGCAATGGTTTTTATCATACTGTACCATTTGTTTACCACAAGGAGAACGACCAAACATGGTTCTGACTGACCATACACATATAAGGTCAGGACCATTGAAACATGAACATCTCTCGAGTATGGCTATCTAAAACGGTGGAATAAAAACAGACACATAAAATCCCACGAATAGCTACCAGAGAACACAAATCCACAAAATACAGAAGAATCAAAAACATACGTTTTACATAACAAAACATGGAGCAATACAGTACAAAGGAATATAACAGTGCATTATGCTGAACAACATACAGACCATTCAAAAAAAGGAAAGAAAGAAGAAGAAAGATTTTCAAAACAGCTAAAGGATTCTCAAAACAGCTAAAGCCTTAATATGATTCAATGACCCACTGAGGAAATCATGGAGGAGACTTTATTATATGCTATTGTCACAGTGCACTGGCACTACAAGCATCTTAGTCAGAGTGAGACACTGCAATATTTTCAAAAATTCAGACAGCAGGGTTAGATTCCCCTATACTTCTGATGATGCAGGTACCACTTCACTAACAATGTACTCTCACAGGTATATATTGATCTCACATAAAATATTTACTACAGAGAGCGAGCAGACACAGAAACCACAGAGAGAGAGAGAGAGAGAGAGAGAGAGAGAGAGAGAGAGAGAGCACTGATACAGACACCAGAGAATGAGAGACACAGGATGAGGAGGAGAAGGAGAGATGGAAGGAAAGCAGACAATATTCTCAATGAACCCTATGTTTGGCCAGCACGGCTCAAAAATGGCATGGGCTGGGAGGGGGAGGGGGGGGGAGAGACACACACACACAGAGAAAGAGATGGCCAGAGGCTGATAAATGCAGCCAAGATTGGCACACCTACCATCAATGCTATCAAAGGCAAACCCCTCCTCCCTATGTCACCCCATCTTCAATTCCCTCTCTCCCTTCAGGGAACCAGCGACAGCCTGTCCCCACCCCCCACCCCCGAGTTTCTGTTGACTTCCGCACCTTGAGACAGTCCGTCACAGGAGCTAAGTTAGGTTAGGGAGGGTGGGGGGTGGGGGGAATGGGGGCAGAGGAAGAGCTGGAGAGCTGGGTGACAGTGTGGGAGATGGGGGTGAGGACAATGAAGAAGAGGGTAAGGGGGATAGCGGACGGGGGATGGCAACTCAATATTCAGACCCCACGTGTTCCTTCCTTCGGGCTAGATCCTCGTTTTCAGGCTCATTTAGCGGTCGCTGGCTCTGATATTTTTTCCATCAAATTGAAACGGCGCACGCACCGCACCATCTCTCTGAGCCAGCTAGATTCCCGCGCTGATTTGAAAACCAAAACCAAAAAACTTTCTTCTTCTTCTTTTCTAGAGAAAAAGTCAAAGAAAAAAGTGGGCTTATGGAATCAAGACTGGGGGAAAAATCCCTTTTCAGTTACGAAGCAAACCATAAAACATCACGCAAAAAACCCCATGGAGTATGGAAAGTAGGTGAGTGACACAAAAATGGCTGAAAAAGTAAACACACACACACAGACACGAACACACGTGCGCGCGAAAACGGCATGACCATTCAAACTCAGGCAACTTTATTCGACGATGTTATGAAGAGATGGGATGGGTGCAGAGTGCGGAGAAGGAAGGGTACTTTTCGCAGACAGTCTATGACTTAAAGGTCAGACCGACGTCGTGCACATCAAAGCAGTATGCAAAATGACAGCGCAGACTTCACATGCAGACACTGTGCATAGAAAACTTCCACTGTGGTTGTAGTCTGTAATCTTGTTACCCCATGTTCTTGGCACACACACACACACACACAGAGAATGGAAAACAAGTGAATGGGCCGTTTCTTTTGAAACTACGTCCGAGATATGGGAGAGAGAGAGGGTGAGAAACTGAGCGAGAGAGAGAGAGAGAGAGAGAGAGAGAGAGAGACCGTGCTCTGACCTGTGTTGTGTGATGCACAAATGTGAGCATTATATAATCTGACTGCATGGTTGCATGTGCGTAAGCGTTTGCATGTCTATGTGCTTCCCTGAAGACGACTGCACATACATGATAAGTGTGTATACATGTGCATGCTTTTGTGTGTGTGTGTGTGTGTGTGTGTGCGCGCGCGCGCACACGCCTTTGTGCATGTGCGCATGCTTGATTGCGCATCTACACACATGAGTAGCTGCGTTTCAGAGGCACACTGAGGCAAAAACACACCTGCCTTAACAATTAAAAAAAGACCCCCCACCCTGGCATGGGTGCTGTACTGACAGGCTACAAACACCTCACCTCTTGCGGAGAATCTGAGAGGAGCTGGAGAGGCTCGTACTTGGTGTTCCTGTACGTGGGGATCCTCATCTTGCCCGCTATGGAAAACATCTCTCCGCTCACTGCTACAACTCATTGTCCGCTCAGCACGCCAACATCACTCGCACCTCTCTGCTCACACAACTCATTGTCCACTCAGAACGCCGATTTTTTTTTTTAACATCTCTCCGCTCACTGCTCATTGTTTGCTCATCACGCTGTAGTGTCCACAGTTTGAAACTATTGCCCTCCTGGCTCGGCTTTTAGCTCCATCTTCACAGAAATTTTCCTTGAACCGATTCCACCACCATCACCGGAACCATTCGCTTTCAGGACAGCGATTCCTGGCCTGTCACTGGGAAGACGCGGGTGCAGTATCCTCAGCCGTCCATGCACAAGGGCGCATCAGAACCGGACTCAAAACTCATTCCTCCCCGCTGGCTGTTTTGTTGACGATTCAGCGTTTTCTGTCTGGAGTTCCGCCTGTTGTTTTTTTGTGTGGCTTTTTTTTCCCCGTTATCTGGTGTGGGTTTTTTTTATTTGTCTGGTGGACGTGGATAATTGGTGAATTCACCAGTTAATGGAATGTCCAAGCACGGTTGATGGATTGTCCAAACATGCTTCTCGCACGCTGGGTAGGAATTTTTCCAGCATTCTCTCAGTCTTGATTTTGTGGCTCTTTCCTGCCAATATATCTTTTATCACCCGAAGATTGGTTTGGTTTTAAGGTAAAGTCGTGATTAGACTAAATCATTATAACAATGTTAGTTTGTTTTCTTTCAAATGCTAATGCATAATAAAAATTGATGTCTATAAATATGTTTTATCTTGACACTTCATAGCTCTGTTCTGGGCTCTGAAGGGAGTGACAACCCTTATACATCATTATCATGACAGTAGAACAACAATGAACTTTCATCACATAAATTCCTAGAGGATTTTTTTATTATCATAAAATCCTAGAGGATCTTTTTCAGACAAACAGAAAAAAAATCCACAAAGAAGTCCAGCATTAAATCTTTACTCTGATTTATGATTGCAAATACAGAATCATCACAAGGAAGAAAAACTGAGCACTCAATGTTCCTCAAAATCGTCAAATACCAAACTGTGTTTCCAAGAAAAGCGACGGATCAATATAATTACTATCAATTCAGTCAGTTTTTAATTTTTTTAATTTTTTATTTTAAATCTAAGTGAATCACACGCACTGACTAATAGTAGAATGCCGCAAACTTTGCGCTTTCATCTATAATCCTAGCTTAGCTACACATTTTCAATAACTAAAAAGAAGCATTTGCAGCATTAGCTGATAAACAACCAACAGCTCTATCCTCCAGATACTGATGCTGAACTTAGTGGTGGAAGGTTTTTTATCTCTACTTATAGATTCTATCGGGTGACTCGATCCAGCCTGACACACCAACCACTGATATATTCACTTATGTATGTATTCCGATTCTCCCCCATCTCTCTCCCTTTCTCTGTCTCACTTGCAAAGACACAGTCAGACAGACAGACATACACTGAAAGAGAGAGAGAGAGAGAGAGAGAGAGAGAGAGAGAGAGGATGGTGGGTGAAGGGAATGGGGGTGAGGGACAGGGGGGATTTGGGGAAGGGGGGGTTGACTCCATCCACAATCCCCAACAGCTCCGTGGTGCTGTCAAGTCATGCCCACCACTGTGGTTAGCAGGGACCATGCACAGTTAGTTCACACACACACTGTATGGCTCAGGATCAAGCACCCAGACAGTGTATCAGTATGTATGTAGTCCACTTCATCTCCCACAATGGTTGCTTCTTTCATCCACAATTACAGTAGCCATGGTTATCCATATATACATGGATATGAAAAAGACTCGTTTGCATCTATGCAATCGTCTTCCTCAACCCATAAATACAGTGCATTTACTTGATCCAAACCTCTATTAGCTACATATTAAAACCTTTTCTTTCGCCAATCTTTAAGAAAGGGAGCCAACTACAAGCCAGCAATTATCGTCCAGTTAGCCTCACTTGCATTGTCTGCAAAATAATGGAGAAACTAGTCAGAGAACAAATCATGGAGCACCTACTATGCAACCAACTGATCAACAGAGAGCAACGTGGGTTTGTACCTGGCCATTCCTGTATAACACAGTTACTGGAAGCCATGGATGACTGGACCAAAATCTTAGATGATGGTGGCAGTGTAGATATAATCTACATGGATTACCAGAAGGCCTTCGACTCAGTACCTCATCGCAGACTGCTGACAAAAGTAGGAGCACTTGGAATCCGTGGCAAAGTATTGGACTGGATCTCTGATTTCCTGACTGGCAGACACCAACAAGCAGTGGTCAATGGAATACATTGATCAGAAGCTGACGTGACTAGTGGAATACCTCAAGGCAGCGTTCTTGGTCCCATTCTTTTCGTCATTTTCATCAACGACCTCCCTAGACACGTGAAAAGCAACGTAAAGATGTTCGCTAATGACACAAAGCTCTATGCCAGGACTGACACTGACCAAGGCCCTCAAGACCTTCAGGATGATCTGGACCAACTTCATAACTGGACAAACAAATGGCAGCTGAGTTTCCATCCACAGCAATGCTGTGCCCTCAAACTTGGAGGGAAAGCATCTGATGCGAAATACAACATGAAAGCCAGCGACACAAAAGGAGGTGAGTCACAATTTATCCTGGCAGAAAGTGAGGTTGAGAAAGACCTAGGACTAGGAGTGTTTACTGATAATGGACTATCCTTCAGGGAACAGACTGCACAGTCTACAGCAAAAGCAAACAGAATTGTTGGCATTATACGAAGATCCTTTGATGACCTGACACATCAGACCTTTTTACAACTATACAAGGCCCTTGTCCGACCACTATTGGAATATGGTCACTGTGTCTGGCAGCCACAGCAGAAAACATTGTGCAGCGAAGCAAAGGATGTGCAACACCGAACAACAAAGGTACTCTCATCCCTGAAGGATAAACCGTATCAGGAGAAACTGAAAATTCTGAGACTGCCAAGCCTAGAACATAGACGCCACCGAGGAGATATGACTGAGGTGTACAAATACCTACAGGGTTGCTACGAAGTTGAACGGCCAAAATTCAAGCTTCCCTGCGGAAGAGATCTACGAGGGCACAGCCTCAACCTCCAGAAAAACCGACACAGGTTCAACATTGGAGGAATTTTTTTTCTCAAACAGGGTCGTTTCCCTCTGGAACAGTTTGCCCAACAGCATTGTAAATGCACCTTCCATCAACTCTTTTAAAAATCGACTCGACTGCCACTGGAAAAATTTGCCCACTTTGTACTTACCAAATTGTTATTAGGTGGTTTTTAACTTTAACTACTGCCCCATACGCCAGCCACGATTGCTGCAAAGTATATGGTTAATACCCACAGAACAACGAACAGGCCTTTTAATGGGGCCTCAAACGTTGTGTAAGTCAAGTTTTTATCTTAATCAATTGTAAAATGAAAAACAAAAACAAAACCAACACACACAAAAACTGGAAAATAGCACTGATAAGAGAGCAGTGACAAAAGAAAAGCACCACACTACCTCCAGTAGTTTCACAGATCTACAGGAAAGAGTTCCAATGTTCATCCAAAACTGCCCCCCTTGCCCCCACAACATAAACACTATCAAGTTCTGAGCTGTACTGAACCAAAACTAACATCTCCCTCTTACAACATATGTCTTGACTGGCTGATATACTATCTTTGGAACTTCAACTCAAATTCACTGATGTTTCATTTCTTGCCCTGGTACCTGTGATTTACCTGTGTGTTGACTGATGGATGGACAGTTCAAAGCAGCACTGGTCGCATGTTGTGTTGCTATTTCAAGATGCAAAAGTTATTGCACTTGTTTGTTCAATCTGATTTCAATTTGTCTTGAATGATAACCCACTGCCATGACTGCCATCCCAGTTCATATTAAACAATGAGCCACTACAAAGTACAATGCTATTGTGTCCTTATCAGCCACTGCTGTTGTAATTCACCTAATAAAATATGGTTAACCATTACAACCTTTATCTTTCTATACAATCCTGTTCCAACTTGAAATAATGAATGGTTGAACAAGTAAAACCCTCAATTTCTTTTAAATGATTAACTATCAAAATCCTAGCAATTTAGATCACAATTCATCCTTAGAGGTTAACCACTGCAATCCCAGTCCGCTGTTTATGGCTAGCCCTAAAGGCCCCAGCCCATACCAAAAGATCAGACTGCTTAATCTCAGTTCATGTTTTGTAACTGGCTTCAATGATGGAAGGGAACTCCAGACGGTGTGTAATCATCCCCTGAAATCCCAGTTCATCACGAACTACTATAACCACTTGTTCTCAGTTCATCCCTCCATAATAACTGGCTGTTGTGATGAAGGTGCACTCCCGAAGGCCAGTGATGGCCCCCGTTAACAAAGTTAATCACCAGAGGCTGTGTACCCCTGTCAAAGGAATGGCCGGGTATCACAGGGAAGAAAATCCATCACGTCCCTCAGAGCTGTCGCCCCAAGGTAATGAGCTAGTTGGCTGGCTCTCTTCAAAGCCCCCTAACATCCACACAATACCTGGCGAGGCCATCCACTGATGGAAACATTTTTATTGCCTTGTCCTTGCTCTCATATGGGAAAAGGATTCTTTCATGGGTTTTGTCTCTTGCTAATTTCTTTCATGTAAATGTGTGTGCATGCTAGTTTGTGTGTGTGTGTGCTAGTGTGTGTGTGTGTGTGCGCGCGTGTGTGTTTATACATTTTTCTGCTTTCTTTCATTTAGCATATCAACAAATAATAATGCGTAACTTTTATATGGAGCAAATCCCAGTGTAAATGTTGCTATAAGTGCCTCACATGATCCAGTTAAAAGCAAACTTCAGATAAAATCATCATAAAAGCTCTCTGTCCACAAAAACATCCAATGCCTTCACACAAACAAATCAATTCTAATAAAAATACAACAGCACATTTCTAAAACCCATCAAACAATAAAATTGTTGAGTAAATGATGCTTGGATTAAAATGAAATGATTATGTTTCATAAAGAAAACCACACAAGCACACATACACTAGCACGCAGCACACATTAACACATGCACCCGTACCCTCTCCAAATGGAACCCTCCACACACATGTATGCACACTGGGACTGCAAAACTAGTTCTGTTTCTTTGTTTCATTGTCTCCCCTAATCTCTTCCATTCAACACCTCCCTTCCCACAATCTCAGTGATATGATATGACATATGATAAGGATACTTATATAGCGCCTATCCTCGGTCAGAGACCAAGCTCCAAGCACTTGACAAACACGGAGTCATTTACACAACAGGCTGCCTACCTGGGTAAAGCCGACAGACGGCTGCCAAAAACATACCCCTCCACCCCCATTGTGTTAAAAAAAAAAAAACAACCTTTTTTTGTTCTGGTTTACTAAAAGAATTTTTTGGTCAATAAAAAAATGTGTGTCATTTAAAAACTGCTAAAAATGAATTATATTCACTGGTTGATAGTACTGAATTGCCAAAACCGAGTCTAGGCACACCTTAAAACAAACTTCTGAACATCTTGCTTAGTTGCATCTATTGGTAATTAGCCGCTCTCATTCTCTCTCTCTCTCCATATATATACATACATACATATATGTCAAAGGGGGAAAAAGAGTCCTGTTCAAATAGAAGTTCAAATTCATGAAATCTTTTTCACTGTGGCCCATAATCATGACCCTGAACAATGCAAGACATCACTGAAAATGACAAGCCAATGATCTGTTTGAAACACTGTAAGAAGGTAAGTCATGTTTTAATGTGACCATATATCATTCAGTTTTTATGCTAGGGCTAGCTCCTCTGTGTCAGTAGTTTCTGAAAATAGACTATTACTATTTTTACTTAAAAAAACAAAAACAACTAAGTCAACAGAGAAAATATTTTCTTAAAAGAAAAGAAAAGGACACATACATGAACATAGAGCAACTACCACTTGCAAAAAAAAAAAAAAAAAAAAAAAAAAAAAAAAAAAGGCCTTCACTCCTTTCCTTTCAATACTTAAAAAAAAAAAAAATTTTTTATGAAATTGGTGAATAGAAGACATTAATTTTGATAATCAGAAAACAGAAAAGAAAAGGAGGTGAAGACAAAACTTTGGCTTTGAACAGTACAAGCAACTCTGAAAAGAGAAGGGGAGCCCCAGTTATTGCAACTGATGTTCTGTGACCGAAAATATAAGGGGGTCCGAAAATATAAGGGGGTCCGGGGGTGGGGGTGGGGGGGGGGGGAGAAGACTGGGTGCCACTGGGGACACCTAGAGAGTAGGGAAACACAGAGAGACAAAGTAGAGAGAAGATATATATGTATATGTATATGTGTGTGTGTGTGTGTGTGCGCGCGCGTGTATATATATATATAGAGAGAGAGAGAGAAAGTGCGGAGGGGTAGAGAGAGAGGAGGGGTATGGGAATATGTGCAGGAAGAGGGGGTAGGGGGGGGAAGGATGAGAGAGAGAGGGAAGGGTGAGTGGACAGAGTGGGGGAGACAAAGAAACAGAGGAAAAGGGAGAGAGAAGCATGGAGGGAGAAGAGGCTAGAAAAAAGACAGAGAGAGAGAGAAACAGATAGAGAGAGAGAGAGAGAGAGAGAAAGAAAGAAGGAAAGAAGGGGAGAGATAGACAGAAGGAAAAGTCAGAGCACCACCTCATTTTTTTCCTTCCCTTTTTTTCTTTTTTTTCCTCTCCCTTCTTTGGTCTCTTTGGTGTGTTGTCTGATGGGCTGTCTGGTGGTGGTACAGAACCCAGGGAAGGGTGGGGCAGTGAAGCATATAATCTTGTTCTCTTCTGACAGTGGGCCAGACACATTGACATCACATCACATCACACAGCACCTTGTTCCCCACCCACCACACAACCAGCACACCCCCCCCCCCCCCCTGAGTCCTCCAGGACTGTGACAGAATACATCCACTTTGCCCTTCCCACTCTTCCTCCCCCCCCCCCCCCCCCGGCCCCCTTGATGCCAGAATACTATTATCTTTGGCGGATAGGACAGAGGGCAAAAAGAAGCTAATGTGAATGACCCAGCCACCCACCCAACATTACTTGCTGATTTACTAAAGGGTTATTGTTGTTCAACTCAAGAAACAGCAGGTGATGTACACGATTCACCTACAATACTCATTACATCTACTTTTCCCAAGTTCCTCTTTGAAATCAGAATATCATTACCTCGGTAGTGAGAAGAGGAGCAAAATAGAAGCTTATGTGAATGACCCACTTACATTACTAATTTGCTGTAGGTTTTTTGTTTTTTGTTTTTGTTCAATTCAAGAAACAGCAGGTAATGTACATGATTCACCTACAATACTCATTACATCTACTTTTCCCTCTAACTTCCTGTTTGACGTCAGAATACCATTATCTTGGTAGTGAGGAGAGGAGCTAGGCTACTGAGTTACAGGAGCTGTTAGAGGCGTTTGATTGGCTAAGAGCGGGCCAGACTAAGAGGGGCGTCTTTTCACTGTTAGCCGCGCGAAATTTGGCCAAACAGAGCAAACCATAGGCCTAGTTTGCATCAGTTTGACATGGTACAGTATATGACACCAAATGAAGGGTTACTTTTGTTCAACTCAAGAAACAGCAGGTAATGTATGTCAGTATATGATTCACCTACAATACTCATTACATCTACTCCCCCCCCCCCCTCCCCCCCTCCCCAATGTCCTCTTTTACGTCAGATTATCATTATCTTGGCAGTGAGTATTTTCTGGAGTATTTTTAATTTTTGACTGACTATTGCCTGCTCACAGTTTTGACAAGATTATTTTCCCATCTCCTTCCTATGTTCTCTCAGCTCCATCTTCTTTTCTTCACGTTGTGAGGGGATTTTTGACTGTGAAGTCAATGTTATATGATGTGGGGAGTGAGGCTCAGTGTAGCCAGTCGCTTAGCAACACCGAAATGGATTAGGAGATCAGAGAAGTCAATAACTGTTTATTCATCACTCTGTCTGAGGAGATCAAACACATCAATCACTGTTTATTCTGCATGCAGTGTTGCTGCGGTCTATTCATGATTCACTGGTGAAGATGAGTGTGGACTGGTAAGGAAATTGTGTTCCAAGCATGGAAAACATGATTCACCACAACACATGAATGGCTTCAGTCATTGTTGAATAAACAAAAACCATTCAAAGCAAGATAAATATCATCTGATATTATCTGGATACCATTAAACTTGGCAGCAAAACTCTCTTTTCTGTCCTTTCCTGTCAGTTTCTTTCTTCTTCCGCTGCCACAAACTCATGCTGCGTGACGAAAAACATCAAATGGGCAAACAAACAATTTTTTGTTGACTACTGAGTACATTTCCAAAGATTTATCATAAATTGTTGAACCTAATGTTAGGGAAAACGTTCAAGCTTCTTCGGCACTAAACCACTGAACTAGTTGTCCTCACTTTATCTATAATAATTTCATCACAATAATAACAAAACAGTTCCGTAACACATCCTGTTGGTATTAGGAACTTAATGAGCTTCAGAAGAGATTACAAGAATGCAAAGGAACATGGCTTCATAAACACACACACATACATACAAACACACACCACAAAACATAACTATGAAATCGAAAGTACCATTGAAAAAAAAAAGAGAGCTGAAAATGTCTATATTTCTGTATCCTATGAAAAAAACTAGAAACTTTTACTTGAAACTTTAACTTAGGTGTTTATTTCAAGTTCACAGGATTGAATTACCAAATTTCTTGTTGATCAGAGATTTATGTTCCAAACACAGTTCAGCAAAAGAAAAAAAATCCAGAAATGTTCTTAACCTTGACCAGAGATGAAAAAAAAAAAACCCCTCACAAAAAAAGCAACTCATAAACACACAGACATGTAAGCAAGTTAACATTTGCCAAAGTTTCAAGGCCAACACTTTAGCTGGTATACATTTCTGTGTCTAATTAACATGTTTAAGTCATCAAGTTGCTCTGATGTGCATGTATTGTGTGTGTGTGTGTGTGTGTGTGTGTGTGTGTGTGTGTGTGTGTGTGTAATTGTGCGTGCATTCATACCTCAGAGAGAAAGACATGAGAAAAGGACATGGGGAAGAGATCCAAAGAAGACAAAGTGAGGAAAGTTGAGGGTTTTTTCTTTTCTATTCTTTAGTGAACAACAGCAATTTGCTTAAAACTAAATCATAAGCAAATGACCTAAATTTTGACCCACGTCATTCATTTTCAACGCTCATTACCCACAATCCTATCTTTTTTCAAATTTTCACTTTCATTAATCAAAGTCTATTATTCAATCTGAACATGGCCACACTTTTGTTAAAAAAAATAAAAAATAAAAAATAAGAAGAAAACTAAAATGAATAAATGAAAATAAAATAAACTATGTTTTTTTTGGGGGGTGGGGGTGCGTGTCAATGACAACAGAGAAACAGATCACCAAGATAAGTTTTATTTCAGCCACCCCCCTGGGTGTATATTCTAATACTGAGGGGGATACAGGCTCCCCCCCTGTACAAACTAGACAACGACCAAACACAACAGGAATGTAAGAATTCTGTCATTAAAAAAAAAAAAAAAAAAAAAAATCAACTGAAAATTTCCTGCCCAGTTTTCTTTTTCCTTCCCTTTCTTTCTTCTTGTTTCTTTTCTTTCTTTTTTCTCTTCTTCTTCCTGTTGTTGTTGATGGTAGCAGTGGGTGGGAGGGAGAGAATGTATGCATGATATGGGAGACAGCAACCAGATAATATTGGCGCAGGAATGATTGAAGAGGCAGGAGGATGGTTGTGTATGTAGTTTATTATCATGTGTCTCCGTTATGTCTTCACCAGCTTTGTTCTTCACACAGTACTATGTGTTCTTTGGGCCTTTACTTTCTCCCTCATGTACTGCACGGATACATTCACTGTGTCATCACAGAGTGCGTCATTTGAATAATGCACATTCATAGATGTGTATATACATTATATAACTAAGTGCACATGTATGTGTGTTACTGTGTATATATACGCACATGCGTGCATGCGTGCGTGCGTGTGTGTTTGTGTGCACATGTGTTGTCAATATATATTTACATCTTCTCTATGATTGTGTGTTCGTGTGTGTGTGTGTGTGTGTGTGTGTGTGTGCACATGTACATGAGAAGTCGGATGTGGATGTACATAAGCACATGCTCATCTGGTGCATGTCCATGTCCAAATGTGCATGTTCTCTATGTGCCAATGTACACATGCATGTCCTTGTACCAAAACTTCCCTGTGCTACTTTTCTTTTTTTTTTTTTCACTTTTGTACTACCTTTTCAAAATAAAGTGAACCCCCCCCCCCTCCCCCCAATCCCCAAAAGAAAACTGAACGCCCTAGCAGGCTGGCGTGATGTAAAAACTGCTTGCTTGCTCTGTGCCTGACTTTGCCAGCCAAGGCCTTGATGCGTGTGGAGGGTCTTTACTGGCAGCAGGAAAGATGAGAGCAGGGTGCAAAGTGTTGGCACATTACCGGGGAGGGGAGGGACAGCAACAAGCTTTGCACGTCTCCCTCTCCCCTGTGTTCAAAGTGTAAGTATCGATTGCCCAGGACACCAATTACCGGCTCTTCCCCTTTCCCCAGTCTCCCCGGCCAAAACATACATGACACCCATCACCTATTAATGCTGATCTTCCCCGCCCATTTTTTTTCTCTCTCTCTCTCTCTTTTTTTTTTGGTGTGCTTTCTCTTTCTGTTTTAAGTATGTGTGCGTGTGTATGCAAGTGTGTGTGTGTGTGTGTGTGTGTGTGTGTGTGTACGCATGCGTGCCTGCGTATGCAGGTGTGTGAGTGTGTGTGTGTGTGTGTGTGTGTGTGTGTGTGTGTGTGTGAATGTGAGTGTGCATATGTGCGCATGTATGCATATGTGTGCGTGTGTGTGTGTGTGTGTGTGTGCGACAGAAAAAGAAAGAGAGAAAGGGGAGAGAGACCAAGCCAGAGAGCAAGCGACAGAATGAACGAATGAATGAGTGGTTTATTCATGACAGGCCAAGGGTCCTATATGAAGGGAAGTGGAACAAAATATTCCATCAAGCTCCGTAAATGTACAAACTGGAACACACACATTCTTACACATACAGTATACTATTATTGTGTAGCTCTTAGTTAAGGCTCAATATAAAAACATAGGGTTTTTTGGTGGTTTTTACATATTTAAAAAAAATCATTTTTGATTTGCAGATGATATTAACATACTGAAATGGAGGAGACAAGGGTCTCTATAACATTTTCTTCTCTTATCCTCTGGGTTACAAGACATGCAACAACAAAGCACACCATGTCTCCCTTATATTTTCTAATCAACACTTGTAGTCTTGGTGTGTATTTGTCCTTTTTCTATAATGATGGATATGAATGTCTGACACCAAACTGGAACTTTGATGAAACCTGTATTATTGTACAATTTTTTAATTCAGATATAGGTATGGGTCGACAAGAGTGTAAAACACAGCTGAACAATAAATATTTTGTTTTTGTTTTTTTATTTTTTATATATTTTTTAAACCTTTCACTTGTTTCAACATGGTGTTGCCAATTCTGCCAGTTGCAATCTATCAATTTTTGGCTCAAGTCATGAATAAGAAGTTAAGCATTTCCTATTCCTAGACTGAGCCAAACCTGCCCACATCCATATTTAAACAGACACACTCTTGAATAGCAAGAGACAGAGAGACAGGAGAGAGAGAGAGAGAGAGAGAGAGAGAGAGAGGGAGAGAGAGGGAGAGGGGGGGGGGGAGAGAGACAGAGACAGAGACAAAGAGATTTCATGCATGTGTGCATATATGTGTGCATGCCTGCATGTATGGGAGGAATGAGAAAGAGACATGGAGAGAGAGAGAGGGAGGAAAATTGTACTCTCTCTCTGAGTGTGTGTTTGTGTCTTTGTGTGTGTGTGTGTGTGTGTGTGTGTGTGTGTGTGTGTGTGAAAGAGATACAGATACATATATAAGGGAGAGAGAGAGAGTTAAATGGAGAGGGATACAGAGAGAGGGGGAGTATGCCAGCACTTAACACTCCACAAAACTACAAGCCATTGTTCTTCAAATCCTTCCTCTAAAATTATATTTACTTCTTTTTTGCTTTTTTGTTTTTGGTGTGGTTTCCTTGTTCACTCTATTCATTCATTCCTTTATTCTAAGCAGGTGAAACCAGAGTTATTCAACATTAGCTAGGAACCAAATCCAGGTCTCCAACGAAGTAGTCTTAGGAAGCATTGGAACTACAATTATCCTGAAGACTGTGTGGATTTAAAAAAAAAGAAAAAAAGTATATAAATAAGCATAGAAAGTTAAAAAACAAAACAAAACAAAACACCAAAACGGGACATCCGCTTTCAAAACACTTTTGATCCAAGACATAAAAATTATGTCTGAAAATCAAATCTATCTTCTTTAACAAAAACAAAAACAAACAACGCCCCTCCCCCTTCCAAAAACCAGCAAAAAACACCCCCCAACTACATTCAACAGCATCCCATTTTCCATCTGGGACAATTCTATCTAACAATTAAACCTTTCTTCTTGATTGGAGAAAAAAACAGCACTGAACAGCACCCACACCCACAGTTGACCAACACAGTCAAAGCCTGTGCCACGGTGTGTTATTTCCTATTTCAAACACCAGGTCTACCCACTGATGACATCAAATCAACAACTCTAATCCTCCACATCAAAACAGAACACCCAATGCAAACAGGAAAAAAAGTATCCTTCAATGTCTGAAGCAATCTGTTCCTCCTGTTTCTGGATATTCAGGAAAATGGTGCTGAATCTCTTTATAGCAGAAATCTGAGCGCTAAGCACTTACTGAGAAAATTGCGGTCTCAGGGAAGCCAACAGGTTCACCTGAGAAATTGTTGCCGTCTTGTTGGAGTTGGGAGACAGATTATCCGAGAGACTGGTATGCTCTGAGACCAATCATTACCTATGTTACTGGGAAAACTCTCGGACTTTGGAGATTTCAGCTGCACTTTTGTATAGTTAATTTTACTGCAAACAGCTGAAGGATTCGAAAGCAATGAATGAGTGAAAACATGGAAAACCCCCCCAACCCTTTTCAACCTAATAAACTTGATTGAAAATCAAGGTTGAATGGTGAATCATTAAAAAAAAAAGTTATTTTCCACCACCTTCAAATCCAGTCTCAAATAAGTTGAAAAGAAATCAGTCGAATGTGTGAGTAATTACAGTAGACATACACTGGTAAGCTAAAAATACCAGCTGTGACACTGACCTAAAGCAAGGCTGACCTGGGAAGATCTGTGCTTTGACAATCTTGGTGGTGCAATGTTTTTGTCAAATCTAACTGGTGCATCTTTTTGTCAAGTCGGACCAGTTGTTGACAGAGAGAGAGAGAGAGAGAGAGAGAGAGAGAGAGGGAAAACAGAGAGATAGAGAGAACAGAAACAGCAGAATTAACATGAATAAACCATTAGAAATAACATGTGTCCACACATTCTCTCTATCTTTTCCTTCATCTCCAGCCCTCCGGCATGCAACCAATTACAAAACAAAAAACACAACTTCAGTCTGGAAAATAACACAAAAATCCTATTTCTAACACCATTAATGTGATAGCTTTTGCCTTTCTAACACACAGACCCTTTCACAGTTATGCAAAATCAACAACAGAAAAATAACTCCTGCTATCGTTTCTAAATCTGTAATAAGAGCAGTTCCTGATCCTTTTGAATGGATAGAAACATTAGGAGAAAAATTCTAGTTCTCTCTTTTAAAAAGAGTTCTTTTAAATAAATGCAATGCTGCAATTACAACAGAAGTGTACATATTCTATGCTTAACTAACACTGTATCAATTTTCAGAAGCATTTACCTCATTTCATGAGTCATGAATATGATAATACTAATACCTAAAATGAGCAGCCTTTCTCAGAACTTTTATAATTATCAAAATACAGATAAAAACAAATAAAGGAAATAAAAGTAAAATACCTAAGAAATATTGCTTTCAATAACACATTTGGCTTACTCACAGGTCAGACAACTGGTCCTTGTTTTTTTTTTTTTTATTATATAAAGAAAACTTTAAAAAAATACATATATTCATTTATGCACAAAAACATAAACTTATAACATTCACATATTCATTTATTCACCTAACATTTATTTGTTTCTCATGTATTCCGACACAGTGTGGTTGGAGACATAACAGAATTTCTGGATCATGCCTATTTCTTATTCGTTTGAAGTAATCTAATGTTTTTCCCCACAGAAATATTTGACAATAATTTTTTTCTTCATAAGAATGATGATAAATGGGAGCACAGCAGTTTTCTTCCTTCCTGTTTTCGTTTTTAATAGTGTTTAAAACTGACTTGAAGGTAGGAAAAATTATGAAAGAAAGACTAAAAAAAATCTGCTGTATACTTGGACTTAAAGATAAATATTCACCAAATCATGTCAGTCACACAAGTTACCGGATTTCAGTCACATTTCCATCAATCCCTTTATGTGCGAAAAAAAAGGAAAATTTTTTTTCACATCGTTTGTCACAGCAAACACCACCACCACACCTTCACAAGGGTCCCCCACTCCTCCCTGTCACTGAAGTCTCACAAAAATGCACGCACACACTTCCCCACTGAAGGACAGCTCAGTCTCACAAAAAACGTACGCACGCACTTCCCCACTGAAGTCTCACACACACAAAAAAAAACACCCCCCCCCAAAACAAACAAACAAAAAACCACCCTAAGTTGCACGCGCTCCCTTCTTGTCAACGAAACACGGGCCAATACAACAAGAAAGGCAGGGCAGGCGTACAGAAAAAGACAGGCGCACTGGCTGGGCAATCACTGCATGCAGCCTGTCGCTGCTACTGACTGACTGCCTCCTGAAGAACGGCTGGAGCGGTTTGGTTCGGTCCACTGGCTGGCTGGACAAGGAAAGGAAACGTAACGCCGCTGTTGCCAGAAACATTACCTCCTCCTTCCTCCCACACCCTACCTCGACCACCTTGACCCCCCCCCCCCCCACCCCCCTTCCCTTGCTGCCACACACACTGGTGAGTGCCTGATTACACAGGCTGTTGTTGGCTGGTTGTTGGGAGGGCACTGCTGCTGTGATGCAGGAGGGAAGAGGGCTTGTATCACACTATTCTTTGCCGGGGCCATCAGGCTGGTTGGTTGTTGCTTTTTCCCCCCGGGAGGGGGTAGGGGGCGGATTCGAGTAGAAGTGAGAGGGGTTGAGGAGATAGGTAAGGAGAGGGGGGAATTAAAAGAAAAAAAAAGGGGAGGG
This sequence comes from Babylonia areolata, assembly GCF_041734735.1. Classification (NCBI taxonomy): domain Eukaryota; kingdom Metazoa; phylum Mollusca; class Gastropoda; order Neogastropoda; family Buccinidae; genus Babylonia; species Babylonia areolata. Next base: position 42,487,937 of record NC_134897.1, read on the forward strand.
GGAGGGGCGGGGCGGGGAGGGGGGGATAATAATCCTATCGGGTTGTTCCACAATTAACACAATTTCTATCATCCTGTCTGATAGGCTCTTGATCTTTTCTGTTATATCCCTCTCTGTATATTGGTGATGTGATACCAAAGTTCAGCAATAAGCACTGTCGTCATCATCATTCTCTGTTTCTCTCTCTCGGTTTGTGTGTGTGTGTGTGTGTGTGTGTGTGTGTGTGTGTGTGAGTGAAATGCCTCTGACAGGGAAATTACCTTTGAGAGAGAGAGAGAGAGAGAGAGAGAGAGAGAGAGACAGCATGTGAAACACCCTGATTTGGGGGGACCAAACTGTTTTCCGTTTGATGGATTGGAGTTGGATGAGAAACATTACTCCAAACTCCATCTCTCTGGCCCTGAGGTTAAAATATAAATCCTTCCTTTCTTTCTCTGTTTATCAATCCATCAAGTATGCCAAACATCTTTCACTGTTTACATCCTTCATAGCAAACATGTCTCAAATTTCCAACAGCCCCCACCCCCACATTCACACACAAACATACAATTTTGTGTGAACATACAAAAAACATGAACACACACACACACACGCACACACAGACACACACACACAAATGCAGGAGTCTGAGGGATGGAAAGATGGGAAGAGGGGTTGGAGAGAGACAAACAGAGAAAGTAAAAGAGAAAGAAAAAAGAAAGTGATATTTGATTTTATGTATTCATTTAATATTACTTTATTGTGTGTGTGTGTGTGTGTGTGTGTGCGCGTGCGCGCGCAAGAGAGAGACACACACACATACACACACACACACAGAGGCAGACACATACACAGACTGGCAGACAGACGGCAGACTCACACACGGATAGGCAGACACAAAGAAAAACTTGGGAAAAAGCAAGTGATGTATGGAGCACTGACAGACAGACAGACACACAAACACACATAACAAAAAGTGGAAGCAGCACACTCTAAGCACTGCAGTGAAGTGGATGGATGGCTCATGGAATCAAGTGAATGATGAAAGAGCAAGAAATTAGACAAACTGATAGCTCACACCAGCATTGATGAAGACGTGGATTTCCTGACACCAGAAAACAACATGACACTAAGTGGCCAGCTGCAACGGACAAGATTAAGATGTTTTAGGCCAGAAAGCGAACAAGGATGAAAGTGATAGCCCTCAGCACAGGAACACCAATATCTTGTTCGTTTTTCTTGCAAGACGTTCATGCCGAATTCAGATTCACGATTCAAAAGGAAGTGGATGGTGTGGCAAAAGATGGACAGCAGCAACACTGCCGGTTCATCACTGCATGCAGAACATCTCTCTCACATTCTCTATCACCAACGTATGATTTACGATTGAAAGTGTTTTTCTTTTGTCAACAGAATAACTGGAAGAAGGGGGCTTCGTTTTTTTCCCTTTTAATCAATGCCATTTATTACTGATACTGCACACTTGATCCTCTTCCATGTCTCAATGAGAGCTTGGAAATTAAAATGTTTAAGGATAAAGAATCTGGACATGGTCTATCCTTACAATCTATCCTTGTGAGAGAGAGAGAGAGGGAGACAGAGACAGAAAAAAAAGAGAATTGTCCTTCCCACGCATGTTAGTATTACTACACAAACATGTTTTGCTAGCATTTTTTGAAGATGTTGCTTAGTGTGTTTCTCTCTACTGTCTAATGACTAGAGTGCCTGGCTGAGCGAAGTGATAAACAGCACTGGTCTGGTACTGTGAACCTTTAAGCAGCAAAAGTCATTAATCTTTTAAATAGCTATCAATTTTTTAAAAATAATCCTGTCTTCCTTTAGTATAAGCATGATTTTTTTTTCCTGTTCTGACCTTAACTCCTAATTTCCACACTGAATCAAGTTTTTACTCTCACCCTGGCCGGTTACTGTACCCACTGTGATGATGACTGGGTGCTCAATGAAAGCTCTGTGCTGCTTTCAAGTTGGGTTTTTTTTTCTTTATCACACCATGTTGGCGGTGATAGCCTATACACATGCTGAATGGTGCCTACAAGATTTTTTTTTTTTAAAATAGTGGCGCAACATTTGACCTCTGAAATCAAACTTCTGTAAAACCTATGCTCTCACCACAGTCTGTCACTGTAGAGAGTTTACAAATAACATGCATTTCTATCATGCCATCCTGTGATCTTGACTTTGATCTTTATCTTGAATTTCAGAAACTACGCCTGCATTCTCACTATGGTCAATGACTGTTTCTTGAAGTTTCTTGAAGATTGAAGCCCAGTCACAAATTTTATCATGTCCAGAACAACATTCATGCAAAGATAGTTTGAGGTACATAACCACATACTCTCAACAACTACAAACAAAACAAGAACAAAGATCCACTACCACCAAAAACCAAATTAACCCTGAACAGTTTTTGTATTGTTAAACTCAACTTATAACTCCTGAGCTAGTGAATGATAGAAATAAAGAAACAAACAGTTATCCTCATAACTCTCCTTCAAGGGTTTTATACAGGTATCAGAAGAAGGGGTCAATAATGTACTTCATGATGGTTTTGAAAAAACAAAGAAAAAAAAAAGCATGAATATTGAGAAGAAAAAGAGAACACTGAATATACTGCATGAACCACTGGAATACTGCTAACTAATGCACTGAGTCAGCGAATAAGGAATTGGAAGAAAGAAAGAAAACGAGTGAATAATGAATGTATTGAAAGCAGCAGCCATGAACGCGGGTAGCACTGAATTGGTGAATAGTTAATATCTTGGAAGAAAAGAGTCAAATAACCAATGCAGGGCAAGCAGCAGTGAGTGATGAATAAATTGGAAGACGCAGACAGACACACATGCACAGCGAAATCAGTGGGCAAGAGCTGGAACCTTGGCAGGAAATTGCATATGACAAGAAAATATTGGTCCTGACAGCACCATCCTCCTGGAGAAAGAGAAAGACAGAGACAGACAGAGAGAGGGAAAGACAGAAAGAGAGAGAGAGTCAGAGAAAGAGACAGAAAGAGAGACAGAAACAGACGCAGGACCAGAAACAGAAAGAGGAGACAGGACAAGCCAAAAGAGAGAGGGGTGGGGGTGATTGTGAGGGCAGGAACTTGCATCATTTGCAGGAATTTGCATCACTGTCCAGATTACCCCCCCAAACCCCCCTCCCCTTACTTGACCTTGACTGGTGGCCTGTGTGCTGGTCTTTCGGATGAGATGATAAATCTGAGTCCTGTGTGCAGCACGCACTTAGCGCATGTAAAAGAACCCATGGACACAATAGGGCTGTCCCAAGAAAAAATCTGCAGAAAAATCCACTCTGAAAGTAAAACAAATACACTTGCTGACTGAATTAATTTCTAAAATATGGGTGGCACTTCACTATGGTAGCTTGCTGTCCCTGAGGAGGAATTTCAGAGAAATCTGTTGTAACAAACAATAATACAACAAAATACAGAATATCCCCCAAAAGAGTATGGCTGTCTACATGGTGGGGTAAAAACAGTCATACCTAAAAACCCACTCACACATACGAGTGAACATGGGAGTTGCAGCAGTAACACACACATACACAAAAAGAAAAAAACCAGAAGATAATGCTTAAAACAGAATTAAACCAACTTCATGAAACAAACAAACTGCATGGCAGTTCAAAAGAAACTTCTGAATTCTATTGTTTTTGAAAGCTTTGCATGCAACTCGAGACAACTGAATTTTTCTTTTTTCTTTTCTTTATATTCTGCTTCTGTGTGTCTTAAAGATAAATGAATTTTTTTTTTCCAAGACCACTCCTTCTCTTTTATAGGCATTTCTGACTATATATAAAAATATTGTTTTTGTTTGTTGTTGCTTTGTGTGTGTGTGTGTGTTTGTGTGTGGATCCATGGAAATACACATGAAACATTTTTCCAATATATCATAAACCATTGTAAACTTGAGCAGCAGTGGCAGCAGCAGATGTTATTGATCAGTTCCATCTCTCCATCGCTGTCCTCCAGAGGACCCCCAAGACCCAATTTAAGATCACGGATGCGTTTCTAAAGCGGATTCTCCCTGAGAGCTGGATGCAATCTGAATGCAGTGTGTCAACGTAAGCCTGGCCATTTTTCAGGTGGCCAATTGTGCTGGAACAACAATTTTTCATCTGGACACAACACGGGCTGGGGTACCCTGTTGCTGTATTGCTCAGGCACCAAAGCCTCTCTCCCAAAATCAATCTCACACACACACAGAGAACAGACCCAGAAACAATGCAGTGTTTTCAGTGAAAACGGATGGTTGTCATAAGCATGCTTTGATAGTGTCCTTCCCATTCTACTACCACTGAACAAACGAGGGGACAGAGCGAGACAGTCATAGAGAGAGGTGGAATGAATGAGACAGTGACACAGAGAAAAAGCTTTGCACTCCCCCCGCCCCCCACCTCATGGGAAATCAATGCAAGCGCTAGTTGAGAGCAAGATTTTACCAACAGATTGATAAAGATGTGCATCATTAAGAATCATCAACACACATTCAGTTCCTTCTGTTAGACAAATTTTTGCAAAAAACTATCTGATACACAGTGCTTTATTTTTGTGGGGTGGTGGTGGGGAGGGGGGAATGAACGAATGCCAAGTGGCTTTGTTTTTTTACTGCATCATTGATCCACTGCTCCATGCACATTGTTATTAAAAACAGTTTACCAAAATGGAAGCAAATAAAAATGACATTATATTGCATGACTATCATAGACGGTCATTCAAAAGTGCTTACAGAACAAATAATATTGACTGATTCACATTTACTGTGCAGATGAAATGAACTGAAACAGCACTTGAATCAGTACATGGTGAACAAAACTGGATCAGCAAACACACAATACCACATTTTTTGTTTCAATAAAGAAACATTTAGGTTTCTTATGCATGTTCTTAAGCCACACTGAATTTTTGTTTTGATTCTTGAAGTTTTCTTTCTTTCTTTTTCGTTGTGTGTTTTGTTTTGTTGCTACTTTTCCCAGGGCTTTTTTTGGAGATAGATTTTCTCTGTTTTTGTCTTGAAGTCTTATCATTTTTTCCTCCTTTTCCATCATCATCAGCTCCTTTATTCACCCCCTTTATTATTTTTCTGCTTCTGTTGCTAACAATTTTTAAACAATAATCATGATAACAATAATAAATATAATAGGATGTCATTCATTTACTTTTTGTTGTTGAAAAAAGAAAAAAAAAAGAAAAAAAGCCTTCTACAGTCTTTGTCAAATGGAAACATTATCTTTGAAATTGCTTTTGCTGTCTTCAAATTTGCTTGTTGCAATTGTTGCTGATCTGCATGGGAAAGGTTAATATGTCAAAAATCTCTGCCTGCCTTATTACTTTAATTAAACTGCAGTCAAACCTGGCATTTGAGCTGGTTGTTATTGAAACGGTGCTGTTATGTTGTTGCAGCGAGTGCAGCCATGTCATGTTCTTTGTTTTCTCTTTGACTCCTTTCTCTCTCCTTGTCTCTCGGTTTCCCTCTGTCTCTCTCTCTCTCTGTATCTCTCATATACAAACATACACACACACAAAAACACACGGAAATCTTTCAAAATTTTCTTATACCAGTATTCACCAGTTCCTCATCCAACACCCAATTTTGCTTTGAAGTTCAGACAATTTTTACAGCACCTTAATTCCTCCACCCCCCTCCCACCCACTCTCCTGCCAGCACCTCCTTTTAACCACTCCAGCTTTCACACTCCAGCGCAGAAAGGATATTTCAGTCCCAGACTCTCTTGTGAAACTTCCCTGTGACCCACCGCAGGGAGCCAGGACCAAAGGACTCATCAGCCAAGTGATTGTCTCCCCTGTCTGCCTGGCCCGATCCCTTGCTGCGGCACCACCACTGAAGGAAGCAACCAGGGAAAAAGAACGGGTCAGGCCAGGCTAACCAACTTCTTCATTTTGTGACTCTTCTTAATAAACAAGGAAACAAAAACGAAGAGTGCCATACGGACAAGCAAGCGTGTGTGCATGTATGTCTGTCTGTCCGTGGGTGGCATTTCTCAGCCATCCTTGGCAACTGCAGACACATAATCCAGTGTCAACCCCCTCCCTCCTCACTCCATCAACCCTTTTCCTCTCTATCTTGACCTACAGACAAAAACTGAACACTGTGCTTAGCAGCTGATTGCCGCTAAGGCAGCACAACTCTTGTCACAACCAGTCTCCTGAAAACCAATCCTGTGTGGGACTGGGCAAAAGCCTCTCTCAACACTGCACCATGTGAGAGCCGAATGTTCAACAGATGGTCCTTACTGTGTGTCTGTAGGGCAGGGATTAAGTTGTCTGCTGTGCAGAAAAACTGTCTTCCAGGATGTATTGAACTGATGTAGGTTTATGGGCAACTGGGGTGGGTCCACAGCATGTTATCAGCAGCACTCTGAAGGGGGAAGGATGAAATTGAGGCAGATGGATGGATGGAGAGAGAGGGATGGAGAGAGAGAGGGATGGAGTGGGGAGGGACAGAGAAAGGGAGTGGGGAGAGAGAGATTTAGGGGAGAGAGAGACAGAGGAATGGGAAGGGGGGTGAGCCGATGGATGGTTTGAAAGTGATGCAGGTACAAGCGGACACAACAAGTGCCGTTAAGTTGACAAGGGGACGACAGCATTATCCCAATCCTCTTAGCCTGCAGAAGTCTGCTGCACAGAAGGCACTGTGTGTACTTCCAGTAACTGCAACATGCCATGGTTTGTTCTTCCTGTTCCTTCCATCTGACCAGTGACATCTATGCCACTTTCAACCTTCTGTAAAAGTCCCTGGGCAAACTTTGTGAAGACAGACATAGAGAGAGAGAGAGAGAGAGAGAGCGAAATGTGATGTTCAATCAACTATCTGGCATGAGTGAACACATGAACACCGTTCTGACAGTCACAGTCGTGTCAAAAGACATGAACAGCTTACTTTGGTTCTGTTCATCAAGTGGATTCCTGGGATTTTTGTATGATATGATAGTCAGTCATGTTTGACAATGACCATCAGAACAGCAGATGAGGTAACTGCTGTCCTGACTATCTGGGCTAGAATTTGATTATTATGGAGAATGTCTTGCCCAAGTTACATCCCCACTCTCTCGGCCAAGAGTTTTTGGACAGTCGGCGTTGGGATGGTTCCCAAAGGCCATCTAGCCCCCAAGGCTGCAGCACTAAGAGCCAGTGCAATTTTGCCTCCCAGTTTGAAAGTCATAGTCCTTCACAAAAGACTAAGCTGTAAACGATTTCCCATTGCAACAGAGAAGCCATTGATAATATAGCTCTCACTTTGCTGTTGGCCCTCTCTAACCTTATGTTGTAAAGATGTCTAGAATGAACATACAACAAGAGTGAAAAATCCTGTAAGGCAGCTTTAGTCTGATGCTAGGATCATCTTCTGTGAAGAAGTTACTTTGTCCTAGGTCATTTCTTGGCTCAGAAACCTAGATTTTTATGACTAGAAGATTAAAACATAAATGCCTTTGTACTTGTGCAGCAATGCAGATTTGATCAGAATGTGCAGCATTGGTGTGACCTTTTTAAGTCGTCTGGGACCCATAGAATTACAGTAAAAGAGTCCCTGGAGCCATTCTCTCTCAATTAAATTTTTTTAAATTTTTTTATGTAACTTACCAGATGCCCTGGAGGTGAAGTAAAAAAAAGAAAGAAAGAAACCCCAACTTATCTTCAGCAGTCTGTTACTGAAATTCTGCTCAGCTTATCAGCTTAGCATCTCAGTCTTTTCTGCTGGCACAAACCGTGGAGTAAAACTACTAAGCGAAAAAGTACCTGAATGAAAATGGCTTGATGTGGAAGAAAACATTTTTTCTCCAAAAGTTTATAGAGAAGGGACTCTTAAGAGGTGGAAGCTGATAGCCGGAGATAGTACCTGCACCACACTGTGTGCAGGAGATTGATTCATTTCTTTTCTTGTTTGACCCAGTTAGCAAACATATCCCCCCCCCCCCCCCCAAAAAAAAAACCCTACCCACTTTTTTTCTTGTCCACTTTTTAAAAAATAATAACCATTCATTATGACTACTGCTCCATGCCCAGAAAGGTTGAATAATGCCAATACATAATATTAATTGTTCTTTTGTGAAGGACTATGACTTTCAAACAAGGAGGCAAGATTGCACTGGCTCTCAGTGCTGCAGTCTTGGGTTTTTTGTTAGTTGGCCTATGAGGACCATCCCCAACACTGACTGTCCTGAAGCCCTCCTGGCCAAGACACTCCACAATTATCAACTTCAAGCCCAGATAGCCAGGACAGCACTGCTGTTCTGATGGTCATGGTTGGCAACAACTATCATACATTGTTACCAACATTGTTCCTGCACATCAACACAGAAGCCATCTTTGTTGTCATGCTCTGCCATTTATCTTGTCACACACATCACATCTCAGTGCTATGACACTGATGAAACATGGAACTTTTGCAAGACCACCCTTCTAGAAGTCACAGAACAAGAGCACGCCAGAATTCATGAATCTACAGCTAAGTCATTTCCAGAAGGTGGTGATTTTATCTGGAACTGAAGAATACCACAGGAGAGGGCAGATCATTCTAATAATAAATGGCTATAGTAGAATACAAACACAGACACAGAGGCATAAACAAACACACAATTTTGAAGCAAATTAATTCAGTTGCTAGTCCACACAGGATTCAAGCTCAGACCCAGTGGTGCCTGTCATTAGTTACCGTACTGAGGCCATTTATTTCCAATATCAATTGCAGATGAAATGGTACCCATATGCATGGAATCATTTGGGATCATTGGAGTACTGGTGTTCATAAACATGTCACATAATTCAATGAAGTTGAGAATAATGGGGCAGGCAAACGAAGACTGTTAAGACCATGTTACCTTTGCCCACAACCACAGTCCAGATCAATGAATTCAGTAGACCCCCCCAAACCCCCCAAAAAAGCAGTTTTATATTTTGGCTTTTATTGTATTTTATCATGAGTGTTATCAGTTTTAGTTGTAAACAGGAAAAATGAATGTATAAGAAACAATTAATCGGAAATGTAATTTGTTTGTTTCTCTCTCTCTCTCTGTATGTATGTGTGTGTGTGTGTGTGTGCGTGCGTGCGTGTCTTGCATGTGTATGAGAAGGGAATATTAGAGTATTAGAGAGAAAGGAAGAGGGACGGGAAAGAGAAAGTGTGAGGTGGCAGAGTTACTGAAAGAGAGACACAGACAAAGACTAAGGCAATAGTCAATGTATTTTGTATGATTCCCAACAGTCTGTAGCACCAAATGCTTAAGTCATATTTCATTTTGAAAAAAAAGAAACTGGTCACAATTTTGTTCATTACTACTATCACTAATAACTCCTTCACCCATCACCCTTCAGGTAGCTTCCCCCCCCCTCCCACCACCCACCCCTCAATATCCATCGCCATGTCTGACCTCTCATCCACAACAACCATCATTTGAGTGTGTACCTGTGTGCTGAAATGAATGAACGTGCACATAACATGATCAAAGTTGAAGTGAACAGATACGAAACAAATGAGTAGACAAGGAAGAAGAAACTACGACCAATACCAAAGCACAGCAACAGAAAGACAGACAGTGAAAAAGACCAAAGCACTTGGAGACCAAGTCCCCTTACCATCCTGGCCAGGGAAATTAACCTTGCAGCCGCTCCCCCCCACCTCCAACCTCCCCCCCCATTCCCCCTCCACTCCTCCAGGTCATTTCACTGCTTCCCAATGGGGATATCTATATCAATCAGCCTATATTTTCAGTGGGTGAGAAGGGTGGGCGAGAGGAAGTTCAAACAATTTCTCCTCTCCCAGACACTGCAGCCACAAAGGCCTGCCATGCCCAGCTGGACAAACTGGGATAGTTAGATGCACACCCGCCAGGACAGACAGATGGAGGTGCCATCTCCTTGGCTCCAGCTCCAATTCCACCAACACAGCCTCTGGGTGTGTGGGGACAGGGCAGACCATTAACACAGAAGGGGACGGGGTGGAGGGTGTTAGGAGAAAGAGCAAGAGTGGGGTGGAGGGAAAGGGAGGGAAGGTGGGGGGAGGGAGAGGGTAGGAAGAGGGCTGGGTGGGGGCACAGAAGGAATGGGGGGGGGGGGGGAGTAGGGTGGAAGAGAAGGAGGTCCTTGTAGGGTAGAAAGCTGTGTGAACAGAGACAGACACTGAATCACTGCACTGCTGGGCACAGAGCTCCGAGTTCCATCAGGACCCCATCTCCTGTTGTCATCAGTGGAGAAATAAAAGGTGGGTCATTGACCTCCCATTTCCCCATTAGTCCTGCCCCATTCTCCTGAGTGCCAAAGCTAGAAGCGATTAGTGTGTCATATCATGCTGAAATGGAGCAGGGTGTGGGGGCCATACCATGATAGAAGGGAAGTGTGGGGGTGGGCGTAGGGAGGGTGTGTGGGTGGGTGGGGGGGGTCATACCAAGATGGAAGGGAGCAGTGTGCATGGGTCATACTATAATGGAAGGTAGCAGTATGTGTGGGTCATACCATGATGGAAGGTAGCAGTGTGTGTGTGATACCATGATGGAAGGGAGCAGTGTGTGTGGGTCATACCATGATGGAAGGAAGCAGTGTGTGTGGGTCATACCATGATGGAAGGTAGCAGTGTGTGTGGGTCATACCATGATGGAAGGGAGCAGTGTGTGTGGGTCATACCATGACGGAAGGGAGCAGTGTGTGTGTCATACCATGATGGAAGGGAGAAGTGTGTGTGGGTCATACCATGATGGAAGGTAGCAGTGTGTGTGGGTCATACCATGATGGAAGGTAGCAGTGTGTGTGGGTCATACCATGATGGAAGGTAGCAGTGTGTGTGGGTCATACCATGATGGAAGGTAGCAGTGTGTGGGTCATACCATGACGGAAGGGAGAAGTGTGTGTGTGATACCATGATGGAAGGGAGCAGTGTGTGTGTGATACCATGATGGAAGGGAGCAGTGTGTGTGTGATACCATGATGGAAGGGAGCAGTGTGTGTGGGTCACACCATGATGGAAGGTAGCAGTGTGTGGGTCATACCATGACGGAAGGGAGAAGTGTGTGTGTGATACCATGATGGAAGGGAGCAGTGTGTGGGTCATACCATGATGGAAGGGAGCAGTGTGTGGGTAATACCATGATGGAAGGGAGCAGTGTGTGGGTCATACCACGCTGGAAGGGAGCAGTGTGTGTGGGTCACACCATGATGGAAGGGTGCAGTGTGTGGGTCATACCATGATGGAAGGGAGCAGTGTGTGTGTGTCATACCATGATGGAAGGGTGCAGTGTGTGTGGGTCATACCATGATGGAAGGTAGCAGTGTGTGTGTGTGTCATACCATGACGGAAAGTAGCACTGTGTGTGGGTCATACCATGATGGACAGTAGCAGTGTGTGTGGGTCATACCATGATGGACAGTAGCAGTGTGTGTGGGTCATACCATGATGGAAGGTAGCAGTGTGTGTGTGTCATACCATGACGGAAAGTAGCACTGTGTGTGGGTCATACCATGATGGACAGTAGCAGTGTGTGTGGGTCATACCATGATGGACAGTAGCAGTGTGTGTGGGTCATACCATGATGGAAGGTAGCAGTGTGTGTGGGTCATACCATGATGGAAGGTAGCAGTGTGTGTGGGTCACACCATGACGGAAGGGAGCAGTGTGTGTGGGTCATACCATGATGGAAGGTAGCAGTGTGTGTGTCATTCCATGATGGAAGGGAGAAGTGTGTGTGTGTCATACCATGATGGAAGGGAGCAGTGTGTGTGGGTCACATATGACGGAAGGTATAAGTGTGTGTGGGTAATACCATGATGGAAGGGAGCAGTGTGTGTAGGTCATACCATGATGGAAGGTAGCAGTGTGTGTGTCATACCATGATGAAAGGGAGAAGTGTGTGTGTGTCATACCATGATGGAAGGAAGCAGTGTGTGTGGGTCATACCATGATGGAAGGTAGCAGTGTGTGTGTCATACCATGATGGAAGGGAGCAGTGTGTGTGTCATACCATGATGGAAGGGAGCAGTGTGTGTGTCATACCATGATGGAAGGGAGCAGTGTGTGTGTCATACCATGATGGAAGGGAGCAGTGTGTGTGTCATACCATGATGGAAAGTAGCAGTGTGTGTGGGTCACACCATGACGGAAGGGAGCAGTGTGTGTGGGTCATACCATGATGGAAGGTAGCAGTGTGTGTGTCATACCATGATGGAAGGGAGAAGTGTGTGTGTGTCATACCATGATGGAAGGGAGCAGTGTGTGTGGGTCACATATGACGGAAGGTATAAGTGTGTGTGGGTAATACCATGATGGAAGGGAGCAGTGTGTGTAGGTCATACCATGATGGAAGGTAGCAGTGTGTGTGTCATACTATGATGAAAGGGAGAAGTGTGTGTGTGATACCATGATGGAAGGGAGCAGTGTGTGTGGGTCATACCATGATGGAAGGTAGCAGTGTGTGTGGGTCATACCATGATGGAAGGGAGCAGTGTGTGTGGGTCATACCATGATGGAAGGTAGCAGTGTGTGTGGGTCATACCATGATGGAAAGTAGCAGTGTGTGTGGGTAATACCATGACGGAAGGGAGCAGTGTGTGTGGGTCATACCAAGATGGAAGGGAGCAGAGTGTGTGGGTCACACCATGATGGAAGGGAGCAGTGTGTGTGTGTGGGTCATACTACGCCTGCATTGACTGATGGTCACCAGCCCAGCCCAGGGCCCCATTCGGTCTGCAGTCCCCAGTCCCCAACCCCTCCCTACCCACCAATGGACCTCAATTCATCATTATCATCTGAAACAGTGACATCCAGACTCAAGGTCAAGAAAAAGGGAGAGTATAAATCCTGGGAGATGAACCTGTGGACATCTGCTTCCTGTGCTGATACTGGTGCAGTACCAATCGACCATCGATCCACTGTGTTCCATGTGGAGGGTGGTGGCATGGTGTCAAATGCAGCTCTTGTTCCCCAAATCCTCATGAGCACACATGCCCCTCACCGTGTGTGTGTGTGTGTGTGTGCGCGCGCGCGTGCGCATGTGTTGCATGTGTGTGTGTGTGTGTGCCTGACCGTGCAACAGATGCCAGCAGAAGCCAGCCTTCAGGGAATAGAATTAGTACCAGCACACACACACCAGCCCCATCCCCTCCCAGCACCCAACGCCCATCAGGACACGCCTCTTCCCATCCTTTCGAGGTTGATTTTTTTTTTTTTTTTTTTTTTTAATCAATCCTTGCCTGGCCAGATTTCTTCCTTCTTGTTGTTGTTGTTGTTGTTGTTATGTGACACAGCTGATTAAAGGTCATGAGGGGAAGAACAGAGGTGGGGAAGAACGGAGGTGGTGAAGAAGAGGGATGGGGGTGAGGGGAGGAGAGACTGAGAGAGAGAGAAAAAAGTGAAATCTTTCAGTCTTATTTCTTTCTTTTCTTTTTTTTTTTTTTTTTTCAAAATTCATTGTATGACTGCTTTAGTGCTTTAAAACATTCACCAGGAAAAAAGTAAAATGCAGTTAAGTACTATCATATGAGAGAGATTAAGAGAGAGAAAGAGAGAGGGTCAAGGGGTGGGGGTGGAGGTGAGGGGGGGGTGCAGGGGAAGAGAGAGAGAGAGAGAGAGAGAGAGAGAGAGAGAGAGAGAGAGAGAGAGAATAAGAGTTAGAATGACAGAGAGACAGTGTTAAAAAGCAGGCAGAAAGAGAGAGACACACATACAGAAAGACAAAGGGAGGGGGAGAGAGAGAGAGAGAGAGAGAGAGAGAGAGAGGGTGGGGAGGGGGAGAGAGGGAGGATAGGAAGAAATAACAATGATTATGATAGAGGAGATCACATCGAGGACAAAAACTGAAATGGAAAACCAGACGATGGGAAACAAAGCAGGGGAATTCCCAGGATGGTGTGAGGCGAGAGATGGAACAAAGACCAGGAGGAGCAGAAGGAAGAGGAAGGACAATATGCAACCAGTGTGGACAACTGGAGTCAGACAGCTGATCAACAAAGCTTTCCATGGAGACAGGGCCTCAGTCTTTCCAAGAAGGGGGCAGGGAGGTGCAGTCCCACTTCATGAAGGAGGGCTGTTTGAAGTCTTGGGCATCTAAAGCAAAACTTAAACTCGGGGCCTTTTGGAATTAGCTTTAATCATTACCCCTCCCCCTCTCTCTCAAGACAGAAAAATACACACATACAGAGTGACACACACACACACAGAGTAAAATTTTCACAGTCTCACACAAGGCACACACATAAATGTGTATGCATGCGCAAGCATGTAATGCTTAACACACACACACACACATACACACACAAACCTGAAATTAAAAGAGGGACCAAGACAATGAGGGTGAAATGACATGATCACAAGCTCTGGTCCAAAGTCCCACTGCCAACAATTTTCATCTCTGCCTCAAATTTGCTGGTTTTGCTTGTCCTGGTAACTCCTCTGCATTTCTCTCTTATCTTACATGCATTACTGCACCCATTTCGGCACTGTGTCATTTTCAGCCTTAGTATTACTGTTGCTCAGTCATCACTGGATTCCCCATTGACAAAGTAAGCGAAGAAAAGAGAGGAGAGAGGGAGTGGGAAAACAAGAGCGGGGTGTTTGCTCGGATGCTGAACCCCTAAAACCCAAAGTGGCCATTCTTTCATTGATCACATGGAGTCTGTGGGCAGCACAATTTATTCTCAATTTCAGACCGAGCTTAGCGTTTCTTGCCTGGCTACAAATGCAGTCGGCGGAATGTCCTTCGTTTGTTCTTTTTCTTCGTTTTTATTCTCCCTTTACTCATTTTTTTTCTAAGCAGAAAACATAGCTTTGTCCCTTTCTGTGGTAATGAATGAAGGTTTTATGAGTTCTCCTTCAGGTAAGTTGTTTCTCTGCAGCCTTCTTCTCTTTTGTTCTCACAACGCCCCAACCTCTTTGCTGTTTTTCTTGTTCTTGTATAGACTTTCAAAAAGAAGTTCATTCCCGACTCATTTTATTGTGAATGATGTGTAAAATATCATAGATTGATGTTCACTCTTAATTCAGTTCTGAAATACTGTGGTCATTTAAAGTGGAAGAAGAGTGTGATGCTGAAGATGGGGGAAAAAAAGAGAGAAAGAAAAACAACAGTCCTTTATTCCCCTCTATGAATTCCTTTACATCAAATCTTTTATAACATTAATTGGAAGATCAAAAAGATTATCAAAGTAAAGGTTTAAGAGGATGATAGAGGGAAGAAATATGTCTTTAAATCTATTTCATCTCAGTCTTGTGAAATGAATATAAAAATCAAACAATGACAACAAATTTGTAATAGTCAACTTTTAAACTAAATGGGAGTTGTTTTTTTGGTGGTTCTGAAGATGTTCAATCTGCAGCTGATCAATTTATACAATCTTATTTTGGAATTAAGATTCAAAAGCACAATCTGTTGAACTGACTGAGAATATGCCTTTCAAACACTTGCTCTGAATTATTTCTTCTGTATTTCTTGCCACTGATAATAATTTAATTTACATTTTTACAGTTTGGCTTGTATGAAGAACTGGTCTTGACAGATGTTGCAGCTCCAAGTATACTGACGTGTACTTCTTAACTTATCTATTTGCTTATACATTTAAATTTTCTTCTCTAATTTCCCACATGTTGCAAAGTTTACTGTTTCTCATGCTCTTATCTCACATGTATGTGTATGTATGCATGTAGGTGGAGTGATGGCCTAGCGGTAACACGTCCGCCTAGGAAGCGAGAGAATCTGAGCGCGCTGGTTTGAATCACGGCTCAGCCGCCGATATTTCCCCCCCACTCCACTAGACCTTGAGTGGTGGTCTGGATGCTAGTCATTCAGATGAGATGATAAACCAAGGTCCCATGTGCAGCATGCACTTAGCGCACGTAAAAGAACCCACAGCAACAAAGGGTTGTTCCTGGCAAAATTCTGTAGAAAAATCCACTCCGATAGGAAAAACAAATAAAACTGCACGCAGGAAAAAAGAAAAAGAAAAAAAGGGTGGCGCTGTAGAGTAGAGACGCGCTCTCCCTGGGGAGAGCAGCCCGAATTTCACACAGAGAAATTTGTTGTGACAAAAAGAGAAATACTATACAATAAATGCATGTGTGGGTACATGTGTGTGAGCAAAAATGCAAAAATCTGTGTGCATGCATGTATGTTATTGTCTATGCATCTTTGTAAGTGTGAGAGACAAATAAAGATTTACAAGAACCTCAAGTTAACTGAGAAGGAAGGAAACAACCACTACAAAAAAAAACAATGCGGTAAAACTGCTCTGAAGAGCCACACTTCCAGCTCAGCAATATACATGGACTGTAATGATGTAAAACTGCTTTAGCTCTTTGAGCACACACACGCAGCATTCATGGAGCTGCCGCTATCAGCCCCTGCACAAGAAAAGTGCCAGACTTCATTCTGTTCCCATGCATGCTGAACTAATCCTCCTCACACCAGTGTGAAGCTGCTAAAAAGGTGCCAGACACGTGACCCCCCCTAACTGCATCAGCCAGAACCCTGGGGGCAGTTCCCCACTTGTGCAGCTCCCTGCTTTCCCTCTCCCCTCCTGTGCTCCCACCTACCCCACCTAATTACAGGCACCAGCTGTTGCTATTTCTGTGGGCCCACAGGGGTAGCTGTCTCCTGTTGAAGTCTCAGCTGTGCAATTTGCAACTTTTGATTGGAAGTTCTGGGAACGCGTAGAAATTAAGGGTTGATGCTAGAAAATTAAGGCAAGAAGTTGGCCGATGTCAGCCTGGTGTATGGGAGAAACGAATTCAAGCCTGGTGTATGAATTCATGGCTGTCATTTTTTCTGATTCAGAGAGGGTGATGGAGACTAATGGGGAGAAAAAAAGGCTAACCCACTAAAAAAAAAAAAAAAAAAAAAATCAAAAAAAAAAATCAAGGAGACGAGAAGAGAAAGCAAAGAAAGTTTGACAGATTAATTCTGCATTTCCAACAAGAACCACCTCTCTCAAGTGTGGACTCATTGTAGGTGAGAGGAAGAAGGGCAAACCATGTGTAACGATGTACATGAGATCTTATTCCCAAACACAGACCTGTTTCATCCAGAATAGGAGGATTACCTTCTACAAGAAGTGCACATGTAGCACTTATTCAGAAACTGATTTTATTTTCAGACTGAATTAAGATTTGTTTAAAAACAACAACTGATTTCGAGAACATTGGTGACCAAGACACCCTTCATTACAGTAAAGCAAAATTTAGCTTCAAATTTGAAATTTGGTCACTCTCAAATACAATACAAACACTCTTGAAAAAAAAATACAAGTGGAAGATGCAACCAATATTTTCATTCCTTTTCATTTTAACAAGTGATTGTATGTTGGAGCGTGTGCATGCCTGTATGCACATGTGCAGTCAAGCATGTGCAGGTGCATGGCAGCAAATTTCTGTCTAGTGAAGAGACAATCCTTCTGAACCCCACCTCCATCCCCCCAGCCTCAAAAAGCTGTACAAACAACACAGATCTGAGCACAACCGCAACCATCCAAACAGATCATCCCCCAAAGTGCTGCACAAAACCCAGTGACTCCACCTTTAAGCCCCCACCACAAACCAATCACGCCACCAAAAGAAGCCAACCGATCGAGCAAGTCTATGCTGCAGCACCCCGCTTATCGATCTCCAAATCCTCTTATTGATCTCTGGTCACAGAGGAGGGGATGGGTGGGCAAGGGGGAAGGCTGCAGGTTTAAACTTCAGGGCGATAGCTCAGCAGATCAACAAGCATAAAATGGCTTGAACTTGAAGAGATGGGCAATGAAGAAAACTCCTATGATCGTAACCACCTCACCAATATTGCAGAGTGTGCTGCAAAAAACTTTTTCAGGCGGCTGAGCACCACCGGCCTGGAAGTCTGCTAGCCCCCTGCACCCCCTCCCTCCTAAATCAGCCATTAAATGTTCTGCATTTACCCTGAGCTTTCCTGTGTATCATTTTATGCACATGCACATGTCCAGAAGTTGGATGGATGCCTTTTCAGTCCACTGGTCAAGCTTTTAACAAACTGAGGCAATATGCACACATACAGGTAACAACCTAAGGACCTATGAACAAACAATACTTCAGCTAATTTTTAAAAAAATCAGTCAATATCAGCAATAAAAAATAGTATGCATGGTAAGTCCTAACATTATCTGCATATTTTCTCTCATGCAGGACTCTGTGAAATCATTAGGATTTAATCTACACTATAACTGGGTCCTTGTTTCCTTTCAACACAAAAAAGCTCTACAGGAAAGTGAAAATGGTTCCATGGTTTGTGAGCTTGTGCAATGCACCGCATGTATCACCATAGCTGCACATGGACATTGACACATAAGAGGAAGCTGGTTCTCACTGATAACACTGCATCAGGAACTTAAAAAAACAAAAGTGTTAGAAAAGCACAGCACCAAAGCTGTAAACTGAGAAGGACAAAACATGATTTTGATAAAACGCAAAACAAAGACACACACACACACACACACATACACACACAGGTCGTGACCAGGAATCTCTAATCCACATTAAAAAAAACAACAACAAAAACACACAAAAAAACATTAAAAAAATCTAAATTGTGTAAGTTTATCATTTTCTCTTTCCCTTTTTTGTTAGTGGAGGAGAGGGGAAGGGAGCAATTGTTAGTTCAAAGCAGAAATTGAACAATACACTGCACAATGAACCCAGGTTCCAGCAGTCCGTGTATAATCCAGACATGCACTGCACATCAATGATGGAAGACTTTTAAACAGTTCCTCCTTGAAATGAGTGACAGTAAGGAACACACACTTACAAAACTAGGTGGAAGCCCATTCCACAATGCATGCTGCATTGGTGAATAAAGGGAAGGGAGAGATGAAGGTTGTGGAGAGGAGGTGGACAAGAAACAAAGAGGGATGGGGGAAAGAGAGAGAGAGACAGACAGAGACAGAGAGAGGGGGAGGAAGAGAAGGTCCCAAACCCAGTTGTCACAAAGCGCCAATCTTTTCACACCATCTCCCAAGATAAACTGCACTTCCTGTGGAGGGCAAGGTACCTAACCCATCACCACAGCTTCCCACTCCACTTCTGTCCTCCCCCTCCATCCCCCATTTCCAACATCAATAATTGCCCCTCTCCCTATCCTCCTTCCAACTTGATGGCAGGCTTTTTGTTTGGAAGCTGATGCTGATGCCCACGCCATCAGGAAAGCCAACCAATGGGAGGTTGGGGGGTGGGGTGAAGGAGGCATGGTGTTAGAGGGGTGGTAGGCTGAAGACTGGCAGCCCTGTAGGCTGTTTGGCAGCCTCAGTGTGTCACTACCAACAACCTCTCACTACCAACAAACATCTTGCCTGCTTGTTAGCATGTTGCCGGCGCCATCCCTGTTCCCCAGTCCCTCCTCTTCTTCTTCCCCACCCTGCTCTTTCAGGTCCCTCATCTCCCTCCTCCAGTCCCTCTCACCCAACCCCTCTTCTCCCTCCCATCCTATCCCTCTCTTGTCCCTCCCTCGTCCCTCTTCCGGCTGCCAGTCAATCAATAGTGACCTGGGGACAGAGTGAGCCCATCTGCATGTGGTGGTGGGTAGGCACCAGCTTCCATAGGCTTTCCATCTACATGCAGCAGGGGTATTGGGGCCGGGGGGGGCCTTATGGGGTCAGCACCCAGTCGAGTGGAAAAGCGGCAGGTTGCATCCAGGGTGGTGAATTAACAGAATGTGTCATAAAAAAGGGGTTTCTTCTACCTTGGCCTGGTTCCCCAAAAGTGCTGCACCATTGCCAGACTTCTTTCCCCCCTCTTCTGCACTATTCTGGTTCTTTTTGTCAGTTGGGAAACTGGGTAAGCATTCTTATCGATCTAAACCAAGGCTTTGTATACTGGACGCAGGCAAAAAGAGAGAGAGAGAGAGAGAGAGAGAGAGGAGGGAGAATATGAGGGACAGGTGGACAGGAAAAGAAAAAGAGAGACAAGAGAGAGAGCAAGTACATATAATGCCAACAATTCTGTTGCGTGAGAAGTGGTGATAGTCATCACGCAGATATGCCATGTGTATATCGACCTGTCAGTTGCTAACACCCCCCTCCCCTCGACTCCCTCCTCCAACACACACACACACACATGTGAAAACACACAGTCTGTCTGTCTGTCTCTCTCATGCTACAGTTAGGTTTCAGCACAGAAAATGATATATCTGGAATATATGTAACATTCAGCAGAGCCAGACTAACTAGCTTCTTTCAAGATCAACGGACATAACATCTTCAGTCTCTTCAGACAATCAGTATGTAATCCACAGGACACTGACCAATAACAAATCATTGTTTACTTTTCACATCATAATCATTCCAGGAACTGGATAATTAAAAAAAAAAAAAAAAAGGAAAGAAAAAATAGAGAAAGGAAAACAAAATGATCAACAGCAATAACTGAATGTGATCTCCTTGCACAGCAACTTTTTTTGACATTATCAAAACACAGAAACTGTTTCTGAATAACTCACTTCAGCACAAGACAACAATAAAATGTCCACACTAAATATGTATCATGTAAGAAGTTTCTTCTTTTCAGTGGCATGCAGGATCAGCTATTTTCACGTTCATGAATTTTGATTGTCTGAGTTCCAGAATCGGAAACATTTCACACAGAAGTAAAAGTCCCTCCCACCCCACTCCCCCAACTATCCACCCTTACTCTGCAACTCCAACTGAATTGCAACATTATGTCAAACCTAAATTTTTGGCATTATATGTTGTTTGAAACACCATTCTCATACAGAATGTTACAAAGTCTATGATCATTGAAATGTATCATAAATGGGGATAGTTATATGGTTTGTTATATGCATCATATATTTTTTTTGTCAATATTGTTTATAATTTTGCTCTCTTTTTTTTTTATATATTGTACATGGAAATATCTGTGTTAAGTGAAGTCAAATCCATACTGCCATACTGGTTAAAAAGTATATTGTATAAAACTTGTCTTTAGACTTGCATTAATTTTTTTTTTTTTTAATCTTTATAGTTGTACATAACACGATCAATGCATTTTCACATGTATCCACCAAAACTGAATTAAAACAATAAACAATAACATAAATATTTTTTGCTTTAATAAGCATTTTTCAGGGTGGTTGGGAACTCCAACATGTAAATATTACTGACAGTTGGAGCTAGAAAAAAAAGTGCAACAGTCTACCATCAATGTTCCTTTTGTTGGAACATCACTACTTTACTTATAAAAATACACACCTGGTTTTAAGAATGCACAGTTTCAGTTGTTTCAGTTGCTCAAGGAGGCGTCACTGCGCTCGGACAAACCATATACGCTACACCACATCTGCCAAGCAGATGCCTGACCAGCAGCGTAACCCAATGCGCTTAGTCAGGCCTTGGGGAAAAAAAAAAAAAAGAAAAAGAAAAAAAAAAAAAAGGGGGGGGGGGGGGGGAATAAATAATAGATAAGCTTACATAAATAAATAAATAAATAAATAAATAATAATTATAATACAGAAAAAGGTAGTAGTAATAATAATAGTAATACTAATAAAATGATAATAATAAAAAATAAATAAATAAATAAATAAGACAACAATGGTGATAATTAAGCGAATGAATGTAAAATATGACGACACACATTCACACATACACCCACACATGCATAACAGAAATGCACCAAACATGCAGTTTCACAGATATGAAAGTACAGTCAAATACATATAAACGTACATGAGCTCCAACACACACACACACACACACACACATTACCTTGCACCTCCTCCAACCCCCTCCTCCACACACTCATTTCTAGTCTAAGTATCACAGCTTCCACGGCACACACACACACACACACACGCACGCAAACACACACTCACAGAGATGAACACTTACTTGTACAAGCACACACATATACGCCCATATCTCCCACCCCCAACCCCCACACATATATACAAAGATATATATATATGCACAGCAAATTAATCACCACAATCTAAATGCTGCACCTTAATTTTTACATCCCCATCACATCTGTTCATTGAAAATGTCTCTGGGAATCAATCTTGGTTTTAGGCATTATTGTCATCATCAATCACCCACCCACCTCCAACACAAACAGAGCATCTTCTTCTTGAGCATCCAGAGCAAGGGGAATAATTTCATGACCATTTCATTTCATGAACAGCCATAGTACTTTCCCTGCATATTCTGCTGATTTTTCACAGGAGCATCTAATGACTCGTTCATATTCTGGACTTCACAGTTCACTTCATAAACCAAGATGAAAGGAGAAACACACACACACACACAAGCCCCCCACCCCGAAGCCTCTAAAACCAACAGCCAATACTGTAGGCACATTTCTGACATAGATGGTGGACAGACATTTGCAGAAGGGGCATTATGACACAATGCCTTTCATGAATACGTTCTATGGGTCTGGTTGAAGGAATTAAACGTGCACATCCATGTCTGAGGTAAACATCAGACATCCCCCCACCCCCACACCACCCTCCCGCTGTAAATGGGTGGGCAACAGGCTTGTTTCAGTCATTAAAAGAGAAGTGCAAAAGGCGTGGGGATGGTAAGAAAACGGCAGTGATCAAAGAATCAAGAACCAGCTTGTATTTCCTGAAATTTTGAAGCTAGGGTTATCATCCTTACCGTCATGTCACCCACTGTGTCAGCACAAGCTGTGTCACAAAAGCTTTGTTTTATTTTCATTATTTTCTTTAGATATTTTATTTTGAAAATGCTTTTTTGGTGTTGTTGCTTTTTTTTTGTTCAAGAGCACAGCCAATGTTCAATGAGCCTTTTCTGTAATGTCAAAGGAGGGGAATGCAAAACTGGCCAGTGCCAATAAAGACGTCTTGATAATTCAAGTACTATAGACTGAGTTAGTCAAATCAACTTCTGTAGTTTTCTTCAGAATCTACAGCTTAAGATTTTATGTCACATCTTCGAGACATCTCAACAGACTATTAATATAGTACCAGAAATATATAGTCCTGAACATTATCACCACCACAACTTACAAACACATCACAGATTGTTTGGACTCCAATAATAATGTCTTTTACAAACTTATTTACAGTGAAGCAACCAATCTGAAGATATGAATAATCAATTTTCATGTTTTCTGTATGCTACTTTAGAATTTTCACAACTTCGTTCATACATAAAAAAAAAGCAACCCCCCCAAAAAAAAACAAACAAAAAAACAAAAACAACAACAACAAAAAGAAAAAGAAAAAGAAAGCTGTATTATTTTTACCCATCGCTCGCTCCTCTCTTCTCTTCCCTCCCATTTACCCTTATCTCCAACAGCATGCATATCTTCCTCTCCCCTTTTATTCTCCATTTTCACACTGCCATTCATATAAATCTCACAAACTGCCATTTTATCCAGCCAGGCAAGTTTTTTTTTTTATGAACTACGTGGGGGAGATTACCGTCCAATGAATATTATTTCTCTCTAACTCATGCCATGAGATTCTTTCCAAACAGGGTAATGAAAGAGACCACCGGGGGCTTTTCTCCAAGGCTTTGTGGGCCCAAAGAGGTTGGCATGAACAGTTTGTCATCAGAAAAAGAATGGACGTGGAAATAACGATTGGTGTCACTGTGACACCATGCTTCTATGAATAGAATCTCTTCCTCCTTTTCTTTTTACTTATCTATTCATTATCATTTTCTTTTACAGCACATGAACACAATATCTATGATAATGTGGATGTGTCACAGAG
Organism: Babylonia areolata; assembly: GCF_041734735.1. Lineage (NCBI taxonomy): Eukaryota > Metazoa > Mollusca > Gastropoda > Neogastropoda > Buccinidae > Babylonia > Babylonia areolata. The sequence goes on from NC_134897.1 coordinate 42,511,634, forward strand.
TTTTTTGTCACATTTATTCAGAATGTTCCTTCATTTCATCCCTATTCATATGCTGACCTGTTTGTGTAAGCATCCTTTCACATGTTCCCTTGCACAGAAAATAGATTCAAAATTTCAGAGAAGACGCTCAAAACATGAAATTATCATTTAAAAAGCAGAGTCAAAGAAGGAAAACAAATCAACCAGCCATCCAAACAGACAGATAAAAAGAAACACACACACACACACATTTTTTAAAACCGATACTATGCCATCACTGTCGATATCTTTACTACTGTCACCATCATTGTCATGATCGTCACTGTTGTTGTCCGTCTCTTTCTCTCTTGTTTTTCTCTTTTTTATATTTCTCTCAGATTTGTGTTGGGAAAAGATACGAGACCAATCCAGATGACAAAGGAAATCTTTTTGCTAAAAAATATGGGGAACTTCCCACAGTTTCTCACACACGAGAAAGCATGGAGGCACCCACCATGCTTCCTCGCGATTGTGAGAAAGCATGTGATGGGCACAATCACACTTTCTCTCAATCCCATGCTTTCTTGTTAAGTTAGAGAAAGCATGGGAATACAAGAAAACATGGGCTAACTTGGCACTAAAGACAGAGCTTGCAGAGAAAAAAAAAGAAAAAAGCTTCAACTCCTTGCTATCTCAGCATGAGTGAAAACAGCAGAGAAGCCAAGTCCTTACTGACACTCACCTCACACACCAGCACCAACCAATAAACCACAAACAAAACAACACTAACAGACATCAGAACTGTCATGGCGAACAGAAATCCTCAATGAGCATCCAGAATTTTTAAAAAAAAGAAAAGAAAGTTTTATTTTGTTATCAGAACAGCAAACCAATGAAAACCATTTGTCATCATAACGCACTAGCCATCATCGCTTCTCAACACAGTACTCTCTCATTCACATGGGTACGAGCGACTGATTTCTGTAAAACTGAAAGGTTTTTGCCTGCCCTCCAGGAGATGTCTTGATACTGAAGAAAGGATTAAAAAAAAAAAAAAAAAAAAAAAAAAAAAAGCCAACATTACAGAAATCTGCATACTGCATAATACAAAAAATACTCCTACCCATGCATTCAGTTCAGAAAAAAACAAGAGAGGCAAGGCCTTCAAGACTCACTTGTGATACACTTAAAAAAAACCAACCAAGCTTTTTATGTATTGAGTATAATTTCAAAATGTAATGTTTAAGATGAGAAAGATCAGTTTAAAGCAAATTAAGTCCCCTAGCATTAATTACAGAGTAATTTCCCTTTTTTACTATCTGCACCAAAAACGTTTGCAAAATAAATAAACTTCCATGCTCAGCAAAAGAAGTTCCTGTTTTAACAAAAAATGATAAGAATGACTGCTCTTGTTGTTGGGTCAGAATATCAGATCAAAATGCCAAGTTCAGAGAATACAAAAAATATAAATATAACAGTAAATGCAGTTTGCATATAATTAGGCTTCATTTTTTATTTTTTTGTGCCCATCCCAGAGGTGCAATATTGTTTTAAACAAAATGGCCGGAAAGAACTTAATTTTTCCTATTTTTATGCCTAATTTGGTGTCAACTGACAAAGTATTTGCAGAGAAAATGTCAATGTTAAAGTTTACCACGGATACACACACACACACACACAGACAACCGAACACCGGGTTAAAACATAGACTCACTTTGTTTACACAAGTGAGTCAAGAACCACACTCTTTTTGTAGGTAATTTTTTTCAAAACCTTCCCCACGGTTTTGCAAGCAAAACATTTATATTGGCAGTTCTGACATCTGTAAAAACACACACACACACACACACAAAAACAACAATAACCCCCAAAGAAACTAAAAAAAACAACAACAAACAAAAACACAAATACAAACAGTGCATGCCCTCACCTCTTCGGACTCGAACACGTGACAGAGGATCTTGGCCTGACGCCGGCGGCGGAGCAACGTCTCGTCAGGACTGGTGAGGATGCGGCGACGCGCCATGATCACCAGGATGTCGCCGATGTCCGCGATGTAGGAGATGGTCCGCAGGGCATGGTCCATCATTATCTCCTGTCAGCCCGCAAGAAGGGTTATAATATTGATGATAATAATAATATTAATGATGATGTACTCTATCAACTTAGCACAGGATCACTGAACACTATAATCATAATGATGCACTTAATCTCCTTCGCATAGGATTACTTTACGCTCTAATAATAATAATAACAATTATAATAACAATAATGATGCACTTTGATGCAATTTATCTCCTTTGCACAGGATTATTTAAAACTGTAATGATAATAATGCATTTTATCTGCTCAGCACAGGATTACTTGGCATTATAATAATAATAGTAATGATAACAATGATGCACTTTATCTCCTTAGCACAGGATTTCTTAACACTTAGTTATGTTAATAATAATAATAATAATACTATTGACGATGCACTTATCTCCTTAGCACATGATTACTTAACACTATTGATAATAATACAAAGTGCACTTTATCTCCTTAGCATGGGATTACTTAACACTATAATAATAATAATGATGATGCAATTTATCTCTGTAGCACACAATTACTTAACACTACCATAATAATAATGATAATACTGATGATGCACATTATCTGATTTGTACAGGATTACTTGACTGTAATAATGATAATGCACTTTACCTGCTTAGCACAGAATCACTTCACACTATAATAATGATGATTATGGTGCACTTTATTTCCTCAGCACAGGATTACTTCACAATAATAATGATAATTATGATGCACTTCATCTCACACAGAATCACTTGACGCTACAAAATAATGATAACTATAATGTACTCTGTCTTTGCTGCTATTCTGGTTGTTTAAAACAAAACTCACAATCAGAATAAAACGGCACAAAATTTAATAGTACTTAATTTCACAGTTAAAATCTGATAATATGAAGATAAAAAAAAAAGGGATTCATCACCAAATCATAAAGAAAATTCTACACTGCTAAACCGATTCTACACTTCTAAACCAATTCATAAGAAGAGCACCAACAACCAACAATAAAACCAAACAATCAAGCATCCTGAACACACAAATCTCATCCATCCACTTACCTGTAGGTCTGTGTTCAGCACCATGATTTTCTCCGTGGACACAAAGAGATCCACATCAGTACTGGGCTGGCTCTCTCCTTCTGGAGCCTGTCATACACACCACAACAATGTGAACATTTACACACCACAAGTCGCATCTGATTCTCTAGGTCTTTTAAAAGACTAAAAATTGCGTTTTTTTTCTTGGGACTCTTTTAAAAGACTGCACACAGAATTTGCTTCTATTCTCATACTCTTTTAAAAGATATACACTGCATTCAATTCTCTTAAGTCTTTTCAAAAGACTACATATCTGATTCTTAACGTCTTTAAAAAACAACAACACCACCGTAATTATTGCAATTAATTCTGTAAGTCTCTTAAATGACTGCACATTGCATTTGATTCTCTGGTCTTTCAAAAGTCTACACATTTTGATTCTCCAAGTCTTTTAAAAGACTACATTTCAAACTTCATTCTCTGGGTCTTTTAAAAGATATTGCATTTGATTCATTAGGTCTTTTAGAAGATGTGCATTGCATTTGATTCTCTAAGTCTTTTAAAAGAATATACATTGCATTTGATTATCTAAGTCTTTAAAAAAAAATGTTGCATCTTTTGTTTGTAGTCTATCTTTGGTGAAAAATAACAATTGGTATCGATAAGACGCATGTAAGTTATAAATACAACAATGAAGAAGATCCAAATTTTTTTTACTGATGAATTTAAAGAGACTTTCTTTTTTTCTGGTACAAATGATATTCAAAATTACATTCTCTAAATACAGCTAAACATTCAAATGCCAATATGCTTCTAAGAAGAAATTGTTTCACAAAGCAGATGTACATATATGCAGATTCATTTCAAGACAAGGGAAAAAGTTGACAAGTTTTCGCAAAAGACAATAGCAATGAAACCTTTTATGCACACATCACTACAAATACATTGTACATACATGCACAAATATATGCGTGTGTGTGTGTGTGAGTGAGTGAGTGAGTGAGTGAGTGAGTGAGTGTGTGTGTGTGTGTGTGTGTGTGTGTGTGTGTGTGTGTGTGTGTGTGTGTGTGTGTGTGTGTGTGTGTGTGTGTGTGTGTGTCTGTGTGTGTGTGTGTCTGTGTGTGTGTTTGCACATCTGTGTGTGTGTGTGTGTGTGTGTGTTCACATATACATATTCGTGGAGTGGAGTGTTGGCCTTGAGGTAATACCACCGCCTAGGAAACGAGAGAATCTGAGCGCACTGGTTTGAATCCCACAGTTGCCAGTATTTTCTCCCCCTCCACTAGACCCTGAGTGGTGGGCTGGTTACTAGTCATTTGAATGAGATAATAAACTGAGTCCTGTGTGCAGCATGCATTTAGCGATTTAGCGCACATAAAAAAAACAAACAACTATGGCAACAAAAGGGTTATCCCTGGCAGGAATATGTAGAAAAATCCACTGCGATAGGAAAAATAAAAAAATTGCACGCAGGAAAAAGAAAAAAAAAAGCCAGAAAAAAAAGGTTAGCACTCTCAGTGTAGTGACGCACACTCTCTGGCGAATTTCACAAAAAAATCTGTTGTGACAAAAGAGTAATACAATACATCATATGCACATGTCAACAAACAGGTCAGCACGTGCACATTTTGAGTACGAGTATGCAGCATGCTTATGTGTATACACCAAAATAAATACATTTTTCTTTAACAAATGAATAAGAGTGTGTGTGTGTGTGTGTGTGTGTGTGTGTGTGTGTGTGTGTGTGTGTGTGTGTGTGACACAGAGAGAGAGAGAGAAAGAAAGAAAGAGAGAGATAGAGAGAGAGAGAGAAAGAGACAGAGAGAAAGATGGAGCAGGTGAGAGACAGAAAGATAGACAGAAAGAAATGATCGACAGAGTAGGAATAAGGAAAGAGAAAGACAGAGACTCTCAACATCCAAACTACTTCTACAAGCAAAAGGGAGGGGGGAAAAAAGACAACATCCAAAGACTGAATACAAACATTACAGAGTAAAACAAAGAAATGCATGAACATTACAGAGTAAAACAAACAAAAAATAACTAACAAATATAACTGTGCTCTCAAAAACCATTCAGCACACAGGCAGTCAACAAGATTTACTGGTTCAGTGGAAGGGTGAAAAAGCCCACTGACTGCACACTGAAAACTGAAAAGGTCACAACATTTGTAGAACTAGCCACAAAACACAACTGAAAAAAACCCACAAGTTACTGCCGGAGGTAATTTTTCACAAAAGAAGTGAACACAGAAAGGACATGAACACTTATAAAAATACAGAAAAAAAAACCTGAATCAAATCTGTAGACAGATAAACAGCTATAACAAAATTAACAAAAAGAAAAAAAAAAGTGTATACACAAAACATACACACAAAGAATGCAGAAGAAAGGGATAATAAAAAAAGAAAAAAAAAAGGGGGAAAAAAAAAACTGAATTAAACAAGAATACAGACGCAGACAACAACAATCTACGAAAGAAAACAAGGCAAAAAGAACTGAGCACAATGAAATGACGTTCAGCCTGATAAACGAAGAGCTGTCTTAAGTGCAGCGGCGTGCCATGGAACACATACAAGTCTACCACGTACACACGAAGTGACATCTCACTACCTGAAATCGTTCACCAAAATGCAACACCCCCAAGGTCTGAAACATCCAATGAAAACAACCCATGGCCTAAGAACAACCGTGTGACTATCAACACACACAAAAAAGGAGAGAGAGTAAAAGGAAGGAAAGAGTAAAGATGCACTAAGGAATTCACTGACACACTTTCTGACGAGTAACTAGGCTCCTACGAATCAACCTTGTTTCTCATAATTGTAATATTAAGTTTTACTGAAGTTGCCTGACAAATGTTCTAACAAAGAAAACTATGGTAGCAGTTTGCAAACTGCTAACCTGTTCTGTCAGAGGTGTCCTTCCATAACAGACATACAACCCTCTCTACTGTTTACAGCAGTTCCAAAGAGGGTGCTAAAAAAAGAAAAACCTCAAAAACCCAAACAAACAAAAACACCACACGCACACAGTGACAAAAAGAGCAACAACAATACAACTCCTACATGAAACTAAGACAAGAGACGAAACTAAGACAGGAGACAAGAGGGATTCAACTCTTTCTCAGTCTCTTCTTCTTCTTCTTCGTTCGTGGGCTGCAACTCCCACGTTCACTCGCATGTACACAAGTTTGAGTAGAAGCATACACAAGGACACACATACATACACAGAAACTCACTCACACATCCACACACACTTTCTATCTGAAGACCTGGTCATGAAAGAACGGAACAAATACCTATAAGACGTAAATTCAACAGGACAACACACAGCAAACACAACACAGACTACAGGATGTGCTTTACACTTACATGCTGCAACATGAACCGATAAAAAAAAAGAAAAAGAAAAAAAAAGAAAAAAAAAAAGGGGGAAAAAAAAAAAGGATGGAAAAAACCAAACTTTTGAGACAGGAAAGAACAGAAGTTGACAACAGTGAGGGCAGACACTGCAGCACAACACACATGCATCACACAGAACGGACAGACAAGAGCTGTGAGGGAATGAATATCGACTGTTGTCTCTGCCATCCGCTTTACCTCTCTCTGTCAGTGGGCCAGTGAAGACAAGACAGAAAGTGATGTCCATCATTAGAGACAACCAACATAGTCACATCAATTCATTAAAATAAAAAGAAGAAAGAAAGAAATTATGCTCCTGACAGCCAAACACAAGAAACAGAAAATAAACTGATCCCTCAGATTCTTTACATTCACCCCGAGATCAGTTTCAGTTGCATGTTCAAAGAGGAGTCAAAGTGTGTGGGCTGATCCATATACACTACAACACATCTGCTTTGGAAAAAAAAATGAGAAGGGGAGCAGGTGCCTGACCTTCACATGAACTGAATGTGCTGGACAGGCCTTGAGACACTACCCTAGGATACTAGAAATAGCTGGAGAGCTGCAGAGAAATTCTGGAACAGACATATCTCAAGGCCTGACCTTGAGATCCTACCCTAGGATACTAGAAATAGCTGGAGAGCTGGACAGGAATTCCTTGAACAGACACTATCTCAAGACCTGACCTTGAGATCCTACCCAGGATACTAGAAATAGCTGGAGAGCTGGGGAGGAATTCTGGAACAGATACTATCTCAAGGCCTGACCTTGAGAGCCTACCCTAGGATACTAGAAATAGCTGGAGAGCTGGGGAGGAATTCTGGAACAGATACTATCTCAAGGCCTGACCTTGAGAGCCTACCCTAGGATACTAGAAATAGCTGGAGAGCTGGGGAGGAATTCTGGAACAGATACTATCTCAAGGCCTGCCCTTGAGAGCCTACCTAGGATACTAGAAATAGCTGGAGAGCTAGAGAGAAATTCTGGAACAGACACTATCTCAAGGCCTGTCCTTGAGAGCCTACCTAGGACACTAGAAACAGCTGGAGAGCTGGAGAGAAATTCTGGAACAGACTCTATCTCAAGGCCTAACCTTGAGAGCCTACCTAGGATACTAGAAATAGCTGGAGAGCTGGAGAGAAATTCTGGAACAGATACTATCTCAAGGCCTGACCTTGAGAGCCTACCTAGGATACTAGAAATAGCTGGAGAGCTGGAGAGAAATTCTGGAACAGACACTATCTCAAGGCCTGACCAGCGCATTCAGTTTAAGTGAAGGTCAGGCATCTGCCCCTCCATTTTTTATATTTTATTTTTCTTTCCCAAAACAGATGTCCTGTAGTGTATATGGGTCAGCCCACACACTTCGACTCCTCTTTGAAACTGTAATCGAAACTGGTTTCAAAGAATCTGGACGATGTGAGTCAATAACAGGTGAAACATTCATTCCAATGACGTTGCAGGTAACTACTGATCTTTAAAGAGGAAGGACTGATTTCATGAAGTTGTTCAAATCTCTTGGGACATCACAGTGATAGCTTCATATCTATGATCAAACGTGTGGTCCACAGTGAAAAGAAACATGAGGGAATTTGGGAGATGAAGGGTCTGAGACAGACAGGGACAGAGACAGAAATACAGTCAGACACAGACATGCGCATAAACACATAAACACATATGTTTCGGTGTCGAAAAAGGGGAGGGGAGTAGGGAAGGCAGGCAGAGACACACACATACACAAGAACAACCACAGAATATAGCATGTGTAATAAACAGACAATATGATAAATTAAAAAAAAAGAAAAAAAAAAAGAAATATATCTGGTCAAACAGACGGACAAACTAAAGTGGCAGTAATGGCATCTGATTGAAAGGAACGACAAGAACATACCATTACTCATATTAATGAGAAAAAAGGTGTGTTCATAATTCAGACAACTTGTATTGGTTCTCCTGCTTTCACAGAGGAGCCAGCTGACAGAGACGCGGATTCCCCTATGACTCACTCCAAAGAAAGTACCTGAACTTACTTCACAGATAAAAATTTACTGACTCTTCACAGGACTGACATGGGAAACAAGCCTCCTGGAAATCAAGAAATGATAGTTTGTATGTGGCACTTTCAATAACTCTTTACATGTTCATTGTGCCTGGTTTTATCCAGAAAACCAACCCACCTTTTAGTACTCAAAACTTTTCGTAATCAAATTGTGTGTTTTTCTTCTTCTTTGTTTTCCACTGCTTATTGATTTGACTGACATCACAATGACACTGATGGATATACTGATATCCAAGAGCTGGCTGGTGATGACACTGACTGATATCTAAAAGCTGACAATGACACTGACTGATATCTAAAACAGTAAAAGCTGACTGATAATGACACTGACTAATGGATATCCAATCTTGTATCACTAAATGCTAAACTCATTGTGTACCCCCATCAAAATTGGAAAAAGAAAAAAAAAGAAAAAAAAGAAGCACTATCAATGAACAATACAAGAGTGGGAGGGATGGCATGAACTTTTCCTGGCTCTGCTAAAAAAAATCCAAAAATATTAATAAAGAAAAAGAAGAAGAAACCTGAAAATGTAAAGTTGGGGCATAGCACATTCATTCAAAAAAAATAAAAGTGGATATGTTACAACTATCATAACTACAGATAATAAATTGATATCTGAATATGTAAAACGGATCCCAAATATATACGGTGTTGTTTGTGCCTGCCAGTTTGCACTTTCTTTGTCCACACATATGACACAGAAAACAAATTTGCCTTTCTCTGTCTGCAGGAAAATGTTTGCAATATTGAAAAATGTGAGAGTACCCAAGCATGTTCTTCTTTCAAATTTTAATCATCTAACACCTGAGATCAGGGCCATTTCACAGGCAAAAAATAAAACTGCAACATTTGCACCAGTTTGCATGCTGCATTATATTGCTTCTATTTTTTGTAAATAAATATTAATCAATATACCTGAAAGTAAATTAATACACACTTTGTGGCAAGAAAGGCTGTGTTTTTGAGATTCATGTGTGACATCCCATTAAATCCAATACTGGCAATCTTTTGGAACAGGAAAATAGGAAGAATTGTAAAGCAATTCATCTAAATGAAGGACATTTAAAAAAAAAAAAAATGACACAATGCTGTGATCTTGAAACCCTTTAAACAGTGAGCATCCAAACTACAGTCAGTAAACATACCAAACTGATAAACATTTGTATTACACCACAATGTGATCATTAACATGAACTTCTGATGCTGATTCTAGGTAAGGTTTTAGTTTTCAACATGACCATTCACTGTACCAAGTTGGTTTAACTGGAGGCAAGAACTCCTCTCGCTTGTACCTTTTTCCCCTTATCAATATGCCTTGCATATAATTTGCATCTTCAGTTTCATTTTCAACAGAGATCAAACTCTCTTGAAGAACATCAACTGTACCAGATTTGATGAGAACTGAACATAATACTGTATTTGAGCTGTATTTGAGCCTGGGAGCTATTTCTATGTTGCCAAGGGAAAAACCTTACACTGGACCTCTACTTCCTCTGCAACCCATGCTACCATAAAGGAGATGACAAGAAAGATTTTGTTCAACACCACCAAAATTTTGTTCATTCTACCAAGATTCTTCTTCCTCAAACATCCAAGAACAACCTATTGACTGTTGCTGACGCTTCAAGAGTGACAAATCCAAAGTTTGTTTCCTGCACCACTGCAATGGTTGCACAGGAGACACCAACACACTGACAACCAACATATGGTTGGTAGTATGTTACACAGGCACCCTCTATTGACACATGTGAATTCAACCATTTCTGAAGTCAATCCACACTAAATGACAAGCCAGCATCACTGCACATGTTCAGATGACAGATTATCAAAGTCAGTAAATATCAATAAAAAAAAAAAAGAAAAAAGAAAAGAAAAAAAAGAAAGAAAGAGGTGGTAAACATTCAGGAGATCTAGAATACAACAGATCATGTCAACATTCAAGGTTTACAGATTTACACACAAATCACAACATACTGAGTTTATGGAAAGAGAAGGAAGAAGGGAAGGGTGAGTGGGGGGAACACAGAGACAGACAGAAAGAGACAGACAGAGAAACAGAGACACACACACACACACACACACAGACAGACAGAAACAGACAGAGAGAGAGAGAGAGAGAGAGAGAGATCTGGCACAGGTTCAAAAGACAAAAAGCAAAGCAGGTTGTGACAAACATGCAGCTATTCACTCCAATCAAGACTTCACAACATTCACCAACAAAATGTGTTGGCGTCAGGATGCCGTGAGGCCAAATGGGGCAATAAGAAAAAAGTAAGACTGAAGTGGACTGACCCCTTGACTGCTATACCCAGGTGAAATGAGATCACTGTGAGTGTAAGTCTGAAGTGCACATGTCACTGTTTTGCTTTACTGCTGATAGATATGATGCAGGTCAATCTTTTTTAAAGACCTTGTCATATAAAAAAACAACTTTAAAGGGACTAGAAAAAGGCATGTGACTATTTACAAACTGTTAAAAAAAAACCAACAACAACAACAAAAAACCACAACACAAAACCCTAACAAAAAACACTACATGAATCCAGTCTGAAACCAAGAACCAGATGGCTGACTGTCTTCTTTGGTGCAGAAATGGTCACTCTATTACTCCCATGTCAGACCCCCTTCCACTTCCCCAGTACCCCTTACCCCCAGACAGTTGACTTAGTATCAGTATCAGTATCAGTAGCTCAAGGAGGCGTCACTGCGTTCGGTCAAATCCATATACGCCACACCACATCTGCCAAGCAGATGCCTGACCAGCAGCATAACCCTTAGACTTAGTCTAAAAGATAGTCTCATCCCAGGCACACAAACCAAGGTACAGTTCTGTCTCTTTTGGACGATTCTGAGAAATATAATCATGGGACGACTTAGCCTGATGGTAGACATAGCTTGTGTTTGATCGTTCATCAAATTACATATGATTGTTGTTGTTTTAGCACATTCCTCTGTTGTCATTTTTACATATTCATCTTCATATTTGCTTTATTTTGGTGAATCAGACAGCAGAAGATGATGTCCATGCCAACATTTCTTCTGTTAACTGCTGTTCAAACTGCACCAATGCTTATTTAGTTATTATTTCCTACATCAATCCTCAAATACACACACATATATATGTGTGCATTTGTGTGTGTGTGTGTGTGTGTGTGTGTGTGTGTGTGTGTGTGAATTCATATTCAATTACATTCATTCTTTCCCATGTACATTCCTTTAATTCATCAAACCTCAGTTCTACATATGTCCTGAAGAAAACCACACACACACACACACACAAAACACACACACACACAGTGAAAGAAAGCTGTCTGTGAACTGCAGGACAAGGTGTAGGGGGACTCACTCTACCTGAACACAGTGGTCAGCAAACACATGAACAAGAAAAAGGAAAGACTTGTCACAGAGTCCAGCATCACAACAGAGAGACTGTCACACAAACTAACACACAAATCAGACAACATCATTTTCTACCAGGAAAACCAACAGCAACAACAGCTACAGCAACACACACACACAGAGAAAAATCAAAGGGATGTAACATCAATGAGGACAAGAGAAAAATATCAAATGGTTCCACACTCTCTTTGACGAAGGATTTTGGGAGGGTGTGCGCACGTGTGCACACACACACACACCTATTTGCAAACACAAAGAAGGATCAACTACACTTGAAATCACCATTTTCTGAAGAAACTTTACAAATACTGACTGAACTTTGTGCAATATAATCGTGTTGACTGAAATTTTGTGCTGTTAAAACAATTTTTATGAAAAGAATTATATCTCTCTTAATCTAAAAGCACACAGAAAGTCTGGAATAACTGGTTCATGCCTTCCCAGACTTCTGTTCAAATAATTTGGTGTGTGTGTGTGTGTGTGTGTGTGTGTGCGCGCGCGCGCGCATGCGTGTTTGCATGCATGCTTGTGTGCATGCATGTTTCTGTCTGAGCATGCGTGAGTGCATGAGTGCGTGTGTATGTATTAATTAACATATACCGGTAATACAAGTTATGCAATCTTTGAAATATTTCACATTTCTTTCCAAATCCTTTAAAAAATTTAAGTTATCATTTTCTGACTGATAATAGCTATTTTATTTGGCAACAATCATTTTGTAAACAGCACAACACATTGACACACTGCACAGAAATCGTCTCGGCATCATTCTGAAGACATTCAATTATTTATACAGGGACATCAACAAGCAACAAACTGGAAATGTAAACAAACACAGACATGCCCAGAGACAGAGAGGCAGACAGACAAATCAAGTGACAGACAAAAACATCAGATGAATTCATTACAGGCACATTTAGAAGACATTCATATAGTAACACTAAAATGAGAATGAGGAGACACAAACTACATAATATTCCATAAATAAAAAGACAGAGACACGGAGAGAGACAGACAGACAGAATGACAGACACATAGAGAAAAACATGAGATGAAGAGTACCACGGACATATTTTGACTATTAATTTCTTTTTCATTTACTGCTTTAAAATGAACATCATAGAGGAAAGAGTACCACAAGCATGCTAAACACACAAACATTGCTGGACCTCAATTACAGACAAGAAGCGGTACAAAAAAAAAAAAAAAAAAAAAAAAAAAAAAAATTTGAAGTCAAATAACACATATATTGTTACACTCTCTTCAATATAACATTAACAGACACTTCCATTCCATTTGCTATGGCACTTTCAAAGTACAAAGCAACTTAAAAAAAAAAAAAAAAAAAAATTCAGACAATGATCATTCAAATTCTATTTGATTTTTATCATAACAATTTCTCCACATATGCGTTCAGTTGATGGCTCACATTCCACACAAAACCTTCACAGTCTCTTTTGTAATGTATATGTTCATCTGCTTCAACAATAAAGGAAAAAAACAAATGGTCAGTATATAATACCAGGTGAAACAGTGCACTTATCGTTACAGTGCATTTTTTTAGGTAACAGAGTGCATTAAAAAACAAAAAACAAAAAAAAAAACATCCCAAAAACAATCATCAGATAACTACAGACGTTTTCAGGAAACAAGATACATTTTATGAAATAGTTATTATCAGATCAATCCTTTTTGTTATGTTTTTTTTTTCTCAGGAAACAGAATGCACTGGTGGTGTCAGTGTTTTTCATGTTTATATCAAAAGTCAATGAAATGAGTGCACTAGGATTTTAAAAAGATTTCCAGGTGAGAGAACACCAACTTCAGGTAACAGAATGCAGGTCACAGTATTTCTCTAATCATGGGCCACTTTGGTTTAAACTTGCAAAAAAATCCCAACAACAACCCCCCCCCCCCCCCCCCCCCCCCCGCCCCCCCAGCCCCTTAAACACTATCAAAAAAATCTACTGGGAAGTTAGAAGAGGGTTAAAAATGTTTATGTTGCAACCTTCCATCAATACACCAAAACAATGAAAGCAGGCATGTAAATTCAATATCTGCATATCAAAAATGTAAATAAGGTAAAACAAAAATCTTGTGATGATACATTCTGTCATAGAAAACACAATGACAGTTGATTTGTTGTTTTCAATCTGCATAAAAAAAATCCGCTTTTTTCATGGTCTGGTATGAGGAAAAAAATCAAGGTGCATAAGTCTTTTTGCTTGTTAAAAGTTGTGGGGTTGTTATAGTTGAAGGAAATCAGTAATTGGTTGTTATTAAAGAATAACAATTAAAAAAAAAAAAATTTTAAACATAAAAAAACAGAATGTAAGTAATCAATTTATAATACACCTGAAGATGATGCTGTGCAAGAACCCAAACAGACTGATTTACAAGTCCAATCTAGCTCTGAATATTTGCCAGATTAAAGAAATTAAATCTCAGAACTGAAGGGTTTCTTTTTGATGAAGACCATGTGAAATGGATGAAACATTTCAAATAATAGAAAATCCCTTAGATCTGGAGTTTTAGTTTCTACAATCTTTTCTAAATGAGTTTTTAATCAGATATATTTTACCATGCAGTGGCTGTCCTCCTTCTTCTAAATTCACTAACTGTTTTCTAATGACTCTGTAGTTAAAAAATATTTGTTTTGAAAGAAAAGAACTTTCTTTGCAAAGGAAAAAAGAGAAAAATGAAGTTACTGACATTCAACTTGCATAAAAAGCAGAGCCAAAAAAAAAGGAACTTGACATCAAATACAACAGCAGTACAATCATGGAAACATTGACACTTACCGATGCCTAATACAGGATGAACATTGTAAAACAGAAAAGCAGAAGTTAGGCACAATTCCAAGAGAACAATTTTAACTTAAAGAATAGCAATACAATTAAAACAAAGTATATCATAGACACACAGATATATATCTTTATGTATATATGTACATCTGCCTTGAGGTCAATACATTACCAAATACAATGCACAACAGTGCTTTTGCAAGCACATCTAAATGAAGATAATATTCTTGTTACAGCTCCAAATACTTTGCACGTTTGTGCATTCACATAAACAAATGATTCAGTAAACACCTTCAAAACAACTCAAGATGATGATGAATGACTACTGATACTTTGTGAATGATAATTCACCAGAAACAGAAGAGACTAAACCTTCAATCATGAAATGAACTGTCCCGACTCATATGAAACGAGTCAGTCTGACTCACCTTCATGCGACCCACAGCCTCTCATGACAGCTGTGTATGCCAGCATTAAGCATATGTGACTCACACAATGCAAGCTGTCCTGACTTGCACGATGCAAGCTGTCCTGACTCACACAATACGAGCTGTCCTGACTTGCATGATGCAAGCTGTCCTGACTCACACAATGCGAGCTGTCCTGACTTGCACGATGCAAGCTGTCCTGACTCACACAATGCGAGCTGTCCTGACTCACACGATACTAGCTGTTCTGACTCACCTAGATGCTACCTACAGCCTCATGACAACTGTGTATGCCTGCATTAAGCATTTGGAACTCCCACAATGCAAGCTGTTGTGACTCACACATTGCTAGCTGTCTCAACTTACATGATGTGAGCTGTTGTGACTCACATTGATGCGATCAACAGCTTTCTGACAGCTGTGTATGCCAGCATTAAGCAAATGTGACTTGCACTATGCAAGCTGACCTGATGAGTGAGCTGTCCTGACTTGCACAATGCCAGCTGTCCTGACTCACACAATGCGAGCTCTCCCTGCTCACACAATTCTAGCTGTCCTGACTCACACTGTCCAAGCAGTTGTGACTCACCTTGATGCGACCGACAGCCTCCTGTGCCTGCATCATGCGCATGGCCTTGGAGGGCTGGCCCTCGGACACCAGCTGTGTGGATCCCAGGTAGCGCGCCCGGAACAGCACCCCCTCGATCAGCACTTCAGGGTGGTCAGGGTCACGGATGGCCACTGTCAAACAAAGCACCCCAGTTAGTGCCAGGGGGCGGTGGTCATGATGAAAGGGAATCTGTCAGCGTATCTGTTGTACATTTCAAGTCATGCAATCTGTCAGTGTGTCTGTTGTACAAATGGAGAAAGTCTATAAAATTTAAAACAAAACAAAATTTAACCCCCCCACACAAAAAAAAAAAACCCAACAAAAAAACAACCAACCACCTAACAAAAAAATCCAAACAAACTGTAAGTGCTAAAAACAAGACTCACTTCTCACTTTCAATAAGAAGCATCCAACATTTCAAACCATAGGTGTGTCTTCAGGGCTTTGTTACTTGGAAACAAAAAAGATCATTTTATTCCATCTCTTGTATACTTCAAGTCCAGGTCCCACCAGCATAAAGACAGCACCCTTGAGAGAACACTGACTGTTGATGGTTTGCACACGCGTAGCAAAACTGCAGCTTACAGAAACTACCACTACACAAAAGAATACCCTCATCTGTTCAGAAAGAAAAAGTTTGTCACATGATGAAGAGTAATGCTGATCACCTTCATGAGATTTGAGTTTCTTCTACAACCCCCCACCCCCTCCCACCCCCCGTCCAGCTCGGATGATCGCAGTGGTTTTGGCTTGTATCTTGAGGCAGGTCTCGTATCACAGGACAAGAGTGAAGCTCTCTCACTCAACACACTGCATAGGTACAACCACAACCATGTTTCACTTACACTCTGAATAATCAAAAAACACACACAAACACACAACACAGTCTCCAACATACCCATCCTCCCATCGAGCAGGAGTTATTCCACATCCTCTTGCTCACTACCCTTATAATATACATGTAAGCATGTGTATTGCAACAAAATCAATTCACACCCAATGGCTTACAACTCTGCCGCTCTCAAAGCATCCAACCAGAAGCATACAACGCAAGCATACACATGTGTAAACACATGTTCTCTTTATCACAATTCATCCAATACACCAGAGACTGCACTTAAACGGTATCTTCAAATGGACATATACTGACAAACTTAACTCCTAATCACGTAATTCTCTCAATCTTAAAATGTGCTGGTGCACACATGCACGCACAGATAAGAATCACTTAATATGTATGAAACTGAACTCTTCTATTTTATCTCCATGAACAATCCTTATTTCTTTCTTTTCCTTTCAAGAATATCTTCTAATACAATTTCAATTTGAAAAAGTATTCAGAAGTAAGGAATATAAATTAATCCAGTTAACTTGTAAAACAACATTAAACAGCTGTGTTTTATTGTTAAAGATTTAACTGTGCAGAAGATTAATAAAAACTAAAATATACACCAAGCTTGAAGAAAACAATATGTGACAATCACAAATACTTTTGAGCGCAAGAGTGAGCATCATTTATATTATGTGTCTGTCAGTGTGAGCTGGACAGAATGAGTGCCAGGAAGCGAACACATGCATGCATGCTTGTCTGGTTGTCCATTGATCTATTCATGTGAAAAGCATACAGGCTTGCAGTGTCTTGTCTCTCAAAATCTCCTTTCCTTTTTAGATGCACTGTTCAATCCTGACACTGCCCAGTACGAAGGCAGCTCCCCGGGGCAGTGTCCGAAGTGCACAGTGTCTGCTGACTGATGGCAACCACTCACCTCCACACTGATACCATAAAGTAAAGCAGCAGCATTCCAAAATCAGAAGGTAAGGATTCACTGGGTTCCGACACATGTGACCAAACAAAATTGCATACTTTTCCCCACAAAGCTTTTACAGACCAGGCTGAACATGTTTCCATACAAAAAAACAATGTCAAACTGAATAACAAATTCATTTTCTAAACAGCTGATGAAAGAGAGGCAGATATCTTAATATCAATATATAGTTTTCAAACACTTTTTGTTTAATCATTTGTTTGCTTGTTGTTGTTGTTGTTTTTATGCAGTAAGCTTTGTTGAATGGTACCTGTCAAGGGTTTTATTAAAATTCCAAGATTTATTCCAAACCCTGAAGAGAAAAACAAATGTTTCCAAGACTTTTCCAGCCCTGGATTTTTCTTCTTCTCACTTTTCCAAGACTGTTCCATACTTCCATGACTGTATTAACTACGGCATCAGCATTCTAATAAAATAAAGGCTCCAGAGTTCTAAGCACTCATGTGGTCAGGCAAAAATAAATCCTCTTTCTACATTTAAACTATGGATAAGGCAAAAACAAAAACAAAGCAAAGAACACACTGATAAACCAGATAAAGAGCAACATGGATAGCCGCAAATATTTTTTCCAGTATCAAAGAGAGAGAAAAAAGGCATTGTGTATGGTCAACTAGTAAACCTCAGGTATTCTCAAAAATGGCTCAGACTTCAGTCACATTACATAGAGGGACCAAGGCCTGAAGTTATTCAGCACCAGGATTTTCCATTTCATCTGCAGTTTATCACATTCAAATCAATCTACAAGGAACAGGAATAGTGCATATACACTGATTCATATGAGCATGTTCTTTTATAGAATGTTGAACAATGTATGCATAATGCGTAAGCATTATATAAAAATTAAAAATTTCCTATTTTCCCACAACATATTCCTTGCTCTAATTATTAATATGAAAGAGAAAGGGGGAAAAAAGCATCCCTGTAGTCTCTATTAGTAAATTCAGACAGAAAGCGAGAGGGTATGAGGGTGGGGGATGAGCAGAGAGACAGGGAGTGACAGAGAGAAAAGGTGACAGAGAGGTGTCCGCCCAACCACCAAGCGTCAAAAAAAGCAAACCAATCGTCTCAGACAGTTCGCTGTACAAACCTGACCAGTGCGGTGAAAACTTAGCAACAGACATCCCCAAACCAGTCCTTGTCTGATTCCGCAGCGTATTGCAAATGAACACAATGAGAAGGAAAGAACCAAGGAGGCAAAACTAAATGCAACATCACCACAGAGCGGGTTTGAATGGGGGGAAAATGAAAAGGCTGAAACTGCCAGCCTGACTTTGAAAAAAAAAAAAAAAAAAAAAAAATCCAACAGAAACAAAAATGCCAGAACTCAACCTCAGAAAATGATAACCAGTCACCACCACCAAAACGTGGAAAAAGAAATCATAAAAACAAGGAAAGTGGGCCTGGTTACAACCAGAAAAAGAGACTTGAAAGAAATGGGGAAATATAAAAATGAAAAACAAAACAAACAAAACCCCCCCAGCAAAAAGAGGCATTCCAGCATGGGTGTAGAGTAGGAGGGACAAAGGGGAGCAAAAGAAGAAGAAGGAAAAAAAAAAAGGGGTGGGGGGGGGGGGGGGGTTGGAGGGGAGGGGCAGAAAAAAAGGAGAGATAGAGAAATATGCTGACAACTTACCAAAAGTGTTTTGTGATGGTTAGTCAGGACAGGAGTAGGAGGAGGAGGAGGACCAAGGTCCACCGATAGCGGCGTGGCAAAGATACACACACATGTGCCTTGTTAGATACAGTGAAATCGCCCGCACACTCTCCCCAACTCACATCTCCACAACAACACGGTCAACAAAAGCATCAATCAACCAACCAACCAGTCAACATGGGGGATAAAGACCCCATCCGTTCAGAAAAGAGAGGGTTATGTTTTCTGACTGTATCAAACAAAATAACCAACAAAAAAAACAACCTGTCTCAGAGTCTGAACGGCAGTTGCTGGCTCAGACTTTGAAGAGATTCGTTACTATATTATACAGATACCAGAAATGAAGATGAGCTGTTCATGACATGAATACAAACGGAAGATGACCCACTCTGAAACTGGAGTCTCTGAATACTGGAGTCTTGATACTGAATACTGCATACTGTGGAAGAACTTTCTCTCCTCTCCTTACAAACCCAGCACAAGCTTCCGAACAAGTGCCATATGAAAATCAATTTGAACTTTCAAATCTTTCTCCTCAGAGAAATAACAACTATTTCTAAAAGTGAAATTCAATCCAATGAACAATACCATTATCACAGCAACAATCGTCTTCACAAAAAGAGAGACTTTTAACAAACTGTTATAATTCTATCTAATGGATGTGGATCTGTATCAAGCAGATGTTGGCAAGAAACAAAAAGTATCTAAAATAAAAATACAACAACACAAGACTGCACTGTGCTCAATAAAACTGGTAAAAAATGCCCATGATACCACAAGGACAATATTCAGTCAGACAAAATCAGAATCAGATCTGAAATTAGGAGTTATGGGTAGAGGAGCAGCAGGAGGCAAAATGTTTAAAAACAATGAAACATATAAAGTCAACAGCAAGCACAAAATGTATTCTGATGCCACTAGATGTTAGTCGTCAGGAATCAATATTTTAACAGGATTCAGCATTCCACTGACAACACTAATGTTAGCCTAAAGAAATCAGTAATCAAACTAGATTCATTCTTCCACTATCACCACGAAATGTCAGGAAATGGGAATCAATATTCTAACGGAATTCAATATTCCACACGCACCATTAACCAACATGTATTCCACTACAACAACGAAATGTTAACCAAGAAAATCAAAACACCACTAAATATTAACTGACAGGATTCAGTTTGCTGCTGACACCATGAAAGTGTGAACCAATTCAATATTCCACTAACACCCCTGAAATGTTAACAACTTGGTTTACTTTACACAAACACTGCAAATGTCAACCAGCAGATATTTTAATCAACAAAATACAATATTACATTAGCCTCTTCTCCAACAACCCCTGTCCCAAACAATTACCAACAGAAATTCACTGTTGCCCCCAAACCGTGAAATGTTACCGAATCAGGTCACTGTTTCCTGATGAGATCCTGCTCAGCATGAAAAATGAACAAGTGTGGAAACTAGTAAAGCACATATCTGCACAATGGGCATGTCCGCAGAGCACGTGGGGATAAGAGAAACCAAATGGAATATCTGAAGTCATACCCCATTCAAACAGGGTGGAGAGGCTGGGTGAAAACAACTATGTGGAGGGAAAAAGACAAAAACTGATGGTGATCTACTGCATAGAACCTATCATAAAAAAACAAAAAAAAAGTTCAAAGATTGTCTATGTTAACTATATAAAGTAAAAATATCTGAAAAACGTAATGCTTTGTTCTTGGAAAACTGCCATGGTTTCTGATTAAAAAACTTTTTTTTCTTCTTTTTTTAAATATATTTTTTAGCTACACTGTACATGCTTACGGAAAGTTGTACAGAGGATTTAAAACCAGAAGTATGTCTATATTTCTTGTGACTCATGACATGTGTTCTCCTCTCTCTCTCTCTCTCTCTGTGTGTGTGTGTGTGTGTGTGTGTGTGTGTGTGTGTGTGTGTGTGTGTGTGTGTGTGTGTGTGTGTGTGTGTGTGTGTGTGTGTGTGTGTGTGTGTGTGTTGTGTGTGTATCCATAAGACACACACACAAAAAAAAAGAAAAGAAAAAGAAACTGCCACGATGCTGACTGACAGCTTCAATAATCCAAGCAGAAGAAAACAGAGACGATGCCTCCCCCACCTTCACTTCCCCTCTCAGCCACCAAGCCCAACCCTCACCCATACCCAAAATTCCTGTCACTACTCTCCTCCAAAACCAATGTCATTATATCTACTGGTACAAGAGGCAAAAAACGCAAATCACACATACATTTCTTTCTGTCCCGATTTGGTAAAGAGACCCATGTCATCAATTTAGTGAGAGTGAAGGGAGTGACCTAACTGAACATGACACTTGGTAATGGTGGTGACAGAAATATATACTATCAAGATTGCAGCTCTTTTGGGGAGTGGGGGTTTGGGGTTGGGGCTTGTTTGACATTTGTATGACCAAAATATAATCAATCAGGTTTCGTTTATATACACATATAAATCCATGCATTTCAATGTCCATGCCACATTCTGGATGTGCATATCTGAGTACATGCACAATCCACACACATGCCAATGTGCATGCATGCATGCACTCAGGCATGTATGCATGCACACAAAACACTCACACATAACTCACACATGTGCATGCAAATATATGCAGTGTCAGACAGAATTTTCTTGCATCCTTCACATCTTATTTTGATTTGGAAAAAAAAAAAATTTCTATTGTCTTTTGTTATATAATTTAGAACTGAGAAAATGACTCAGCGAGGTTGACAAGAGATATAAAACATGATAAAAACAGACAGGCAGACAAAAAGAACAGAAACTGAGAGAGAGAGAGTGAGAGAGAGAGAGAGACAGACAAAAGAACAGAGAGAGTGAGAGAGGTACAGAGAGAGAGAGAGAGAGAGAGACAGTCAGAGAGAGACAGAGAGGCAGACATACAGAGAAAGGACGGACAGAGAGAAAGATTCACACACAAAGTAAAAATGTTTCTAAAAACTATTAGAACAGCAGTAATGCACCATACAATTGTGCAATACACACTCTACTATATTATGAAACTTCAGCACACAAAACCACTCTTTGACAAAAGCACACTTTCACTTCAGTTAGAACAACACAATGTGCCAAGGCCAGCAACTGAATAAGTTTTTTTTTTCTTTTTTAAATGCAATCACAATCCAAGTTCAGTTTCAAACTGAAGAAATCCGCATGTCAAAAACAATAAATCATAACATGCCACATTACTGCCAACTTAAAAACAGCAGGCCACTTTCATGCAACAATATAACAGGTATAGATTATTCTATCAAGGACATTTTTCTTCCCATTTTACAAACCCCGAAAAATGGTAATCTTTGATTAAAAACTTACAAGCATTATTAATCTGGACAGTTGCATTTTTTAGTGTCTGTGTGTGTGTTGTGTGTGTGTGTGTGTGTGTGTGTGTGTGTGTGTGTGTGTGTGTGTGAGAGAGAGAGAGAGAGAGAGAGAGAGAGAGAGAGAGAGAGAGAGAGAGAGAGAGAGAGAGAGAGAGAATGTCCATACACTAACAATGTATTCAAAATCTGCCAATAATTATTTTCTTTTGTCTACACTTGTTTCATGATAGTAATCAGAGTTGTCAGCAGCATCATTCTGTGGATGAAGTCTTGACCCAAGCTTAATTCAGTCAACCTTATCAAAAGGCAAGCTGTTACTGCTGCTGCTATCATTCCTCATATATTCAGATATCTAATAATAAACCTTTTTTTAGGTGGGTAGTTTTTGCTTGATAATATATAACAATAAACGAAGGTGCATTTCCAGCTGTTACCCTTTGGTTTGAAGTGCAGTAAATAGGACAAGCATACATGATCACATGATCTCCTTACTGATACACTCAGTACGAGGAAGAACAAGCTTAAGAGTAAGGTGAGCAGAGTCAGCTCAAGTTATGCAATATATGATGATTTAAATTTTTACTTTTATGGGACTTGCGCCACAGCAAAGATAAAGCATCAAGCGTAGTGCTGTACTCTGACAGAACTCCAAATGACATCGAAACCAGCGATACTACCCCAGTCGTAAGGACTGTAAACCCCTGAACACCAGTGTTCTAAGTGAGAATCAAAACAAAACTTTTGCATTGGGTATTGAGGCACTAAGTAGTGAATCATGAGTCAGACCGAAGTTTCTTTATCATATGTATTTTCTCAATGCCATTTTCACCTATTTATCCAGTTATAATCCCGTATCAATACAGTGATAACCATTGTCCATTTTTTTTCCTGAAACAACTGAAATTAAGGTGTTCTTTCTTTTCATTCACCCAGTTTTTATGATTTGGGATGACAAAACACCGGCTAAACATATCAACACCCATCACTATTCAAACTTTCCTAACCAGTGAAATTGCTAACATTCTTAAAGATTTCTCAAAATGCAGGGTCTTCTTTCCACAGGTTTCACTGGCCCCAAGAGACCCTCTGACCTCATGACCCCTTGGTGCATACCTTGAAGTATCATTATGTGACCAACCACCAAAATACCGGTCTGATGTCTCAGTGTAGTCAAGTGTCTTTTCCACACTACAGTGACTGTAGAATCAAAGTCTATGAAACTCTGAACACTTCTTTTGTGTTGAAATAATTCGTAGTGTTGTATAACTCTTTTTATGATGGCAGATCGCACATTTCAGACCAAGAACAAAGCAGTGACAAGCATGGGTCTTATCTTTAAGGTCAGATTAAAAGAAACAAGATTTTTTTCTATGGATGGCATATTAGTATTAATGATGATCAAATACCAGTAATGTTTTGTTCTGCTTATATGTCAGAATCAACTTTAAAAAAAAATCTGTCAAACCAATCACAGACACACACATACACACGGAGGGCAGACTCATTGCTACAGCCATCCAAAGTAAGCTTAGCAGATCTCTTGATCATTCACAGTATGCACAGGCACCAAGGCACAAAAACGCTGTTTTATTCTTTTCACTCAGTATAATATTTGTTAAATTGTTTCTGGTAAGTGCAGCCTTATAACAGTACAAGGCAGCTATGCTGAATTTTCTGGCAAGCACAAGCCAGTTTTTATAATATATAGATTCAGAAGATGAAACATACATATATGCATGTAGTACAGTTAATTTATGAGTGATACACCCTAGATATTTCATAATATTTTCTCAGACACAGACAGCCAAAGAGACACACACTCAAACACAGGCGCACACATAACACTTTGTGCATGCAAGCAGAAAAACACAAAAACAAAAATAAACTGAACTCTGCCAAATGCAGCATTTCAAACCAAACAGACAAAACAATAAGAGCTATTTCAATGCTACAGCGCTTAACATTCAGCATCCATCAACAAAACTTCATGTTAGTTTCTGAAAACACACACACACACATTTAACAATTGCACACAAACACAAGTCAACTGAATTAATTCACCAAACACAAGTCAACTAAAAAAAAGGTTTAAAAAAACCTAAAAGAATATCTCAGACTTCACACTGAAGTATGCAGGTTGAAAGAAAGAGCTACAGCAGATAACTGAAGGCGTAAATACTGTGCAAGTATTCATCAGGCAGGCCTCAAAACGAATGGCCGAGGCAGAACGGAGACAGAGAGAGAAAGAAGGGACGAGTCATGCAACATGACTTCTGTGGTGAAAAACCTGTACCTTGACTGGACCGAGTCGATTGCTGTTCTACCTTGTTTTCTACACACACAAAACAGGCCAGCGTCAGACGTCTCCCCTCCACTGATGACACTGCTGCTTTTTTTTGCATTTCTAAACATGTTCATCAGCAACACATTCAAACAAAATAATTGCCCTTAGAACTTCCTATGAATGTGTTCAGATGATAACAGCAAAATGGTATTTCTAAGATAATAACTGATACACAAAACAGGCACAAAAAAAAAAAAAGAAACAAAAATGTGTAACAAATCTCTTTATAACATCATAAGGGGGGAATAATGGAGGTGGAGAGAGAGGGAAGGGGGGGGGGGGGAGGGAAGGCCAGAGGGAAGGGCGTGAGGCAACAAGAGAAGGGTGAAGAAACAGCCAGTCAGACAGGTAGACAGAGACAAAGAGAACAGAAAGCGCCTGACAAACAATATGTGAAACACACAGAGCCAGACTGAAAGTGAGACTTAAAAAAAAAAAAAAAGAGAAAAAGAAGAAAAAGAGAGGTGTGAAAGTAAAAAAAGTCAAAGAGTGGCATCAACAATGAGTAACACACATTAGGAGTGAAGAAAAAGAATTTGTTTGAAAAGAAAGAAAAAAAAGAAAAAAGAGAGAGAATGATATGTGAGATATACAATCAGTATGGAATGATAAAAAAGAGGTTTCGTTATAGAAAAAGTAGGCAGAAAAAAAAAATCGAAAAGAGACAACGACATGTGAGATATACAATCAGCATGGGATGATAAAAAAGAGGGTTTGTTTTAGAAAAAGAAGGCAGAAAAAAAAGAAACGAAAAGAGACAACGACATGTAAAAAATAGAATCAGCATGGGATGATAAAAAAGAGGTTTCATTTTAGAAAAAGTAGGTAGAAAAAAAAGAAAAGAAAAGAGACAACAACATGTTAGAAATAGAATCAGCATGGGATGATCAAAAGAGGGAAGAGACATTCCACTAGACTGTGAGAATGAATACTATCTGAAACAGTGTTTTCTTTTAAAAACATGTAATACCAAAATGAAGTGTTGACAAGAGACAATAACAACTATATTGCCTTGAAAATAACCACAGTTTTAGAAAAACTGGATTTAAAAAGTGAAAAAGTCCTGAAAACCCACCATAAATAGAGAAAACAACAACAACAAAAACCCAACATACTATAAACAAAGTAAAAATCCTCACCTTCTTTGGCTTTTGATTGCCTGTGTTGGGCCTGCAACATACATTAAAACACCCATTAAAAAAAGTACAAACATCACATACAATTTCACTTCTTTGTTTGATCAAAAAGCCTTGTGTCATATAGTAAAGTGCATGAAATTCAAATTCAGGAGTGTGTGTGTGTGTTTGTTTTTGTTTTTTTTTGGGGGGGGGAGGAAAAAAAAGAACCAATATCAGCATCTCATGCTCCAACAATGTGAGGGCAGACAGAGGTTGCCACCCTTCTTCAGTCTTGTAAAACCAGGTGAAATAAACAGCAGAGGGCAGTGATATATTTCTTTTCTTTTCTTTTTCTTCTCCCCCTTTCTTTTTCTTTCAATGAGGTAAAATGCAAAATTAAAATGTCTTTTTATATGAAAAATCCAATACAAAGTGTCTCCTATTTTCAAAGTTTATATTTTTTTTACTAATATAATGACGGACCTTTAACCAAACAGTCCAGATTTCTTTCCCCAAGCAATATCACATGAGTGTAATCACATCAGATATACTTGCTTAGTTTCATTCTGATGTAGTTATAGCAAATGAAACCATAATTCTACTGCAAGCAGATAATCATTGTTTGGAAAAAAAAAGTCCAGGCAATGTTAGTTTATTGTGAGATCAGCAGTCAGTGATTTCCATGACTGCCAACACAGCTCAAATGACTGGTGTTAAATGGCAATGTGCACAGAACAAAAGTTATCTTTATATTTTAAAGCCTGTTGCTAAAAATCTGTGATACTTTTCACATTTGCAAGAGACAGTGGTCTTTCACTTACTGGCAGAAACATTTTCCTTGTTGTTGTGATCATGTTTTCATGTTGCATAATACTGATCATACTGAAGGCAGGTAAGCGGAGCAAACAGTCAGGAGAATGGGTGTTGTCTCTTTTCACTCACATCACAATGACCTTTAATCCCAATTCCATGTTTGTCAAACTTACAAAAACTTTTCCATCCACCTTAAAATTAATAACCAATTACAACAATATGAGGGTAATACCATGAAAAACCAACCATGGTACTCCTATATCAAGTGCATGCACTCATAAGTGTATATGCAGTCTGCACATAATGATGGCAATGATATGACAATCATGATGATGATTTACTTTAACAGTCTGCTCATAGTGATGTTAATGATATAATGGTGATGATGATGATGAAATACCTAAAGTCTGCTCCTAATGACAGCAATGATATCATGATGATGATGAAGATGATAAAGAAATACCTATGCAGTGTACTCCTAATGATATGATGATTATAAGGATGACAATGGCACACCTTTGCCGTCTGTTTGCTGGCCTCATTGTCCAGCTCAGGAATGGCCACATACTGATCTCGACGCTGGTACTGCTTCTGCAGCAGTCGGTCCGTCTCCTCATCTGTGTCAGAGTCTGAGGAAACAATGTACACTGACAGATAGGCAGTTAGAAACACAGAACACAAGGCCCAATACAATCCTGCTTTCATTCACAGACATGCTTCCCCATATTCAAACCTCTGGAATTATTTTCATGCAGATGTATGCAAGTGTCCTGGATGGTTCATCATCTTTGAAAAATAATACATGCACATGATACTCCAATACTTCCAAATCAAAACATTTCCAAATTCGATTATACGAAAAATAACCTTTCAAATTTGTGATCCACTTCCCCTCCCCTTTGCAGAAAAAAAAGTGCAAAGAAAAAATATACTCACTTGTTTTGAGGACAATGAATCGTGTTGATTACCAGATTTCTTAACAACTAATGGGTATGTACTTCAACATTAGTTCTCCATGGAGAAGTTGCTTCTCTCTCTCTCTCTTTTTACTTACTTCTTTTTTATTTTTATTTTTTTACTGTTCCACAGAATGGCATCATGCTGGTCTATGATAAATTTGAATCCTGTACATACATACCCACACACTCTCTCTCTTTCCCTAACATACTTTTTGCAAAGGTACATATCCACAAAACACATGAATGCATACACACACAACTTTAGAACAAGAATAATATAACACAAAACTGAGATATTACTCTCTCAAATTACGACAACATTATCATCAAGACAAGATTTCCACATGTCAAGAACCTGAAGTTCCATTACACATTCCTACTTTTCTGAAGTGTAATTCACTTTCAACGCCCACCATTCAAGAAAACAACATCCCTTTCACACACAAAGCAGATGTTGCCATCTGCAAACTCTACCACACTGACACTTGAATTAAATCAAAGGCAACCTGCTAAAACATCACACCATGCAGTTCACTGTACACAGATCCACACACGCACATCTACATCATCTAGGTCATGCACCATCGGTCAAAGGTCAAGCACGAGGTAAATGGGCTCATTCTCCTGAGGCATGAAGGAATGAAGGGGAAAGCTTTCCAATAGAGAAACCATCCATGCATGCCAGTTTCCTAAATTCATACAGAATTTCAGACTGGAAAAAATGATGTCCTGTTTTTTAAATTCTATCTATTCATTTTTCAATTACCATATGGCACAAAAGTCTGTCATTTGTTTCCAGTTTAGTTCATGTTCCGTCTTTCACAAATCATCCATAAAAAAAAGTCTGTATGTTTGATGATCGTCTGTACAACTGGCAATAAAAGGAGGACCAACATTTGTATGTTGTTGCTACTGTTGTTGTCTACTACACTCTTCCACCCCCCCCCACCCCCCCCCCACCCCCTTTTTTATTTTTTTAAAATTTTTTAAAATTTTTTTATTACCTATGGTGACAACTTTCCCCAGTATACGATTCAAAAGGATTAGAGAGGCACAAATGTGTCGTTTTGACTGATTTGAAAATCAAAAGATACAACAGACCACTGTTCACTGGAAATACCTTTAAGTAATGAATAAATTATCCATTATATCAAAAAGACATGCATTATTAAAACCGTTTCTCTGCCTTCGGGTTATATATTTTTTCTAATGATCCAGTTGCCTGCTGGAAACAGGGACAGATAATTTGTACAAAGCATCTATCTATAAATTTCAATTATTTATTTGTTAATACTGAAAGTGAAATCGATCACTCAAAGAAATGAAGGAGAGAGAAAAGAAAGATCAGAGAGAGAGAGAGAGAGATAGAGAGAGAGAATTAAAGCAAGCAAATAAACTCATAAGGAGGTTACGTAACAAGTTTTCTAAAAGAAATAAGTGTATAAATATAGACCAACAGATAGATTTTGATGGATGGAGAAGGTAGATAAAAAGGCAGTGCCAGCAGAATTAAGTGTTTTTCTTACACAACAGGCCTTCACTGGTTTCTTTAACCACCTGCTTTGTCACAAAGCTCTTCACAGAATAATCTACTGCTCAAAACTTGGCTGAATCAACTGTTACTCTGTCAAAAAAACAGCACACACAAACACAAAAAAAACCAACAGCAACAACAAAAAAACCAAACAAAATGTCACTCATACATTGTTATCACTGGAATGTGCTAGCAACCCTTCAACACTATGACAAAAAAAATCTTCCAGAATTTGCAAAACTTATTCTGAGGAAAGTATTCTTATCATAAGTTATTCTGTGGAATGTGTTTGCGCAATTTTTTCTGCTCAGCAACAACTCTGTTACTTCCAAATGTTTTCAGTCCAATTCTAAAGCATGAAAATGATTTCTGCTATCACTCATCACAGGAACAAGATGCAAGCTTGTTTTGGGGTGTTTAAAAACAACAACAAAACAATGTGACTGTCACCAGGGTTTCAAGGGGATACTGAAAAACATGCGAAAAATAAAACCACCACCACTTAAATCTAAAGTTATGCTTTTATTTTTCTCTTGTAGGATAGTTCTCCTTAGCAACCCATTCCCAGTATGTGATATTTTCTGGTCAGTTCTTACCATAGTATACTTCTTTTAAGTGTGCCAGTCACATTTCTTCATTTCTTTTTTCTGATACCCGCATCACCCTCCCCACCCAAAGATTCTTTTTCTAAAAACATGTTTATCTCACATTATTCTTCACAGAGCAACACTCAAAAAAACAACAACAAAAAACCTCACGGATGATGGTTGGTCCTTCATAATACTGCATGCTCAATCAAGTATTGCAATGGTGTCTGTGTTCAAATGACCTTGAAAGAAACCTAAGTATTCTGCCTCTAAACTGGCTGGGGGGTTCTGTTTCTTTCTTCATCATTCTTCAGAGGACAAACACATGTTCCAATATTGTCAGGGACCAGGCAAGGAGCAAATGATATAAGGTGGGGCTGCAAAATCATCACTGACTCTTTCACCAGGGAAAAACTGACAGGGAATGGTGTGAGAGAGGACAGGGGTAGTGGGTGGAAATTACACACACAAAGGGCAGGATTTTTGTTTTTTGTTTTTGAAGACAAAAAAGGAAGCAGTCAAGCATGAATACTCAATCGTGCTATCACTGACATGTCCATGAAGTTTTTCATCCCACTGACGTATCACTCACTTCTTTTAACATTGTGAGTCATTTGCTTTTATTAACATAATACACCAACTCTCTGACACAACAGAGGCATGGATTCACTAAGAGTTAAACACTGGTCAAAAGGTTATTTTTTCTGCCTCAACAGCTCTGAGACAGTTGAGTGATGGACCAGCTCTCAGTATAAATCATTAGTAAAACAAATTCTATCCTAATCTGTCACCAGCTGTAACTACAGCAATATGTGAAACCAACTATTATTCCAATATATTTGTTGCCTTTGCTCACATTCCCTGTATGAAGTAAGAAAACCCTATATACAACCTGACAATACTTCATTATTTTGAGATTTTTGAAACAAGGAAACTGAATTAGTTATTATCTAACTTTTGACGCTGAATATCAAGAGCAAAAAACACTCCATAACAAAGGAGTAAATTATGCAAACACACAGAGACATAAACAAAAAAATATGTTCACACACACACACACACACAAACGCACACACACACACTGCAAATTATCGCTCATCCACAACTATAAACAAGGAACAGGATAAGATATATCTTTTTGTAATACAAGTACAGACACACACATACATAGATACACACCTCAGGTTAGAGATGAGGTGGGCAGGGATAAAGGACAAAATCCTAATTTGGGAGAAAGATGATGTCAGTTAACCACAGGTCTGGGGGGGAAAAAACAAACAAGGGCAGTACATCCATCTCTCCAAGGGGGTGGCAAAGAAAGACCCAGCCACAACAAGGAAACAGATATCATATACTCTAAATAATGGAGGGAGACATGTACCCAAACAAAATTCACATTAGAACCCTCTGCTGCTGGGCATTCAACAGTTAAGGGCCAGGTTATGTGACAGTGCTGTATGTTAAGGCATCATCATAAACGGAACAGATGGACAAAGAAAAGTGGTACCTCCCGCTTGCTGTCGCACATACGACCCTTGGCTCAGAGGCTCAGCATCACTCGCATTTTCCTCCGAGGAGTAACGAGGCTGTGAATTATGCGTGTGATTGTTAACATGATTGGCGTCTGAACCAGCGCGACCATTCGCACTGACGCTAGCACCATTGCTGCCAAACCCGCTCCGGTCTTGGACCTTCCCAGCTGCCCCGTGTTCTAACGAATCGTCTTTGCGCAGCGGGGCATATTTTTTGCCTTTGTTACGTCGGGTGTATCTCATGCCCCCGCTTTCTTCACACTCGTCATCAGAATCATAACCTACAGAACAAAAAGCATGCACAAAACATCGTCAAGAAAGCATGCAGCCCAAATAACCAATCAAAAATAAAAGAATCACAGCAACAATTCAACAAGGACAAAACAAGACTGGGTAATAGCATACATCTCAAACCAGACACAATTCACGGAAGAGAAGAAAAAATTTCTCAACTACTTAAAAAAGAAAGAAAAAAGACAATACTAGAACATGTACCATTAGCATTCATACTAAGCTAATTTGAAATAAAAGCTTTCAGAAGATAAAAATGCAGACTAACAGTTAAAAACAGTCTTGTATCAAATCAATCACAATATCCACATTAAGATGTTTTACTTACTGCAAAAAAACAACAACAAAAAAACCCATACAATATCTTTCTATTAGAAATCCACTAACAAACACAAATACAATAAAATAAATAGCAATGACAACACTTCGTTTACCAATATAAGAAGTATAAACTAGCTAATGCCATATCCCATAAAACTGAAATATGTAGCAGTCAACTATGAAAAACAATGTAAATTCAAAATGCTTGCTGAGTAAAAACTGTGTAAATTCAAAATGCTCGCTGAGTATTTCTGCAAGAAACAAACTGCAAAACTGAACCAACTACCAGACCTAAAATGCAAATGACTTTTTGGATCTTAAGTTATGGAAATGAAAACAGAAACAATTCTTTCCAACCACTGTGATGGTTAGAAATAGGAAACACCGGTCATCTGTTTCTGCGCTTACGGCATACAGACTTTTAAAACAGCAAGACAATTATTTTGCAATCACTATAACAGTTATCATCAAATATCTTCTCTTGTAGGTATGAGGTTTAATTCATGTAATCTGTATCTGAAAGATGATAAGGAAACAGGAACAGGTCTGTTGCAATGCCTGTAATTTGTAACTGCAAGGTGATACTAAACTAGGAAAGGTCTGAGGAAATCCATGTAGTTTGTAACTGCAAGAAGGTGAAAAGTAACCATGAAAAGGTCTGTAGCAATTTATGCAGTTTGTAACTGCAAGGAGGTGGAAACTGAGAAAAAGAATGTAGTAATTTATGTAGTTTGTAACCGCATGAAGATGGTAAAGAACTAGGAAAAGGCCTGTAACAATATATACAGTTTGTGACTGCAAGAAGTTAATAAGTAACAAGGAAAAGGTCTGTAACAATTCATGTAGTTTGTAACTACAAGAAGACTGTATGGAATTAGCAAAAGGGCTGTCGACAGTTTATAACTGCAAGAAGGTGGAAATGAAGAAAATGTCTGTAACAAATTCATGTACTTTGTAACAGCAAGAAGGTGGTAAGAAACCAGGAAAAGGGCGGTCTGTAGTTTGTAACTGCAATATGGTGGAAAGGAACAAGCAAAATGTCTGCAGCAATTCATGTAGTCTGTAACCCAGGAAGATAGTAAAGAACCAGGAAAACGTCTATAGCTATTCATGTAGTTTGTGACAGCAAGATGATGGTGAGGAACTAGGAAAATGTTTGTAGCCATTCATGAAGCTTGTAACTGCAAGGTGGTGGTAAGGAACTAGGTAAAGGTCAGTAGCAATGCCTGTAGTTTGTAACTGCAAGAGGTTTCACCAATGTTCATTTTGTGGCATTAAAGGAACTGGATGACCCTTTTCATGTTTTTTCTTGTTTTTCTTAACTTGGTTAACAGTGTGTGTGTGTGTGTTTGTGTTTGTGTGTGTGTGTGTGTGTGTTTTGCTGTCATTCATGAGTTTTCAGTCCTCATGAATCTGATACTGAGAGATGGACTGATTCACAAAGTCGCTGATTTGAAGACAATCATGATCGTTGCTAAAAAAAAAAAAAGGGGGGGGGGGGGGGGGGGGGGGATGGGGGAGAAACCCCCCAAAAGAAACTAAAGCTTTAATAGTAATGACAATGCTAATATATCCCAATGTGACTGCTGCACCAGTTCATACATGTCCGTCACCCACCAAAAAGGACAACATTGGGATAGGAAAAGCATCAACAATTAAAGCATACAACACAAGTCTTCAACACATCCACAACAGCAGGGAATTAGCTAAAAACAACAACAACAACACCACCAAACAAAACAAAAACCACCAAGACAACACACATCATCCAACAAGCTTTCGCACACCATGGGAGAAGGCGTTTCCATTACCAACAAGTCTGGAGGGAAATGACCCCTTTCACCCAACTAGTCACCACAAACGCCTTGTTTGGAGTTGGCTGTCACTCCAATACATACTGACTGGAAGGGGATGACTGAGGGCTTTGCTGTTCAGAACTAAACTATGTTAATTCAACACATTTCATCACCGCATTCTCTTCAGCACTAGTATAACCCTTCTTCATCAGCATTCACTCACATTTACAAGTGGGCTTTTATGTGAAGACCAGTTTTAGCCCACCATAAAGGCAGCCAGACTAAGTTTGGGGAGGGGGGGGGGGTACTATAATCTGTTCCCTACTATGTCTCTCCTGAAACCACACGTTTCCCCTAATTGCATTTTTACTTATATTTTTGCATGAAGGAAAATGACCCTTCACAAGAATTTTTTAAATATGCTAAATTGGAAGATGTGATTGTGAACATGATTATCTTTCTGATCCAGTTGAACTTGAAAAGCTCATCAGAATAGCAGACTCTGTAAATGACTATTATTTCAGACCAAAATAGTTTACATTTAAAAGATACCTTGGATACTTCTATGACCTCCCAAAAGCATCAATAAATAAATAAGAGCACAAATTACCACCATCTTTGAATACTGTGTGTGTTGTCAGAACAGGCAGAAATGGGCAAATTATGACACTGGGAGAGAAAATATTCAACAGAAGACATAGTGTCCCTGGTAAACAATAAATGTGATCAGATGACAACAGAATCTGTAACACAGAAAGGGAAGGGGAAGGGAGAGATTCTAAGTCAGAAGACCAGAGGTAGAATGAGACTGAGACTTTTTACTCTATCGCTGATCACTTCAGCTCTAAACTGAACAAATGTTTCCAATGAAACTTTTGATGACATCTTAAAACTATGAAAGGCAACAAGAAGTCCCAACAATCTTTTTTTGTGTGTGTGCTGAAATTTAAATTATGACAAGGAATGCCTTCAAACACTTGCAAAATTTATGCCAACAGAGAGGAGAATTGTCATCAGCAATGGTTGTATACAGACAGGAGAATCATCATCAGCAATGGTTGCATACAGACAGGAGAATCATCATCGGCAATGGTTG
This sequence comes from Babylonia areolata, assembly GCF_041734735.1. Lineage (NCBI taxonomy): Eukaryota > Metazoa > Mollusca > Gastropoda > Neogastropoda > Buccinidae > Babylonia > Babylonia areolata. Next base: position 42,546,642 of record NC_134897.1, read on the forward strand.
CACACAGAGAGGAGAATCATCAGCAGCAATGCGTGAGGAAAATATCCCACTTTGGGGACAGGTGTGGTTAGGGGGTTGGGACAAGTAGGTGCCCAACATGCTTGGAGTTCAGCTGCATGCAGAGAACACGGCTTGCTCCCACAAATAAAAACTCAAGACAACAGAACAAACAAGTCAGATGCATGTTTTGTCGTGCTTTGTCTTGGTACCTCGCGGCCTCCTTTCCCCCTCTTCATACTGCTCTCTAAGCGGGTCTGTGTCCTGGGGTTCAAGGCCATGATCATGGGATTCAAGGTCATGATCCTCAGGGTCAAGGTCACGTTCCTGATCAGGGTCAAGGACAGAGGCTGACACACTGTCATCCTCCACTGAAAAGAATGACACAACAATCAGTGCAGGTGCTGCATGCTAAAGGCAAATGTGACCAATCTGTTAGAATATAAATGAACAAATGTAAAAATTAGAGGGGTGGGGAAACTTACATAGAAATATACACATAGAGATCTGTAATGCTGAACAAAATATACAAGATATATATATATAAACAAAACAAAACAAAAAAACCACAACATGAACAAACTGAAGAAAGCTTACAAGAGAAAGAGTGAGTACAAACAAGATAAAAGCTGCAAAAACCTGTGTCATATTATTAAAAAAAAACCCTCATCATTTATATTTCAAGTCTGAAATTGTTGCAATATATATATGTATATATATATATATATATATATATATTTGCCACTTTCCAGTTCTTCCTTCAGTCTCATTTCAGACCATAGCTGAATATTGTGTAATAATACTGTAATAGAATAAACCAACAATGAACAAACCAAGAACAACATAATAATGCACACACACATATACATGTACAAAAATCATAAACATACATACAAAAGGCATTCATCCTTTTCATTGTGAAATCAAACTTGTGTGATACTGATAAACATATTTCCATACACATATCTTTAATTAAGCACTTGCAGATCCTATACGGTCATAGAAATATGTCCTGATTTTACCTGAACATTTTTTAGTTTCTATTTTATTTACTGTTTCTATCAAACAAAAGCAGTAACCCAAGGCAAGAAATAACATGAAGATGAATCTAACAGTTATTCAGACATCCTACACATTTAACCATCATATATACTTGTAAATACCACTAATTTTACGAACACACACACACACATACATCTATCTATATACCTATATATCTATCTATCTATCAACACACACACACATACACACATCTATCTACCTATCTATATATCTATCAATCTGTTATCAGAACTATAATTTTATGTCAACTTTCCAAATCACCAATTTTTTTTCTTCCTGAAAAAATAAGACTGGTGAAACACAACCCCGCCCCCACTCCCCCTTTTTGACAACAAAAAATCATCATCTGATCATAAACACTGGAAATGACAGTTGTGATGATGATGAAGATGATGATTGTGGTCATATTACTCATGCTACGTTTTTTGTTTTTTTTTAAAATGGGAAATTAAAACAAAATGCATACATAAACCTGCTCTAATGAGCATGCATTCCACAGTCTGGATTTACAGGACAAACACTAAACTGCAGATTAAAAAAAGAAAAGAAAAGACAAATAGTCCTGTTATTGTGACACCAGTCTAAAACCATTTATACATATAAAAAATGTTAACAATACATTTAAAACTGAAAAAAAAAAAAAAAATGTAATGCAGAATATCCTCTACTAAAATCAATTTGAATCCATCTGAAAGGCTACTGCTGACTGAACAACTGAATAATGGAGCAGAACTGCTATACATTTGGGACAAAAGGTCAAACATGGAAGAACTCTTTTTTTTTTTTTAAATTTTTTTTTTTAAAGTGCTGCCATACTGAAAACTGATTACTTTAGATTTGCTACTGTTGTGGCCAGAGACTGACATGTAAAGCAACATTCAAATACCCAACATGCTGATCAATACAAACTAAAGCCCTCTTCCACATAAAAAGAAGTGTAAAGTATGCTCTATCAGGCACACATACGAGGAAAACAAAACAAAAAACAAGTCTGTAATCTCATGTCATCTCAGGATGAAAACATAAAGAACACATTGCTGGCATATTTGTGAATCATACGACCATCAGATATCCTATTCATGAAAAGAATCAATAATAAATAAATGAATAAATGCATAAACAAATCAATAAACTCGTAAAGAACTATATGCCATGCGAAGTCTACCACTGAATTAAAAGACAGAGGTGTGGGACATGGAGGAGATGAAAACACAGCGTGTGTGTGTGTGTGTTGTGTGTGTGTGTGTGTGTGTGTGTGTGTGTGTGTGAGAGAGAGAGAGACAGAGACAGACAGACAAGAGAGAGAGAGAGAGAGAGAGAGATTATATTCTAATATACATATTTTCTGAACTTGTAACTTACACAGTTTTCAGTTTATTCATATTTTATTCTGATGTTTGCAATTGTAAACAGTGATTTTTTGTACCTTGGTATAAACAAGTAACTAATCTTGTCTCGAAGTCTTGGTGGTTGCTGATACGTTGTACTTTAAGAGAAAACTGGTCACTTGAATTTTTGTGCAGAAAATCACTGATATACTCCTCACAGGCATACCTGACATGCTCATCCACAAATCTCACAATCCATGGATCCTCAAGAACTTTCACTTTTGTCATGAACTGATGAGAGAAACAACTTAAGGGACACAATCCATCCTCAAACCTTCCAGAGAGCATGGTGAATCAACCGGGGTTGTTTCCCATAAACAATGCCCTGAAAGTCAAAGATGACGGAATGCCCAACCAGATATCTGTCTAGTTGGCACACAGCAGCACAGAATTGTGAATATACAACATTCAGTCCGAGGGCAGGCAAGGAGCAAAATTATCTACAAATCACACAACTGTTAGTAGCTTGCTGAAACAGCAAAATGACGAAGTTTGTCTGAAGTGTGGTATCATATGCATGTGGTTGCATCAAGAGATGATGTCATGGTATTATTGAGCTCAATGTTTGTTATATTCTTCATACTGGATCTACAATCCCCAAACATACTCTACAAGTTTTCCTATAATGTTTAAGATGGTACAGCACAGCCTCAACTGCATTAAAAACAATATGGCTGTGAGAGATAAAGTGTGTGTGTGTGTGTGTGTGTGTGTGTGTGTGTGTGTGTGTGTGTGTGTGTGAAAGAGAGAGAGAGAGATTAAGAGAGAGAGGGTGAGTGTGACAAATGCACTGCATGTATGTCTATATGTGAGCAAATGTATGCCTACATATGTGCCTGTGAAATTAACATTTTTATTTAAATAATCTCAGTAATATAATGAACAGAAAGTGAGTTCAATGTTAGTCAGCAATCACAGGCATGCTTACATACACTTGATTGATTTCAGCCAGAGGCAGGCAGTTTGTGGGTTCAGTCAAGAATATTGATTTTGCCAGTGTTGACAGATGTTGGTATTCAACATGTTAATTCATCAACTTTGGAGATCTTAAATGTCTGAACAGTTTCTTGTATGTTAGAATTTATTGAAGCCTCCAGTGTTTAATACAAAAGAGATACTTGTGAATAATCCTCTCCATCTACAACACTAATCAGAGTAAGTGCGTGCATGCGTGCATATGTGTGTGTGTGTGTGTGTGTGTGTGTGTATGCGTGTGTGTGTGTGTGTGTGTGTGTGTGTGTGTGTGTGTGTGTGTGTGTGTGTGTGTGTGAGTGTGTGTGTATGCGTGCGTGCGCGTGCGTGTTGTGTGTGTGCGCGCACACACACACCTGCTTGCATGACTGAGTCTGAAAATTGGACATAACAGATCACTAGATGGTTTGTGAAATAACTTTCACGAAATATACTTTATGCTACAAGGGCCCCCACCCTCTCCCCCCACCATCCCAAGTGTATGAGTTCAAATCTAAATATCTTTCTTGTATTTACTCATGTGATCTTCCCAAGTTTTTCCCCAAAGCATAATTTGACATGATAAAAAAAACCCTGCATTATCTCTTCCCCTACACTTTTTGGTAAAAATTAATTCATAAAATATCACTGGAAGTGGAAGTGGAATTTCCAATCTGTAGACATTATTTCTTGTATCTGCTCTGACATGGCATGGTTTCTTTTGAAGATGAAAACATAATTTTAGTCTGACTGGGGTGAACACAATTATCATACAATTATTGCTTTTCATATGAAGAAGCTGTCTCTCATCAAATGCAATCAACGCATAAAAAGGAAAGCAGATGAGTGTTTTACCTCAGGAAGTTGCACTTGTTCTCAATTATGTCTGTACACTTTGGAAATTCTACAAATGTGGTACTTCTTCTTCCTCACACGTATCATATCAATACACTTCAGAACTTCTATTAATGTATCTTATCAATACATTTTAGAAATTCTTGTAAGTGCAGGTGCACTTGTTTTTCTAACTCATATCAATACATGTTGGAAATTAAACAAACGTAGTGGCACTTGTTTTCTCACTCAGTGTATTAGTACACTTAAGAAATTTTGCAAATTTAGTGGCACTTGAATTTCTCATCCATGGTAAATTGATACATTTTGGTAATTTAAAAAAAAAGAAAAAAAAGGAGCGCTTATTGCACCTCACCCTTGTCATATCTATTCCATAAACATACATGTCAGCCTCTTGTTTCTAACCCATGAACCCAAATAATTAAACTAGGAAGACAGCACTGTTTTCAGGTACACCTGAAGCAAATCAGTTCACCATTCAGACAAGTAAGTATTGATACACCAGGCAATTCTTTTTTCAGGGACATACAGCATGTTTTTTCCATAACACATGTCTGGATTACTGATTTTCAATTAATACTGATGGTTATGAACAAAAGGAATGTCTGTAAATGAAGGTGCACCTGGTTTTTTATCACATTTTTGTGTGCATTTTAAATTCTATCAATGTAACTGGACCTGCATTCCTAACATACATTCATACACTTTGAAATTCTATGTTATACACATGCTTTTTTCACATGTTGCATCTGTACGCTTTAAGTTCTATACAAGTACTAATTCAGCAGCATCAATTTTCAAACACCCTTCTTATATCTGTACACTTATGAATTTGATGCATACAGTAGCACTTGTGATTTTTTTCATGCGCGTTTTATCTGTATATGCAGTAGCACTAATGATTTTTTCACCCATGTTTTATCTGTACACTTTTAATTCTATTTTTATGTAACTGCACCTATTTTTATCATTCACTCCATATAATTTAAATTCTAATAACAGTTGTATTTTTCTCTCTCATTTATCTTAGAGCTGTACACTTTAAAATTCTGTATCACTCAGTCACTGAATTACTTTTTTACTTATCAAATTTCTTAGGAAAGACATGTAGTGATGTACAAAGATTTGAATGGTTAGTTAAAATCCAAATTTGAACAGCAGGTAAAATTTTAACAGTCTGTCTGCATGCAGAACTCTATAGAAACAATGCTGTCACCAAATAATTACTGTATTCTGAAACAAAAGTAAATCTCTTGTGCTAATTGCAAGGATAACTTGAAAATAATTACATAGTCACATACAGGAACACAGTGCAGCCACACATACAAAACAGGTTTTTTGAACCATACTATGTTTTAAATATCTGAGGAAGGAGAAATCAACGCATTCATGTAAAAAAAGTGGAGGAAAAGAGTAACTGAAAATGGTAAGCAGAAAAAAAAAAAAAAAAGAAAAAAAAAATGACCACATAATATAATTCGTCTTAAGGTCAAACCAAACAAAAATCAAATATATTTCATGAATTTTAGTTTGTCACTCATAAAGCCACATGGCAACATAGGAGAAACATTCTGAGTTGCAAGAAAACCAAAGATTAGGATATATAATATAGTAATTTGTGCAAACATCAAAGTATTGAAAAAAAGAGACCTATATCTCTGTACATCATAGTTAAAAGAAAAAATAATACAAGGAGAATCCAACCCAAGGGCACTTTTGTAACAGTGTGTACCAGTGTTTTTCACCCAAAACCAAAACACATGGTCCAGGAGAAAACTGAAACTGCACAAAGAACTAAAGTACCCTTGGAATCTAACAGGTAATTACTTTTTTTCTCTTACTCTTATTTACAGCAAAACAATTCCTTCATTTGACAAACAATATCATTTTTTCTTTTGTTCTAGAAATCATACAAATCCTGTAGGATGACAGAAAACAGTACTTACCTGATGGAGAATATGTCTAGATTTAAATGGGAAAATTTGGTAGCAGGGAGAGAACAGACACATACACACAGACAGGCAATAGACAAACATCAGAGCCAGACAGGCTGGGACACAGCCTGAAAAAACATAGACAATATTTCATAACAACCCTATTTTAAGATATTAATAATGTACTGTTGCCAGAAGAATATGTTTCAACACATATGCTATTTTCAGTCTGTAATTTTTCTTCAGTGTAATTCCAAAAGATAATAATTGTATACATACACGAACCATTAAAATTCACATTCTCTCAGCAAATAAATATCACAACATGCAATAAAACTGATAGCCATGAAAAGCAACAGGAACACTTGCGTTAAAAAAACACAACACAATTTGAAGAAGAAAAGAAAGAGAAAAAAGTTTTGAAATAAATACATATAAAAAAGCATGAAAATAATATACAGAGTTGTTTTCTTTTGCAAGCAGCAAGATGATGCTATGGTGAGCAACATGCTGTTGACAAGCACAGATAACAATCACAGAAAACCTTGAAAGACCTGTTTTACATTCAACTAAGTGTCACACTGCTGTGGTTTAACTTAGCTGAGCTGTCTCACTTTCAGAAACCCTCTGGCATTGTCTACAATATGAACTCTTAGAGGTGCACTTTTCAACTCGCAATCACATGATAAAATATAGGGGAAAAAATTAGTATCCTGAGGATATGAGGATCTGATATATCAAAAACAGTTCCAACACACTGACAAGACATCGGACATATTATGAATCAGTATAAACTGGATATGAATCACCATTAAAGTAGACAGACAAAGAAAACAACGATGGTAAAGTAAAAATGAAGAAAACAACAACAATGATACTGTAAAAAAAAAAAATAAATAAAATAAAATAAAAATCAACAAAGGACAAAGCCACGATTTCACAACACTGCCTGGCTAAGGACACACAAAATGTCACAAACTGAACCAAACTAAAATGACATACACACACAAATAATCGATAAGACAAACTGCAAAAGGTAGGGGAGGGCCGGGGGGGGGGGGGGGGGGAGTGGTGAAGAGGAAAGTCACTGTGACAGTTTCTCTAAAGGTTAAAGGTCACCTTTGTCCCCTCTGGGTTGCTGTTTCTCCTCCTGCTGGCGCTCTATTTCATCCCGCACACGTCTCATTTCTTCCTGGCGATCTAGCCTCTCAATCTGAGGGTTGTCCCTGTGTTAATCCAACAAAAAACAACATGCCTGCATATTTACAGGGTACTGATGGAAAGCAGTAGCATGCTGTTCTGTCCTCAACTTTGTCTGCATCAGAAAATTCTCTTCTGAAATTTGTATCACAGCATGCAACTAGTCAACATACTTATACCACAAGTATTTTGTCCCTCCAGGATGTTGTTTTATTGTTTATTGTGTCTGTATAACCCCCCCAAAAAAACCCCCAAAAAACCCAACAACATTGTTCCTAAATTTGTATCACAACTTGTAACCTGTGAACACACTGTACTGTATTTTGCAGTAAAAAGAAGCGAAAGCCTTATTCATAGATAAAAGTTTACTCAGGTTGTTCTGTTCAACTTCAAGGCTTAATTCCTTTCCTTCTTCCCTGCTGCTGCTCAAACCATATGAAATGAAAACACAAAACATACATACTACAAATTTGCACACTAGTTGATCAGCCAATGCTCCATATAAGCTGTCAGTGAAAGATTGGTACTTGATGATTTTTACTAGTGGACCCTTGCAATCATCAGTGATAATCATTATTTACACTCAGTACAGATCGTGTGTCTCTCAGTCTCATGCACTGTGGATTGTCATATTCATCTGTAATGATTATTACTTGCATACAGATCGAGTGTCTCTGAAGCACTAATGATTACCATATTTATTACTATCCCAATGATATATTAGGTTACATACAGGTGATGAGACATATGTCTCTGATATGTACAGTACTGACTGTGCCGCATGTGTGTGCATGACTGAGAGAGACTGAAAGAAAGAGTTGAGTTCCTGTAGACTGCTAGCATCTTGGATGCAACTGCACAGGCTGGGGTGTATCACATATTAAAACATACATCAAATATTGTTTTTTGTGGGTTGAGTAGCATGAAGTTGATGCCACTGAAGCAATAGTGTCAAAATATACCGCACTGCTTGTTCTGATCTCTCTGAACCTGTGCACTGGAAGTACATTTATAGGTGTGACAATGTTGTATTTGGATCAGTTTGATTAGTTTTGATTAGTTTTTCAAATTTTGTGATATTTCATTTTGTTTGCTTTTATGTACAAAGACTGGACCATAGCCTATTGAACAAAGGTCTGCTGTCAGATGTGACAGCCTGTACATGACCACCAGTTCAATGTTCTGTTATCATTCCACAGTGGTTTATGTTGGGAAGTACAGTACCTTGATGTCCCAACCTTGCTATCAGTGGTATTCAGGTCAGCATCAGGTCATATCAGTGTCTGTCCACAGATGCTGTAATTCCTCATGAACAACAACCATCCTGTTTGGACTCAAGCTGAGACCTTTGACCAATGTTAGTGTATCTCAGTGTGTGTGTGTGTGTGTGTGTGTGTGTGTGTGTGTGTGTGTGCTATTTTATATAATCTTTTCTTCTTCTTCTCACCCTTGTGAAGTCACTGGAGCACCACACAAAAAAATGTTCACAAAAAGATCATGCTGATGATACCATAGCAAACATAGCCAAAGCAAATGACAATCTGTTCTAAAAATTGGTTTTATTTATTCATTATTATGATTTTCTTTTTTAATCTAGTCTACTAAACAAATCCTCCAAGGATATGCCCAGTTCAAATTCGGTTAAATCTCTCCCAAAAAGCACACTCTCCAGGCTGTGTCAGAATGTGCAAAAAGTAAATTTGACCCCCCCTTCCCAAAACATAGTGTTCAATATCTGGTACACTTACCCAGAACAAATATGATGAAAAACTAAGAACATAAGGTCAATTATGGGACCACAACCAAAACTGAAAATGAAATGATTGGAAAAAAAAGTTTGTTTTATTTTGTTTATATAGATTTTTTATGCTAATTGAGGAGAGAGGAACAGGAAAATAGTGATGATGTGAGGCATGGGTGGGGTGGGGAAGATGATGGATTTTCGTCTAAAATCACAAATGACGATAGACGTTAAACAAAAGAACGAATGAACGAACGCAAAGAAACACACACACAAACAAATCATGTTGTATATGGTTTGCAAGGATTCTGTTTCACAACAGTAACTACTCCTGTGATTTGGCATGCTCATTCTCAATCCAAGCTCTCTGTAATATTCAAAAAATGAAAGCTATTCCCCATTTTGGACAAATGTTGTTGTTCATCAGGTAGAAAACATCTAAAAAGTAAAATACCCTGACTGAATACTGTTCACTGCTTCAACTTCTCAAGACATTCCTCTGGAGATAATGACAATGTGAAAAGTGTTATCTTCAAAATGACGGTGATGTTTCACAAAAGGCTTTTGAAAAATACTGATGTTCTTACTCAGTCACTGAGACTGCACTTTGCAAAAGATTGGGAAACATCCCATCAGTGTATAACAAAACCAACTCTAGCGTTGATAATTCTTGTTGTTTCTAGGATAATAATACTAATAGATTTGTAATTTGCCATAGAATAGACATTTACAAGCATGCACACACGCACACACACACACACATCATGCATACAGATACACACGTTTTAAAATAACAAACTCTATGCACACAGGGTGACATGGATAACAGAGGGGGTGATAGAAACCGAGACAGAAATGAAGAGACAGACAGCAACAGGCCTGCCACACTCAAAACACACACATACATGTACACAACATGTATACACTACAGACTGAGAGAGAGGAAGACAAAGACACTTCAGACAGAGACAGGAACAAAGACCAACAGACACACACAGAGGTTGCTCATGGTATTTTTCTCAGTTTTTATTGCAAGATTAAAGTTACACTTTCTGCAGGGATAACCATTCTGAACAGACACAATCCACCTTTTCATGATGTCTCTAGTAATGTACTGGGTTTTATATTTTGTTTTTTATCAATTAATATAAAGTTATATATCAATATCTATATTATATATATATCTATATATCTAACTATATCTATATATAGTAAGAGAGAGAGAGAGATAGTAGATGACATGATGCAAGTATATATTATAAACAATTAAACACAAGTTGATTCACTCAACTCTCACTCTCACTCTCAGAAATGTAATAATTTTGTGTGAAATACTTTGGATGTATACAGGGGATAAATAACATCTGGTCATGCATTATCATATTCCATAAAATATCCCACAAGTGTTTTGGGCAACATAAATTCTCTTTCTTCAGACATTCCCATAGGTTAACTGTCAAAACAGAATATGTTCCAATATTTTTATGAATTGTCCTGCTCCTGTGCCTTCATCCCTGTCATGAGTGTGCATACACTGGAGATCAAGTACGCTTGACATACTATTGCTCATGCGAACATTCATGGCTTATAGTCTGAATTAAGACAACCAAAAATTATCACTGTACAGTACTTACTGCTGTCCAAATGGTGGGCCAAAAATAGTTAAATGCGTAATGTTTAAGGTGACATGAAAATGATGAATGTGGTTGCAACTTGTAACTCTCCTGCAAAATTTAATGTGGAAATGGAAGTTTAGGCCAATGAACAGACACCCACCCGGAAAAGATGGAACCTTGCGAATGAACACATGCCAATGACAAGAAAACTATTTTAAAAAAAAAAGAAAAAAAAAAAGAGAAAAGATTTTTGTTAAAGTTTGAACACATTCCAACCATCATGCAAACCACCCACCCACCTGCGGATCCACACTGGCTCAGTGGCTTCCCCTTGCTGGTGTGTGTCATATGGTGATGCCAGTGCCACCTGCTTACTGCGCTGAATGGCAGACTTGATATCTGCGATGGCCATGTCTAGAGCCTCCCGTTTGGCCTTCAGGTCATTCATGATGGCCTGGGCGTCCATGTCTCGGGGGCCTTTGGAGATCTCCTTCAACAAATGAGACTGATAGGTTCACAAAAAGCAAACAATTGTAAAACAAACTTGTAGTTTTGTACAAAATTTTGAATCAAATTTTGCATTTTGCACCCTGAACCTTTCCCTTTAGGATTACATGAAAGCTCAAGCACAAGAAACAAAGTGATCAAGTGAGAGGGAACGACAGACAGCAAGTCAGAGAGGGCTCTTCCCCCATTCATGACCACCCTCAAAAAGGCAAACAAACAGAATTCTGTACTGTTCTGTCACACAAAACGCAGTTTCCAGTATATATATCAGTTTCATAACATTGATCTCAAAGTTTTAGTAAACATGGCTGACCACAGACAATATCTTTTTTGTTGTTGCTTTTGCTACATTGGTATAATAAGAATGGCATTAATCATTTAAAGGTTCTGATTAAAAGATAAAAAAGGCACCAAAAAAACAACAAAAACTGTTTTAAATTATACAATATGTTTTAACTTTTATTGTTTTATCATCACTATCATTAGTATCAATGCAGTAATATAACAATCCTTTCACTTTATGTAACATTAGATTTATTAACACTGGCAGGACGAAACATATGCACACACATGCACAAACATATATGCACACATGCATACACACACACACACACACACACACACACACACACACACACACACACACACATTTTGACATGAAAAGACAAAACACACAGGCAAAGGGCCATGAGCAAAGATGCACATTTACAAGAAAACATACAATTCGATCAAATCAATAGAAAAACAACAACAAAAAACACCCACTAACTTGAGAATAATCAATTATATACTTTTTCACATTAATGTCAGAGTAGCAGAAAAATGAGTAACATTTCACTTTTCATCTTTTTTCTGTCACATTGACAACCATCTTGAAAGATTTTCAACCAGCACATTTTCAACAAGCCTTAGACTTAGAGCAAGACTCATGAGCAAAAGCATTACACATAAACACCAGTTCTGTTGAGCACTGAACTTAATTATATTGTGCTTCCACAAATGGTTGAAAGTAAAGTTCTTTGTATCAATCGAAAGATTAATGAGTTATAGTTGTACATGCTAATGATTATATATTTTCACTGAAATTATATAATATTACTTTATTAGAACACACACACACAGATGTAGTTTTACTTTAGTTTGTGTTAATCTGCATAGTGCTAGTGTTGTCATTAATGGTACTGTGCAAGTTTCCACAGGCTGTAACATGGTTTCAGCAACCTGTTTTTTGGTTTTTGTGATTTAAAATTGGACATCAGTTACCTGTTGATTGTTTGTATGTATGTAAGTATCATGTGTGTGTATATATGTAGCTATGTGTAATGTGTATGTATATGAAAGTATGCATGTATATGTGTATGTAGTTATATGTGTGTGTATGTATATGTATGTGTATGCATGTGCACATGTGTGTGTGTGTGTGTGTGTGTGTGTGTGTGTGTGTGTGTGTGTGTGTGTGTGTGAATTGATATGTGAGTAAAAATGTGTGTGTGTGTGTGTGAATTGATATGTGAGTAAAATTGTAAAAGTATATATATGTATGTATGTGTGTGCGTGTGTATATATATATATATATGTGTGTATGTGTGTGTGTGTATATATATATATATATGTGTGTGTATGTGTGTATATATATATATATATATATATATATATATATATATATGTGTGTGTGTATGTGTGTGTGTGTATGTGTATATATATATATGTATGTATGTATATATGTATATGTGTGTGTATATATATATGTATATGTATATATATATATATATATATATATATGTGTGTGTGTGTGTGTGTGTGTGTGTGTGTGTGTGTGTGTGTGTGTGTGTGTGTGTGTGTGTGTATAGACAGGTTTATGTAAGTTAACAATGTGACTTTCCCATGTCCCCAATGTATGGGTGGGTGAATGTATGAGTTGGTATGAATGTGGGTTTGTGAAGAGTTCGTTAGCTAGTTTGATAGTATACGAAGCATTAATCTTGTTACATCGTGCAAAAAAAAGAAAAAGAAAAAAGTTCACAATCAATTACTGACTTTGCAGTAGGAGTGCAAAATGCATTACTATGTCAGTTTCACTCTTTTGGTCACTTCTTGTTTTTATGTCATTATTTATGGGAAATACGTTTCCTTGTAAATATTCATTTTTGCCTTTTCCTTACTCAGGTTGTAAACTGTCTTTTTTGATTGATCATTTTACATGTTTTTGTGGTGGTTATTTAAGTTACCTTCTGTTTACAGAGAGGGGGGAGTTTTCAAATAACCCATGCCTACCGACCCTAGTCACATTCATGTTTTCTGTTTTACAGAATTCGATTACATAATTGCCTGTAGATTTGAACATATACCGTGCTAGGGTTGGTTTGTATTTTACAACAGCTTTGGTCAAAACTAGACATTTATCTTTTGTAAACAAGTCAGTCATCTTACAGTTCTTCATAATGTCTTTTCTGGAGTACCCACACAGTATAACTCTTTCTGTTTTTGCTCATTTTCTTATTTCAGAATGCAATATAAGCGAGTATAGCAATCTTTTAAAGAAAAACTTTGCTTCTTCTTGTGGCATGAGCCAGCCAAGAAGTAATGACAGTATGCTTAAATGTTTTACTCTGGTCCAACAGTTGCTACTGCTTTTGTCTGGTGACATAGAAACCAATCCAGGCCCAAACAATAACACGGACCTCAGTATCATGCATGTAAATACCCGCAGTATGAGAAATAAGATTGATTTATTAGAAGCTGAGTATGGTAACTTTGATATTATCACAGTATCTGAAACATGGCTTTCAGATTTAGACAGCAATAGTTCCGTCCATATTACAAACTTCCATCCACCTGTTAGATGTGACAGAACAAACGATCCACATGGCGGTGTTGCTATTTATGTGAAAATTAATTTATATTGTAAACCTCGCAATGACCTTCATGTAAACGGTTTAGAAGCTGTATGGGTTGAGACAAAATTAGATCAAATAAGTTTATTAATTGGATCTTTTTATCGTCCACCTAACTCCAATGTTAATTACTGGAATTTGATCGAAGAAAGCATACGTAGAGCCAATGACACCACAAACAAATTCTTGATTCTTGGTGATTTTAATACTGATTTCCTAACAATACCATCACCCCACTTAGTAGATATTTTGAATCGCTACCATATTAAGCAGTTAATAAATGAACCAACGAGGATTACCGAAGTAACAAGTTCATGCTTAGATCTTATACTTACTCAAAGCCCCAGTATGATCAAATCAACGGATGTCATGCCTGCTATCTGCAGTGACCATAGTGTACCTTATGTGGTTGTCAAGAATACAGTAGTTAGAGAACAGTCATTTAAAAGAACAATTTTCAATTACAATAAGTTAGATACATATAGATTTTGCAATCTCCTACACCAGGTTAATTGGGATGAAGTGACCAATAATAAAACAATTGACGAAAGTGCGGAAACGTTTTCAAATATTATAATGGATAAAGCAAAGCAATGTATGCCAACGAAGACTATCACTGTACGTCCAAATGATGTCCCTTGGATGACAGATGAAATTAGGCTGCTAATAGAGGAACGTAAAATAATTCATAAATTAGCTAAACAAACTAACAAACCAGAAGACTGGCAACAATTTCGGTGTTTTAGGAACTATGTTACATATAGAGAAAAACAAAGACAGCTTGAGTATATCACCAATTTAGAAAATAAGATAACAACTTCATCCAATTTTGGAACAAAAGAATGGTGGAAACTTGTTAAGTCATTTTTGAGAAAGAAAGGTGTTGGGTCAGATGAAATTCCCCCTATTATATCTAATGGTATTGTCTATTATAAAAACAAAGATAAAGCTGATGTTTTTAACAACTTTTTCATTTCACAATCCACTCTTGAAGACAGCGAAAAAGATTTACCTGATATTCCATTCCTAGACTTAGAACTTACAGACATAGCGCTTACTACTTCTGATGTTGAAGGTGTTATTCTAAATCTAAATAAAAATAAAGCGGTAGGGCCAGATCTTGTACATAACAGATTGTTAATTGCCTCATTGCCAGCCATTCTAGACCCACTAACCAGGATTTTCAACAAAAGCCTTCATGAATCAAAATTTCCTCTGGTATGGAAAACAGCACATGTAAATCCTCTGCATAAAAAAGCTTCGAAGGAACTTTGTAGTAATTACCGTCCAATCTCTTTGCTTAGCTGTGTTGGTAAAGTCCTTGAGAGATGCATCCATAAGCAAGTTTACAAGTTTTTTTCATCAAATCATATTTTATCTCCTTCCCAGTCAGGTTTCATTCCTGGTGATTCGACAGTAAATCAGTTGCTCTGTATTTATAATGACTTATGCTCATCTTTTGATAATGGAGTCACAACCCAGGCTGTGTACTTTGATATATCTAAAGCTTTTGATCGAGTTTGGCATAAGGGACTTCTTCTGAAGTTAAGAGCGAATGGCATACGAGGCAAATTACTTGACTGGTTTTCCGATTACCTCTCTAACCGTATCCAAGCAGTTGTTATAAAGAGTGATAAGTCTGATTACAAAGGAATACCCGCAGGTGTTCCTCAAGGCTCTGTACTTGGTCCACTATTATTCCTTATCTATATCAATGATATTGTATACGACATCCATTCAAACATTAAGCTATTTGCAGATGATACAAGTATGTCCTTAGCACTAAATAACCCAAACATCCGTGCACAAACACTCAATTCTGACTTAGAAAAGATAGATTCTTGGGCTAAGCGATGGAAAGTCAAATTTAATGAGGGGAAAACAGAGTTATTAAATTTTTCTCGAAACACTGACACAATTTTACCTCTTACTTTTGGCATCACACCATTACAAAGTACAGACACACATAAACATCTAGGTGTCATACTCCAAAACAACTGTAAATGGGAGGAACATATTAAAAGTATAATCAATGCTGTAACTATGTTGGTTTCTTGTCTTAAGACGTATAATAGGTAGGACCACTTAAATTTTGAAATTCAACATATCTAAAAACTAATTACACCATTGGAAAGAACATAAAAAACTAAGTTCACATGCAAATTTTCATTGCATTATACCCAGTAGTTTTTAAGAAAACGGCGTCTAAAAATGTGCAAAAATGACGCGTTTTGACAGATTTAACAAATTGCTATTTTTAGACTGTCACAAAATTTTAAGATGAAGACTTACCACATTGTTCTTTGCTGTACTTGGTTCCACCAATACCTAGTTTATGCTGAATTTTTTCTGGCCTACTCAAGAACATGCTTAGAGAGAGACAGTGCCTTCAAAATAGCAAAATATTCAGTTTTGTCAAGTGTCGAATGGCCTGATTTCACAGTGATAACATGCTGACTTATAATGCTGATATCTCAGAAAGTTTTCATGCTACAAAAACATTTCAGATATGTGCATGTTCAGAAAAGCATGTAGAATACAGTTTTTTGGAAGACTTTATGCTATCAGAAATGCAAATAACAATGAAAACAGTCACAAAGTATATGGTTTTTAGTAACAAATGAGCAAGTTTTTTACAATCATGATGATACTATGCTGTCAGATATCACCAGAGTAATTGTAAATGTGCATATTTGACATAACAGAAGTCCAGTCATTTCAGCATCCTTGATTTGCAGTTCCCTTTCTTTTTCACTCAGTTTTGCTTTAAGAAATGACGCCTCCTCTGTCGTTGTTCTTAGTTCCTGTGTGATAATGTCCTCATTTTTTTCTTTGCTGCATGCTGGCTCTGGGTCTGAAGTAGGAGGTAGCTGTTTGACAGTTTTTTGCTTCTTCCTGCTGTCTCTGATGACCTCTGCACTTTCAAAAGGAAGTTCTAAAAAATCTTGAAGTGCACTCTCTCCCCCTGGTTTACTTCTGTTTTTACGCAGGCGAGCCTCATCTGCTCTGAGCCTCCCCAGTTTTAATTTGAGCTGTTGGGTTGGTGGCAAATCTCTGACCAGGTGTCATTTATGCAATGTTGCATCCTTTATCCTCAATATCCTAGCTAAGTGACATACTTCAGACACAAGACCAATAGGACAACTGAGTAAAGCCTCACAGTCCTCTACAGTTCCTTTCAAAAGATCTGCACGTGTAATTCCAAACTTCTGACAGGAGGGGCCAGGGAAGATGCATGAATCTTTCCTTTCTTATAAAAAAAACATTCAGCACCACTGATCGTTTCACACTTGCTGAATTCCTTAACTATTGACACCACACGTGGAAAGGTACACTCTGGGAACAATTTGTGTAGAAAATGTTCCATTTCCCCCCAGGTTTTGTTTTCTTGATGCTTTAACATATTTAACTGCATCAAGAGTTTGTTGTTGGATGGAACCTTGGGTGCTGATGGTGGTCTTCCTCGTCCACTGTGTGCAACAGTCACCCTTAAGGCTTTATACTGATCATCATCTGAAATACACAGGCATGAAATTTGAGACAGCTCTAATGCTTTAAAATACTCTTTTTTTTTCATTTCATAGATGCTTTTGCATATATATCATTTATATGTGTGTGTGCATGAGTGTGTGATGAATGTGCACTGATACATGATCTACTAATTTCATTACTACTCCACTGTAATGGTTTCAATTAAATTGATGTAAGTTTTATGTAACAACATAGCTTAAACTTATTTCATGTTTACTAATCATATAAGTTATTTATTCTTTACATCATTTACACACACACACACACACACACACTAACTAATCCATACTCAGGCAACCTCATGTATGCAGTTCAACAGACACTAACTCTGTGCATACACTCTTAGTATATAAGATACATACTAATGCGCGCACGCACGCACACACGCACGCACACACACACACACACACACACACACACAGACGCGTGAAATTGTCTTGGCGTTTGATGACCAGAACAGAAGTGGAAAGATACACGTGTTCCCATGCTGTCCGACGTCGGTCACAATATTAAACCATCAGTCCGCTCTCACTAACTCAAAACCCTTGTACAACAAAAAATTACTGAATAATCTGACACTTCATCTTCTAGATACAGCTGTCGATCGCGGTAAATTTTTGAATAAAAGATCATAATTGTGCTAAAAAATAACGTGACTGACGAAGCGTTACTGTTCCCAGTTACACATCAACACTGCTGAAGCAAAGTTGTTAGGATTCATCCAAACCCACAAAAATATAAAAAATATGATTTACATTTATTTTCAAAATAAACATATTGAAAAAAGATTTGCTTACAAACCTGTAAGTTGGCGTGTTTTCCATTCTTCAAACGATGATGACGAGCAGACGGCTTCGATCGCCGCCATGGTCGAGCAGCGTTGCGGGATCCGAAATCGGTCACTCGTTTTTCTTCCAAAGCGCGTTCGAGACCCTCTCTTTATAGAAAAAGCCATGAATTGCACTTGAAAGTGCATAGTTTAAACTTTCTTTTCTTGTAATTTGCTCGTGATTTGAAACACTGGTTCGTATGTTATAGGGTCGCAAACATCAGTCTCACACTTTAGCTGCGACTTTCAGATCTACTTTCTGTGAAAACCCCAACAAATTTCTAGCAGATCAAAACTTGAGAATCCTGGCTTGCCAGTGACATAGTTTCTAAATTTATACATGGCCAAACAATGCAGCGCGAAACGATCGAGTGACACACATGTTATTCTGCTCGCGCGGCAAGCACGGCGGAGTCTGTCACCGCAGTAAAAATCGACGCGACACCCTTTGTGTTTGAACGCCCGGCACATACCAGTTTGACTCGAATGATAAAAACAAATACCACAGGAAGATAGATGAAAGAATGAACTTTATTCCAGTATAAGATTGGTGTCATTTAAATAAGTTTGGTAGTGAAACGAGCGAGTTGAAAATGGTCAAATTATGGGTCTGGACTGCGCTGTTAACCACAGCCACAGTGGCCGCGGACCGACCTACGTATAAGTACAAGTTAAATAGGAGAGCATTAGAAATCATGTACAAATCATTCATATTACCACATTTTGACTATGCTGATATTGTTTGGGATAATTGCACAGATGCACAATCAGATTCTCTGGAAAATTTACAGCTTGATGCATTAAGAACCATAACTGGAGCTGTTCGTGGGACAAGCCACCAAAAAATATACCAAGAATCAGGGTTCTGTACACTTAAGGAAAGAAGGAAAAGACACAAACTTGTGCATTATTTCAAGATGGTTAACGGTCTATGCCCTAACTACCTAAATGGTCTTGTTCCTGGTCTTGTTTCAGACAATAACCCTTACCATAGACGCAGGTCATTGGAACGCACCGTACCAAGATTTCACACCGAACTCTATCGGAAATCATTCATACCATCTACTACTTATCTCTGGAATTCTCTACCTGATTATGTTAAAACCAGCAATTCCTTAAGCCAGCTTAAACATTACCTATGTGCTAACGATGCTGTAGTGCCTAGCTATTACTACTATGGTAAACGGAAGGAACAAATCATTCACTGTCGACTTCGTCTAGGGATTAGTGACTTAAGAGAAGATATGTTCAACAGACATTTAATAAACGACCCACTTTGTGCTTGTGGCACTGCAAGCGAAACTGCTGAACATTATTTATTATTTTGTCAAGACTTTCATATGGCTCGGGCAAACACAATCTTAAATTTATCTCCAAACTACATTCACGTTAAAATTCTGTTGCATGGAGATCCTGTTCTCCAAAATCATACAAATATATTCATATTTCAAACTGTCCACCAGTTTATCTCCGATTCAAATAGATTTTAGCTTAGAAAGTATTGTGAAGAAAGAATACAACATGATTCTATTCGTAAAATATATGTTGAATTTTTTGACTGACCAAATATTCAAGGTGAATGGATTGGCCAATGATCTGTTAGAATTTCTCCTCTCCCCTCTGTTCCCCCTCCTCCACCACCTTACCCTCCATTCTTCTAAATTTTCTTCTTCTTCTTCGTGTTTTTCTTCTATTAGGCCAATTACTTTGGTGATAACAAATTTAATCTCATGTTAATATTGATATTAGCATTATTTTACTATATTATGTACTGTTTGTTTATTTGTTTTATTTCATCATTACATTAATTACTGTTTATGCATGTTATTTCATACAAGTCATAATATGGTTCATCTGCCGTCATGATAAAATTGAAGTGCAACGTTGTGAGCACAGTATAAGCTTTAAGCTTGTTGATGCTCTTTTGTCATTCAATGCATTGTAATCATGTGTATTGTTGAATAATTAAAGTTTATTTAAACCAACACACACACACACACACACACACACACACACACACGAAATCAGAATATATGATCTGATGTAAGTAACTAATGATACTGTGCTTCTATAATGGTAGAATGTATTGTAAGAATGCAAATCTTAATATAATACCAATAACAGTTACAAGTACAAATTTGATACTTTAATTTTCAAATCTTTAAATGTTTCTAATGAACAATATACAATATATATTTTACATGTATGTGTAAGTTTGAAGTCCAATATTTCTCTGATGGACACTGATACTGTTGACTCAACTGATTGATTTCATATTCATGAGTCTATGAGTATGACTCTTGGCATGAGACCGATCAATATTCTATGTACACTGTACATGCATAATACTTATAGATAAATATATTGTGTGCATCATGTAAAATTACAGAATGAAAAAAGGTTGAATTGAAACAACAAAAGCTCTCTCTTTAAAAACATAATTTCATACATACTGTATCCAGCACCATCCTGGGCGAACCACAGTGATCAGAATATCACTGCCTTTTGGTACAGCAATGTACAATACTTTTAACATGAGACAGACTACAGTCTGCTACACTCCCTCCACTCTTTCACTAGGCTTCACTTGCCCCGCCTCTTCAGTGGTCTGGTGGCAGGTACAAGCAGGGGTCTTTCTTAGCCAGTAATCCTAACACTGGTCAGTGTGTGTGGTGACCTGTGATTTCCGCTTGTTTGATCTCCACCCTCTGGGCTGTTTATTTAGTTTCAGACACAGTGCTTTATGCTCCATTTGTGATGGGATCTAAAGCATGAATATAAAGGGGCCCTACCATCTAACAACAAGTAATGATGGCTCAGACAGGTGTAAATTTGTGAACGTGTACAAATGAAAGCTGCTTTTTTTTTTGCACTGGATAGATTCATAATATTATTTTTATTGTTTGTTTAAATAATGAATCTGAGAAAGGTTCTTGTCATGGATTCATAATATATATTGCTTGCTTGTTTGTTTAACTTTAAATAATGAACTTGAGAAATGTTCTACTTCGAGTCAGTAGTGGCTAATGTACGAAGTTCCTGATGTTAAGTTAGAATCAAGTTTGAAATTTTATTTTCATCAATTAAGATTGTGTCTTTTTGTTCACAATTAAGTAATCATGGGAAAGGTCTTTATACTAAATTATAGAGACAACTAAACTTTCTGTTTCAGTCCAATGAATGTTAAGTTATGCTAATCAGTGGCCATAAATTTATTAACCATGAACTTGAATAAATTTCATTAGCACAAGTTATACAGCACATATAATAATAATAATATATATATATATATATATATATATATATATATATATATATATACTTATTTTTCTATAGCCATGCACTTTATACATGCATCACACATTATAAACTACCTTGTAAATGCCTAGTATATATCTAGAAAACACCAAGGCCCCCTTTGGGTTTAAAAACCAACTGCATAAGTATGACAGGGTGAAATACATAAACCTTGTAAATCACTAAATGCCCATCCCCCACTTTGAAGAAAAAACAAGAACTAATGATAATCAGTCTGCTAATTTCAGTAATTAAAATCTTGTGATCATGCTGCTTTTTAAAAAGTAGTACCAATCTAAACAGACAGGAATAAAGAATAGAACACTTGCAGTTTGCATGTGATGTTGAAAAATAATATGTCACTGAAAAACCAAATAGTGCATGATGATGTTGACATTACTTTGTGATCCAGTGTCTTGTTTCAGTAGCCGGCGGTTTGTTCTATATCTCTCTCTCTCTCTCTCAGAAATATCTTAATAAGTGTACTTATGTACGATGTGTGTGTGAGAGAGAAAGAGAGAGAGGGGCGTATGGGGTAAATTGTCTATACTTTGGTACTGAGATTTGCTTTTTGGCAGCAGCACATGTCCAACATAAAAACAAATACTTGCATCTAAAAAAAAAAGAAAAAAAAAAAAAGAAAAAAGAAAAAAAAAAAGAAAAAAAAGAAGATAAACTGGAAGGCGCCACACAGTTCTGTTCAATTACTCAAGCCAGTCAAGGAGGCATCACTGTGTTCGGACAAATCCATAATATAATAAATGTATGTCGGTGGGCACTTACACTGTTACAAGGTGATTTACACTGCAGTATCTGTCAAGTCTTAACTCATAATTTGTCCACAATGAATATTAGATATATCATTCATACTGTAAAATACTTCATAATTCATTTATTCATGAACTTTCTTAATGAATTTCCCATTTTCTATTCAAGAGGGACACAGTTTTATTTGTATTTCTTTTTATCACAACAGATTTCTCTGTGTGAAATTCGGGCTGCTCTCCCCAGGGAGAACGCGTCGTTACACTACAGCGCCACCCTTTTTTTTTCCTGCATGCATTTTTACTTGTTTTTCTTATTGAAGTGGATTTTTCTACATAATTTTGCCAGGAACAACCCTTTTGTTGCCGTGGGTTCTTTTACTTGCGCTAAATGCATGCTGCACACAGGACCTTGGTCTCAACTGAATGACTAATAATAAAAATAATGGTAGTATTTATATAGCGAATGACTAGCGTCCAGACACCCTCTCAAGGTCTAGTGGAGGGGGAGAAAATATCGGCAGCTGAGCCATGATTCGAACCAGCGTGCTCAGATTCTCTCGCTTCCTAGGTGGATACGTTACCTCTAGGCCATCACTCCACTTGACAATGGCTTCAGCTGTATAAAATCCATTGAATATCAATAAAACTGACAAAAGTTCAAGTTGGTATAATTTCTACTAGTGGGTCACGGTTAAGTATGTGTAATTAGATTTCTTTTTTAGAGACAATTTAAATTACATAAAAAGTTATGGTCACAACTGGCATGCATTTTGCTTGCAGTTTGCAAGCATTTTTACAGACATATTTTAAGACGGCAGTATTTAGGACTTCTACCCAATTGAGGATAATGGCAACTGTGATGAATGTTCAATTAGACTGGGGACTATATGATGAAGCTTACACTGCACTTCCTTTCATAATATTATATATTATTTCACAACATGTATCTGGTACCAACCAGGAGTTTTAGTCAGGAAATTTGAGTGACCCTCTCAACAGGTTCAAACCCACATCCTCCCAGCCATCAGCACTGGCGCTTTTTCACTTCTAAGTTGGATTTAAAAGTTTGCTATAATAATAAACACACATATATCTGGGAAAGGGTAATGACACAGATTCACTTTGTTCACACACAGAAGTCAACAAACCATGACAGGTAAGGCTGAATAACAAATCAATTGTAATTGAACAATGTTTTATGTGTAAAACAAAACAAACAATAGCAACAACAAAATCAAAAATGAGCTATAATGAAAACAACAATGACAACAATTGAACAAAAAACAAACAACACACACAAAAAACACACCAAAAAAACAAACTAAAAGAACTTACATCCTCCTCCTCCTCCTCTTCTTCAGTTTTAGCCATCTCCTGCTCAATGGTGGCCTTCTGTTTCATGCGTAGCTGGTGAGATGGAGAACTGGAGTCGAACCCTGGACCATCTTCAGCATCACTTCCCTGGCTGCTGGACAAACCATCCTCCACGGTTGGAAATCCTGGGGTAGAATTTTCTCCATCTGATGTCACGCTCTCCACTTCCACACTATCACACTCTGTTGCCTCTGGTGAGAGGGTGAAAGCTTTTCTGCCTTCATGCTGGCATGAGTCTGAGTTGAGAGGGATTTCAGTCAGGGAATCTTCACACACTCTTTCTTGGGCAACATGTCCATTCAGATCATTGAGAATTTTCTGGTGAAGAACTTTTTCAGGAGAAGGTTCACGTGAACTGTCTATAGAATTGCTTCCATGGCTGTGCAGACTGTTGCGCTTAAGACTTAGAGAATCATTTGAGCTGGAGTATGCCAATCGCATGCCTACATAAGAGTTTCCATGCTGAACCCGGGCATATTTTACATAATCATACTCATTCTCAATGTCTACGTTCCTTCGCACAGGCATTAGTACCTCCTTTTTCCCTGCTTCACTTAATTTTTCTGCTTCATGCTCTTTGATCTCAAGTGCTGATTGTGACTGACAAGAAGAATGCTCTCCACATCCCTCAGTCTCTCTCTCTGAACTGGAGCCATCTCTTTTTCCTGTCTGGTCATGAATTCTTCGAGCAAGACCTGGTGACTGCTTCAGACTTTTTATTTTGGGTTTGATGGAATGGGGTTTCTGTGAACAAGCTCCATTGTTGCCTTCGTAAGTTTTTACTTCTCCAACAACAGGAATGTTGTTTCGGATTTCCAGGCTGTTCCGTTTCTTTGATCCATTGGTTTCTTCCTTAGCTCCAATATTTGTGCCTGGATGTAGGACATTCTTCCGTCGCAAAACTGCTGAAGAATCTTGAGCAGATGGATCTGACACAGTTAAACTCTGCAACGTCTTTTTGGAAAGGCTAGCATCCGAATTTGTACCATCAGATCCTCCACTGTTTCTCTTCCCATCTCGAGATCGTTCTCTTCTTCTGTCTCCTCCGCTGACAGCTGGTGAAACAGATTTGGAGGGTGAGCGAGACAGTTGCTCTCTTGCTTCTTCTTCACAATCAGTATTATTCCTCTTTGGCACCTGTTTCATTCTCCAGCTGGCATAGTGTTCAGACAAAGGCAGATCAGATGCTTCAAAGGTCTCCATTTCATCCGGTGGAAGGTCATTTTCAAAATCTGGCGGGTATGAGTCTGTACTGTCTTCACTGCCTCTGCGGGATAACATACTTGTACTAGTTGTGTCCCCTTCTTCCAGAAGATTTTGATAAGAAATAGAACTAATCTCACTGGCATGACGTGAGTTATCTCCTCCTAAATGGACTTCAATACTGAAATTATCCCCACCATCATCCAGAGTAGACAACACAGACTGGTCAAATGTCTGTGACTGGTTAGGAGGTGAACTTCTACCACATGCTTGTAACTGGTCATCTTCCAAGCCATCATTATCAGATACATTATCATACGAAGCTCTCTCCTCCGCATCTGACATTTTCGGGAAGTTTCTTTAGATCAACCTGTTGGAACACACAAACAGAATAATCACTTGACACAAACTGCATTGAAAAATAGTGTGCGCATGCACATGTATACACATACATATAAACTCACCCATCCCGCACTCTCACTCCAATCTCCACACACAGGGACATAAACATTATTTAGCTTTACATGTAGTCTCACCATTTTGGATTTTTAAACAAAACATCTTCATGAGCTTTCATGCTGTAGCATTCTCATGTTTACAAAAACTTTGTTTTACCGATTTTTTTTCTTTCTTTTTTTTTTCTTCTTTTACATCATTTCTGACCCATGACTGACTGGTGGGACTACTAATTTGTGGGACTTGTAATTTCAGAGCTTGCCTTAGTCTTCTGTTCGCTAAAATCTGTTAAAACTTGTACAGGAATGGGAAAGGAGGAGTTTGTATTATATATGGAATACAAATTTTTTGTCTGTGTATACATGCTCACACTTCTCATTCCCATTCCCATGTGTACTGATAGTAATACTGGATTTCATGGACAGCTTCGACGGGCGCAATAGCCGAGTGGTTAAAGCGTTGGACTGTCAATCTGAGGGTCCCGGGTTCGAATCACGGTGACGGCGCCTGGTGGGTAAAGGGTGGAGATTTTTACGATCTCCCAGGTCAACATACGTGCAGACCTGCTAGTGCCTGAACCCCCTTCGTGTGTATATGCAAGCAGAAGATCAAATACGCACGTTAAAGATCCTGTAATCCATGTCAGCGTTCAGTGGGTTATGGAAACAAGAACATACCCAGCATGCACACCCCCGAAAACGGAGTATGGCTGCCTACATGGCGGGGTAAAAACGGTCATACACGTAAAAGCCCACTCGTGTGCATACGAGTGAACGCACAAGAAGATGAAAATGGACAACTTTGAATGCAGTTGAAATCCACATCTGGTAATGAAAACATTGAAACTGAAGACCTTAAAAATATCCAATTTGTAACCAGTAGTATCATGTAACCAGTTGCATCAAATTAAAAAAATCATGTTTGATCCCAGATGGACTGAATAAAAACAGAGAAGACTTCATCTGCAGAAACTTGAAAAACACCTGCAGTTTAATTGCAAATGACTGTTTCTCTCAGCTGCTGCAGACAGATCATAGATGTAGCTGAGCTGGCAGAAGTCGGCATAGATCAAAGGATGCTTGAGTAAGCTACTGAATGCAAAAACAGTCAGCCAGCTTTATTACTTTTTTTATTCAGTTAGGCTCTAAGTCTAACAACAGCTTTACTTCACACCACACTAAGCCCAAACAGGAAGACTATGGAAGTCGGTGGAAAATGCACAATGTTTAGCCATTTGTATATTTTGTGTCCATTGTCCATATCATCAACTCTTTCAACTAGCTGCCAGTTGAACTTGTTTACAATTTACAACTTTACAACCAAAAAATGAAAACAAAAGTGCATGCAATGCTTCTCCAAGTTCCTTCTTCTGCCATTCTACATTGTAGTGGGTGAAACATACAACATCACTTATCATTATGATTATTAAACAAGAGGCAAAGCCTTCAATTCAAGACTCACTTGTGCTTCATGCTTTATCCAGTAAAGGAATCACAAGGGAAAAAAAAAGAAAAAAAAAATGATGAAAAAAAATGTAAAAAAGTGTTTTATATCAAATATGATATAATTATGAAATAAGCTTCAGAGAAAAACAGAAGAAAAAAAGGATGCGAGCGGGATCGAACCATGCATGTTCAGTTCTGAAGCTAGCAGACTAATCCCCATGGCTGTGAAGCATCTGATGTAATTCGACAAAATTTAACATAGCAATGGTGGTGTTTTCTTCTTTAAGCGATAAATAGACATCACTGTATTAGGTGTAATAATGCCGTTCAATTCATTTTCTTTGTGTGTTTTATAATATCTCAATTCTTTTATTTCAACAGTAAAAGAGAAGACGCTGCCATCGCTTCAAGTACATCGCAACACATGGCAGATCTCTAGATCTGCATGAACCAGTCTACAACAGGCTGAAGGAAATGACTGATTCAGTTTTTGTGTTCATTCCAGTTAATTCAGTGTCCACTTTAGAATATCTATATGCAGTAAACACATCAATGGTGTAGTTAGTATCACTGCATGTATTCTGTCAAGAATTTGTGTTTCTTTCATTTTAATTGTGAACAAGAAAAACAAGGTCATGTCTTCTTACGAAACACACCCTAACTTGCAGCAACTCAGTCTGAGTGGGAAGCAGTTTTTAGAAATTTCGGATTTTGGAACAAATCTCAACAAAATAAACTGTTAATGATTTGGAAATACAGCTTAATTCAGGAGACTTACAACATAGTATTACTAGTATGACTGTGATTTGTGTGAAGATTTTTCTTCGAACTATGTTTAAGCCAAAGTTGGTATTTTCCAGATAAAATGGCAATGTTAAAGTTTACCACGGACACACAAACATACATACACATACACACACACAGACAACCGACACCAGGTTATAACATAGACTCACTTTGTTTACACAAGCGAGTCAAAAATAAAAGAGAATGTTATAATTTTGCATAAATTGCATCTTGTGCAGGCAGAATGTGTCATAAAGGAAAAAAACAACAATAAAACAAACCCACAGTCATTTCATTATGGAGTGGATAAACGGATCTCAGTCATGTATAGATGTCTGGCAGCCAGAATAATCTCAGTCATGTATAGATATCTCTGGCAGCCAGACTACAAATAATTATCATTTAATAATTTAAGATGTCTGATCATTTTAATCACAGCATGAGTAGCATACATATAATTAAAACAGTTTTTGATCTATTCTAATCACTACATACACTGACATCAATATAAGACTAAAGTCACTTACACTAGTTACACTTACAGTGTGTCAATGTATGTCAAGGATGGGGACTTGATCAGCTTTATAAACAACATAATAAAGTGTTTAAGGGCATGTGTCATTTGATATTTTGTCAATAATTATGAAAGCGAAAAACATCAACAAAGCGAAAAACATCAACAAACAGCACGATATTCTTTACTGGCGATTGTAGGCAGTAAGAGCTAAACTTTGAAAAGTTAAGCACAGATTAAAGAGACCAGAAACAAAGTGAAGCAGTGGCCAATAGCAGCTATTTTTATATCCAACTTGGAAAAACACATATATTTTACAAACAAAAAAATGGCGAGTGGTAGTGAAAAAAAGAAAAGAAAAAAAGCAACACCACAAAAAAATAACACCCAATGCCAATGTACAGGAGGCAGCTATCAGCACATAGAACTGCTGTCATTCTGAATGATGTGTTGATGACTTCTTATAACTATCAATATCATGTGCACATAAGCATGCCAGTCAAACCTGTAAGCTGTGCAGATCAGATTACAAATACAAATAAACATTCCAAAAACTAAATAAGCTACTAAAGGATGTTGCACAACATTGGAAGGAGACCATTATTTTAGGAGACTTTAACTATCCTGAGGTGCATTGGCAACTAGACATCAGTGAAGCTGGACCCACCCACCCAGCAACAACCTTCCTGAAAGCTACAAAGGACGCTTACCTGACACAGCACCAGGTATCACCTACAAGATTCAGACAAGGTCAGAAGTCAAATGTGGTTGACCTGATCCTGACAAGTGAAGACGGGATGGTGGAAGAAACAAGTACATAGCCAGGTCTAGGCAAGAGCGATCACTTCACTCTGCTGGTCACGTTGTGCCTTGCTCCAAGGAAACCAGACAGGAAGCTGTGTTATAAGTAATATAACTATGCTAAAGCTGACTTGATTCCCTAAGAAAGGAACTGCAAAACACAGACTGGGTAAAGGAAATGGAAGGTCTTTCAGTTGAGACAGCATGGTGTCTGCTTAAAGGAGAGATACAAGAAGCGACTGAGAAGGCAGTACCAAAACAATGGCAGGGTAAGAAGGAACAAGTGGATGGACAGGGGTACACTGGCCTCAGTTCGTAAGAAGCACCAGCTGTTTCGAAGATGGCTGCAGACAAAGTTGGGAGAAAATTACGCTGCCTATGTCAAAACTAGGAACAAAGCATCTAAAGAATATTGAAAGGCCAGGAGAAAGCTTGAGGAAATGATGGCATCTAAGGCCAAGAAAAACCCAAAGGCCTTCTGGTCATATGTGAAATCCAAGACAACAACAAAGGCAGGAGTGGCTGACTTGAAATGAGAGGATGGACGCAAGACAAAGACTGATGAAGAAAAAGCAGAGCTACTCAACCACTTTTTCCAGAGTGTATTCACAAAAGAAGACGATGGCCCCCTTCCTGATCCCCCCACATACAAGTACAAAGAACCCTTGCTGGACATCAACATTGAGACAGAGGAGGTGGAGAAACTACTCAGGAACCTGAAAACCTATAACTGTATAAGGCTGCTGGACTGGATGGATGTAGTCTGCTGATACTGGCAAAATCATCAGATATCCTGGCGAAACCAGTTACCAGTTACTCATCCAGCTATCCTTGAAAATGTGTGAGGTCCCAGAAGTTTGGAAAAAGGCCAATGTCACACCCATCTTTAAGAAAGGCAGTCGACTGACACCTGGAAACTATTGCCGTGTTAGTCTTACTTGCATTATATGCAAAGTGATGGAAAACATCGTGCAGGCAAGGTTAATAGGAAATTTTCTTCCTAAAATTACGTTTAAGTAACATACTTACCATGACCCACTAGTGCAGACTCCGGCAGGGGTCTGACTACTATCCACCTATGCGGAGAAAACAAAAGTAGCTACGGCCAATAACCTCCTGGAAGTAGATAACCTCCCCTTTGCCCCCCTGACTAGCGCCCTCTTTTTCCGGCAAAGTGATGGAAAACATCATGCGGGCAAGGTCAACACACCATATGGAGACAAATGACCTGTTATGCAAAGAGCAGCACGGATTTGTAAAGGGGAGCTCGTGCATTACCCAGTTACTAGATGTTCTTGACACTTATACTGAGTCTATAGATGCAGGCGGTAGCGTAGATGTAATCTACACAGACTTCATGAAGGCGTTTGACTCAATTCTACACAGACGTCTTCTCTTGAAAGTTGCAGCACATGGTATACAAGGCAGGGTACTTGGCTGGATCCTATCCTTCTTGACAAACAGAACCCAGAGTGTAGTGATCAATGGATGTAATTCTCAACAGGCAAGGGTCACAAGCAGTATTCCACAAGGATCAATACTTGGGCCAACCATGTTTGCACTGTATATAAATGACATCCCAACAGTGTGTAGATGTTCAGTGGGGATGTTTGCTGATGACACTAAAGTCTATAATTGCAGCGACACAACTGAAGCAATAGAGGCACTGCAGGATGACCTTAACAGTCTACAGGAATGGTCAGACAAATGGCTTCTGCATTTCCATCCAGATAAATGCCATGTCCTGAAACAAGGGACCAAGAAATCTGAGGCAGTGTACAACATGAAAGGGACTAGGGACGAGGAGGAGCACAATGTCCGGCTACAAGAGAGTGCAGTTGAAAAAGACCTGGGCATCTTCATCGACAAGGACATCTGTTTCAAAGTACATGTTGCTAAAACAACAAGAAATGCTTAACCAAGTGGTGGGAATTATTCGATGAATGTTCTATTTCCTAATCCCAGATCTTTTCATTCAGCTGTATAAAAGCCTCTTGCGACCAATTCTTGAATATGGACACTCGGTATGGCAGCCCCATCACAAAACATTGTGCACTGAAGTTGAGGATGTCCAGCGTAGAGCCACTAAGCTGTTGGCCTGCATCAAAGATAAACCATATAATGAAAGACTGGCCTACCTGCAATTACCAAGCTTTGAGCACCGAAGGAAACAAGGTGACAAGATTGATGTATACAAGTACCTACATGGTATGTACGATACAGACAGACCTCGCCTCGAGCTAAACACGAGTCGGGACACCAGGGGGCACTCACTGAAACTGGCCAAGGGTAGATGCAGGCTTGCAGTACACAGCTGGTGCTTCTCCCAGAGAGCTGTGAACACCTGGAACAGCCTACCTGAGGAAGTGGTCACAGCCCCATCAGTCAACAGTTTCAAAAGCAGGCTCGACACTTTTTGGAAAGGCAGTTCAACTGTCTACGATCCAGTTTGTCTCTGGAAGTTTGTAGGCATTTTAATACCCACACATGCAACAGTAACAGTAGGAGCGTATGGACCGTGTAAAGGCCAGATAGGCCTACACACTGACTTTGTCAAGTTCAAGTTGATTCTGCTGGTCTTTCAAAATGTGTATGGGTCTGAATACATGTCTGTGTCAGTGTGTATGCTAACATATCTGTGAGCATAGACATGCATTTTTATATTTGTGTGTTTTTATATATATATGTGTGTCATGTATCATAGTGTGTGTGTTGTGTGTGTGTGTGTGTGTTGTATCATATTGTATAAAAATCAATTTGCTGTTGCAATGGCTTCATGTGTGATATTCAGGCCGCTCTCCTCATGACAGTAAGTCACCACTGTGCACTGCTGTTCTTGGCAATATCCACAATTTTCTCCCACAAGTCTGAGTAGTGTTCACAACAAGGTGTAGACGTTCACTCCTCCAATCATACAGAGGAGTGGTGGGGACGAAATGTGGATATAGCCCTGTCCATAAAAATTGTGTGCAACTGTGTAAACTTGTGTTACCATCATGAAGGATTATGCTTCTGCCTTGTTGTGCGGTTCTTTAACATTCCTTATGTGTATGCTGCATATAAGATATTGGGTTCTTCTTCTTCTTTCCCTTCTCTACCGCCTACATCATTGTAGATTATACATAATTTATTGCATAATCTGAAAGTCTAGCACCCAGACCACCAGTCTAGTGTGTTTGTGGCTGTGTGCGCGCGTGTGCGTGTTTGTGTGTGCTTCAGTGGCTATTTGAACTTGATTTAAAAGATGATTGCGGGAGCCTCTGAATAAGAAGATCCTTCGAACAAGCGCAAAAAATAAATGATCTGAACCAGTAAGTCCCCGGTCATATGGGTGATATGCCTATTGTCACATTGTGATCTTGCAGCGTTGTGGTAATTATGATGCAGCAGTGGACACATCACCCGTCCTGTGAAAAGGAAAAAAAAACACCATTCCTTTGAAACAAAATACAACCACAGCCCACACTAACAACAACTAAATCATTGATATTCGAGTTCCAATATCATTACCTGCTAAAGATAGCGAGAACCGAATGAGTTGTAACGATTAATCATGTCCATGCACTGCTGGAGAAGATGTCAAGCAGCAGACATTGTAATAACTAGGAGTCACTCAAAATGTTCTCGAAAATATGCAAACTCGATTCAATAATTTTAGATACTACAAAGGATCAATATATAAAAAATAACATTAAACGAAACAAAGAATAAATGAAAACAAAACATGGATAAATTTTGTATTTTTCAATTGTACATCGGTAATGACATGCGCATGTCATTTCGTGCGAAACTACCGTCACATGACCTATCCACGTTCTCTTCCTTTTCTTGCTGACGTCTGACCGGACTCCAGCACCTGGTTGTTGAACGCGTGAGGAAATCACACAAACATCCAAGATGGTAAGTACCATCCTCCTTCCACAAGTTCATGAAAATGTCTAATTTTACTTGTAGTTGATGTACATGTATCGATATAGTTTTACTTGATTATATTTTGAATGAAATTGAATAGAAAAAGTTGATGAAATGCTGGGCACATTTGCGTGTTGTGCAGTACTTGTTATTCACCAGTTATTCGCTGTGTCCATACTTGAAAACCACACAGTTTTAGCAGTCAGTTATTCTGTGATACATATATTGTTACTTTTGACGCTCTAAATCAATATTAACGCACGGAAATATCCTCTACCTTCGTCACAGATTGTTCACATGTTGGATTTGGTATTGTGGCTCGAGTCGATGGGAAGTCGCTCGTGTTCATGAATGGAGAATTTAAGACTATATATGTATTTTTCATCATGTCATGGGTGGTTGATTAAATCATTGAATATTAGGAAGAAATGCCGAACGTATTTTTCCTCTTCCTCTGACCGTTAATGAGTTCTGGAAGTGAGTGGGCCAAGTGACAGTCTTCCTACTTTAAAAAAAAAAAAAAAAAATATATATATATATATATATCGGGTTTCCATTTGATAATTTTCGCCAAACACAAAAAGAAAGGTCTAATCACGTATTTCTGTGGGTTGGAACTTTTTAATGTTTATGACAACTTGCCTATCTGATGCCCTACACCACTGTCCAGCATTTTTAGAAATTCAATATGGCCGCCAACATGGTGGTCTTGTACAAGAAAATTAATGTATCAACATTCGTCGTTCACAGGACGCAGGTTTTGGTGACATTTGTCAAAAGAAACAGAAGTTATTGTATGATGAACATTTTTGACACACTTGTGTAAACAGTCTGTTTTAACCCGGTATTCGGTTGTCTGTGCGTGTGTCTGTGTCCCTGGTAAACTAACATTGCCATTTTCTCTGCAAATACTTTGTCAGCTGATACCAAATTTAGCATAAATATAGGAAAAATTCAGTTCTTTCCAGTCTTGTTTAAAACAATATTAAACCTCTGGGATGGGCACAAAAAATATAGAAAGAAGCTAAATTATATGCAGACTGAATTTACTGTTCTGATATTCTGACACAGCATCAAGAGCAGTCATTTTTATCATTTTTTTGTTTAAACAGGAACTTCTTTTGGTAAGCATGGAAGTTATATTTCTGGTACATGTCTGGTGCAGATAGTAAAAAAGGGAAATTTATCTGTAATTAATGCTAGGGGGTTAATTTGCTTAAAACTAATCTTTCTCAGCTTAAACATTACATTTTGAAATTATACTCCGTACATAAAAAGCTTGTGTGCTAAGCTCCAATTATTTCTTGATAGGGACACCGAGAAATATGGCCAAAGAATACAATGAGAAAATTTCAAATTTTTAGAAAATCGTTTACTCATTTCAGAAAGCTGAAAATTTCCTTTTTTCATTAGTCATAGAATGTTGCATTTTCTTTATTTGACATGTTCTTCATTTGCAGGACTACACAAACTAGACTTTTGAGAATGTGATTGTATTCAGCAGTTTTTACAAACACCTAATTTTCATTCAGATGTCTCCACTCAACCCAAGATAGTGTTCTTAAACAAGGACGCGACTATAAAAATGTCATTTAAAGATATGTAATAATAAAATCTTTTACTCACCACAAGCATCCAGAGAGGTAATCTTGAAAAATAATGTAAAATGCAGCATCACACACAAGCACAAAACAAATGATGGAAAGCACACACTGTCACTTTCAGTGCAGAATTGTCTCCTCACTGAAGATTCACCAAGTTTGTTTTGCTGTTCTGTTCAGTTTCTCTCCGTACAAAAATAGCCCACAAAGTCAGAATTATAAACTGAATGTGTGTGTGTGTTTACAGGCTAACCACATCACAAAGACAGTGTTTATTTAGACTGATTTAATGATTGTTCATAGCACACACACTGACGCTGACACACAGACTGACAGAACACACAGCGCACGCACGCATGCACACACATATGGTCTGAACGGTGCGTGATCTAATTTCAGCACCTCAAAAACTACAGACAGATGAAAATGGAAACACCGGTGAAAGTAGAAACACGGAAAGTTGTCGCACACCCGCATTTGCTATCTCTGTGTTGACCTGTTCATTTCTTCGATCAACCACCATGGAATCATCACTGTCACTGTTACTTTCTCTGGTTTTTAGTCGAAAATCGGGATCGCCATTACCTACACGTTTCTTCGGTGTCTATTTTCACTGTCATCCATAACATCAAGTATATTGTTTTATTTTCTCTGTCTTCATCTTCATTTTCTGAACAGCACTTCATTGCCAGAGCCATTCTGAACAACTTCTTTAAGCACTTCAAGTGACGTGACTGTCTGCCTCGTCCATTGCAACGCCATCCTTGATAGCAAAATGACTGGTCTCAAGTCCTTTGTTGGAGATTCGACTAGATAATGCTGACTTGGTCAGCAGAAACTGGTCTAAAAATAGACGGATGATTGGTATGTGGTATTTTTCACGAAGTTAAAAAAAAAAAGAAAAAAAAGAAAGAAAGAAAAAAAGATGGGCACCTCCACTTATTAGTAAAACCATCTTCAGAACCCATTTTCTGATCTAAAAATATTTATCAGTGTGTCCATCTCCCAGAGACCTGAAGCAGAGCAACACACATCTGTTTCTTTACAGTTGCTCCACTTGTATCCATTGAACAGATAGTATTTTCAAACTGATGATTTGGGTTTTGTTGTCGCTGTGACTGCACGTGTGTGTCAGGTCGTGACAGTGCAGACTGCGATTCATAAGCAATTTACAACAGTTCTGCTCAAACCACAGCTTTTTCTCTGCCTTTTTTTTTTTTATTCAAACTTATCGTTTGCTGATAATTTAATAGATGGCATTTGGTAAAACTTTGGAAAAAGAAACACTCTGAAATGGAGGCAATGCTCTCAGTTGCCTGGCTGGAAAGTGCCAAAGTAGCATTTGGGTGCGATCGGGAGGTGATCACGCGTTCGCCATGCTTTCAGCAGCTGACGATTGGCCAGTGAAATTGCTTGTCTCATGTCGTCCTTGACCTGTTGTGTATTGTGCCATTGGTTGGGACTGGGAGCAGGGTGACCACTTTTCAAGGCTTGTGTGAGTTCGGAAACCCTCATTTGCTTGAAAAAATGACATCAAAGTCGGTCAGGTCAAATCTTTTGAAAGAGCAGTGACATGGTTTCGTTGCAATTACGCTGTTTTCACTATAGCTTGTACTTCCACAATTTTGAGTTTGAATTTATATCTTTTTGGTGTTTTTCACGTACACCCACATGAGTAAATGATTTATTTATTATAATGGGGGAAAAACGCTCCAATTTTGTAAAAATGTAGAATTCTAGAGACTAGAAGGGTATACCACCAAGACATATTTTGAATGATTTTTTCACATTTTTTTTATGCTGTGCGCCACCTTAAAATGGAGTGGCTTCACATTATTCCTTGTTTATTTACAGTATGTGTAAGCAGGCACGAAGCTTTGATACTGATGTATTTAAGTGATCTGTTCATTAATTCTTATTTGTTGGATCTGCTGATATCCCTAAGAGGAAGGCAGGCAGAGACTAATTTTTCCTTCACCATTTATTAATGCGCTACACCAGTACTAAAGGAACTTGACTGCCAGTTGAGGATGGATGAACTGTGGAGGAAGGTGGCAGAATGGTTAAGACGCTCAGCTGCCAATACAGAGAGTCCGTGAGGGTGTGGGTTCGAATCCCGCTCTCGCCTTTTCTCCTAAGTTTGACTGGAAAATCAAACTGAGCGTCTAGTCTTTCGGATGAGACGATAAACCGAGGTCCCGTGTGCAGCACGCACTTGGCGCACTGAAAAAGAACCCATGGCAACGAGAGTGTTGTCCTCTGGCGAAATTACGTAAAATGAAATCCACTTTCATAGGTACACAAATATGTAAGCATGCACTCAAGGCCTGACTAAGCGCGTTGGGTTATGCTGCTGGTCAGGCATCTGCTCAACAGATGTGGTGTAGCGTGTATGGATTTGTCCGAACGCAGTGACGCCTCCTTGAGAAAGTGAAAGTGAACTGTTAGGTTATCGATGAAAGGTTAAACATATATTGGTGTATTGCAACAACAGTTTCAGCAGTTATGTTAGTGAAATCTGATCAGATGTGATCAGTACTACAGCTGGGTGTTGGCATTACGTAAAACTTCAATTCTACATGAATTTTTTTTTTTTTTTTTCCCCGTGTGACTAGGGTGAGACAAAATAGGATCACCTTGCAGTCATTGCATCTGCTGTAATTCATTTTGTTGCATACTGTAAAATTGGTGACATGTGTCTCACCCTCATTCTTTTTGTTTGTGTACAGGTGAACTTCACGGTAGACCAGATCCGTGAGATCATGGACAATAAGAAGAACATCCGCAACATGTCTGTGATTGCTCACGTAGATCATGGAAAGTCAACACTGACAGATTCCCTGGTCAGCAAAGCTGGCATCATTGCCTCTGCCAAGGCTGGTGAGACTCGCTTCACTGATACGCGCAAGGACGAACAGGAGCGATGCATCACCATCAAGTCAACGTAAGTCTACTGGTGGCGCCTTTTGGTCATACTTTCCAGAACTAGAATGGTGAAAGTACAGGTCAACTGATCTGAAAGGGTTGTGCTGGGTAGATGAACTACGGTGCTTTTATGTCATGAAGTTTAGCACTTGAGATGCTCCTGCCAGGAATCTGAACTAGAAATTGCAGTGTTGATTTTTCATGCAATACTTCCAAGATTTAATGATTCTTGCGATTATGATCCTAAACAAGTTGATTTTAATGTTTAAGATGCAGTTCTACAGATCTTCGTGCACCCTTCACTAAAGTTTGAACATTTGTAGTGCTCAGCTTCTAGAAAGGGTAGTTCAGAACACTTGTGAAACGGGCTATTTCTTTCAGGGCCATTTCCCTGTACTACGAATTGAACAAGGAGGACATGAAATACATCAAGCAGGACTATGACCCGAATAACAACGCTTTCTTGATCAACCTGATTGACTCCCCTGGCCACGTTGATTTCTCCTCTGAGGTTACTGCTGCCCTGCGTGTCACTGACGGTGCACTTGTTGTCGTTGACTGCGTGTCTGGTAAGTCGCCATATGTTGTTCACTCATATGTACATAAGTGGGCTTTTATGTGTATGACCGTTTTTACCCTGCCATGTAGGCAGCCATGTTCCGCCTTCGGGGGTATGTTTTCTTCTGTTGTCTTGACAGATA
This sequence comes from Babylonia areolata, assembly GCF_041734735.1. Lineage (NCBI taxonomy): Eukaryota > Metazoa > Mollusca > Gastropoda > Neogastropoda > Buccinidae > Babylonia > Babylonia areolata. Next base: position 42,584,929 of record NC_134897.1, read on the forward strand.
TGAAGTCTGAGCTCCATGCGAAACAATTTTATCACCATAACAATGAAGTAAATGTTGAAATGAGAAATTGTTCACGGACTTTTTGGGGAGAGGTATACTTGGTCCAGATCATCTTTTTGTGTATTGGACAACTTGGAACCAAAGTAGTGAACTGGTATTAGTAGTGCTATTTGATCAGCATTTTTTTATATTGGGTAAAATCGTCTGAATTTTGGTCACTTTTGTATGTTCGCAGATTGAAATTAAAAGATAAGTGGTTGATTCATAGCAAAGGAACCATTTTTGTGAAAATTTAGAGGTTTGTTACAGGTGTGTGTGTCCAGACAGAGACTGTTCTGCGCCAAGCAATTGGTGAGCGTATCCGTCCTGTTCTGTTCATGAACAAGATGGATCTTGCTCTGCTCACCCTGCAGCTGTGTGCTGAGGATCTCTACCAGACATTCCAGCGCATCATTGAAAACGTGAACGTCATTGTTGGGACCTACGCTGAGGAAGATGGACCCATGGGAGACGTTGCTGTATGTTTTTTTTGTTTTGTTTCTTTTTATCTTTTTTTTTTTTTCCAATTACTGATTTATTGCTGATAAAGTGTAGATGCAGGTTTACCCTTGCTGTGGGTGAGTGAGGTACTAGATGGGGTATACAGATCCTCGCAGTTACAAAAAAAAAAAAAAAAATGTTATACCAGTGCTCACTTCAAACAAGTAACTTTTGAGTGCGCAATTTTTGCTGTCATAGAGGAATTCTTGAGGGTTTTCCGATGGGTTGCAGGTGGATCCCAAAGTTGGCACTGTTGGCTTTGGCTCTGGTCTGCATGGCTGGGCTTTCACCCTGAAAGACTTTGCCAAGCTGTACAGCTCCAAGTTCAAGATGGAGGAAGACAAGCTGATGAAGCGTCTTTGGGGTGATCAGTTCTTCCACAAGGGTGACAAGAAGTGGTACAAGGAACAAAGGGAAGGATCGCAGCGTGGTTTCACCAGCTACATTCTGACGCCCATCTACCAGGTATACTTAAGGGGTTGTTTGTTTTGTATTTTTTGTCTCTGGAGTGGCATACAAGTATCTTGAAACTGTTTTACCTACGGTATGTCAAGACTGGGTTTATTTAGGCGTTGATAATGGAGATCCTTCTGCTAGCTACGGTCTGCTTTGACAATATGTGCATTAAATTCTATGTCTTGTTTTTAATCAGTCTTTTGAAGAAAAGAAAAAAAGTTTTTTATTTTCTCAGTTACAAACTGCTTTTCATTTATGGTATCAGTGTTTTTTGTGTGTTCGCGTGAGTCTGCATATGTATGTGTTCGTGTGTGGTTGAGATTCCCCCCCCCCCCCCCCCAGTCCAGTAGATAAAACTGAATGTGCACTCTGCATTGCAGATCTTTGAGACCGCCATGAAGAAACCCAAGGAGGATACCTTGGCACTTGTCGACAAGCTGGGCATCAAGCTGGCTGCTGAGGACAAAGAACTAAATGAGAAGCAGCTCCTCAAGGTCATTTACTTGACATGTTACCCTCCTGTAACACGCCTCTTCCTTCTGCTCTCCCTCCTTCCTTTCTCTCTGTACTGTGCTGTGACTTACACATACATGCATATATGTATACACAGTGGAGTGATTGCCTTGAGGTAACGTGTCCGCCTAGGAAGCGAGAGAATCTGAGCGCACAGGTTCGAACACGGTACAGTCGCCAGTATCTCCCCCTCCACTAGACGTTGAGTTGTGGTCTGGACACTAGTCATTTGGGTGAGACGATAAACTGAGGTCCCATGTGCAGCATGCACTCAAGAGCACATAAAAGAACCCACGGCAACAAAAGGGGCGTTCCTGGCAAAATTTTGGAGAAAAATCCACTTCAATAGGAAAAACAAACAAAACGGCATGCAGGAAAAAATGTACCAATATAAATGGGTGGCGCTGTCAGTGTAGCGATGCATTCTCCCAGGGAGAGCAGCCCGAATTTCACAGAGAGAAATCTGTTGTGACGAAAAAGATGAACACAAATACAAATAGTCTAGTATTCCCTGAATGAATGAGTATGCAAGGACTGGTTAGCGTGGCCTCTTTTAAACGATTCAACATTTTGTTTATGCAGACGATCATGAGGAAATGGCTGCCTGCTGGTGACGCCATGCTGCAGATGATCGTTATTCATCTGCCCTCCCCTGTCACTGCCCAGAGGTACAGGATGGAGCTGCTCTACGAAGGTCCCCATGATGATCCTTGTGCCTCTGGTAAGCTGCTTTGTAGTTTTTGACCTTTTGGAAGTTCTTGGCATTTCCCAGAAATTCTGTTAAGAATATTTGCGCAGTGTCAACTGCTATACAGTGGTGGCCTAGAGGTAACACGTCCGTCTAGGAACAGATTGGTTCGAATCATGGTTCAGCTGCCGATGTTTAATTACACATACTTGACCGTGTTTTCTCCCCCTCCACTAGACCTTGAGTGGTGGTCTCGATGCTAGTCATTCGGATGAGACAATAAACCAAGGTCCCATGTGCAGCATGCACTCGGCATACATAAAAGAACCCATGGCAACAAAACGGTTCTTCCTGGCAAAATTCTGCAGAAAAATCCACTTCAATAGAAAACATAAAACTGCACACAGGAAAAAAAAAAACCCCAAAAATGGGTGGCACTGTATTGTACTGGCACATACACAGGAAAAAATTCCCCCAAAATGGGTGGAACTGTATTGTAGCAACGTGCTCTCCCTCAGAGCAGCCTGAATTTCACACAGACAAATCTGTTCTGATAAAAAGAAATTCAAATACAAATAATTTCCTCCAGGGTGGTGGTTGGCAAAATTCTGTAGAAAACTCCACTTTAATTACACATGCTTAACTATGACCCACCAGTGCAGACTACGGCAGGGGTCTGATTCCTGTCCTGTGCAAACTACTACCCACCTCTGCAGAGAAAACGAAAGTAGTTACAGCCGATAACCTTCCGAAGTAGGTTACCTCCCCTTTACATCCCTGACTACCGCCCTCTTGTGACGGCAATTCGCCACAACCAGCACAGCGTGCAGGGAGAACAGAATGCGGGGAGGAACAAGTGAGTCTTAAATGTATGTTAAACGTAATTTTAGATAGAAAATTTCCTTTTAATTAATTACACATACCGTGACCTACTTGTGCAAAATGGCACGACAAGGTGGATTGCTCATCTGTTCTGTTGTCAGTCACTGCGATGGCCTGTTGTGCGACCACTGCAGTGAAGGTAGCAGGGTTTTTCCAGCAAGCAGTCTCCATGTCATGTAGCCATGCTGAGTGGGCAAAGGCAAGGGAAGAGGACCATGCTCTGACTATGTTCGAGCTTGCATGAGACTGAGTCTCTGTATGTAGTAGTCCTCCAAAATGGAGTCAGGAAACTCCATACTAAGATATGTACAAATATGTACATCAACTAAATGAGATGTCAGGGAATGTGACCATGCCCTTAGGTCAATGCACAAAAAAGAACACATGAACAAGCATATATGTAGGAAACATGGATAATGCTCAGGTAAAAGGGAATGTGAACTGAAAAAGTAATGCCAAATGTCTAATAGATATGTGTATACATGTGTGAAGATTGTGCCTGTATGTAGACGCACGGTCCTGAGCTTCATGTACAGAAGTGTGCCAAAAAAAAAAATTTGCGCATATATTACTAAAAAAAAATCTGCGAAGTGCTGGAGGTCTCTTTAGCACATATCCCTTTTGTTATGCTTCTGTGCTGCAGAGGGAGGAATGTACTGTCACGTGTGGGAGTCTGTGGTTCGATGTCATCATAACCGACACGGGTGAAGTGGGACACAAGGGAGGTAATAACATCCCTTGGTGCTGTGGTCACTGCTGGGAGGAGGTGCAATTTTAGTGTTGCATGTCCTCTTAGTAGACCATCCTCCTAAGTAGAAGGAGGGCTTCCCTGTACCAATCGGTCACCACTGTACGTGAGACGGTTGAGAGCATGCCACGTGATGGAGTCGCAATCTGAGGCCACGGATGTTCATGTAATACAGACAGTATGAGATGCTGATTGTCAGTTGGGGTTTGTGTCTGAGCCACCACTGGTTGGGTAACAACAGAGTCTAGCAGTGTGGTAGAGGGAACTGCCACCGCCGAGGTTGGAGGGACCGTGCATGCACCCGTGATGTGGGTGAGGGGCAATGCCGGTGCAAGGGAGGTAACTGCGGCGCTCGCTGGTGGGGATGCCTCCCTTGAATTTGAAAATCGGAGCGAAGGTGCATGCATGTACCCTAGTGGGTCACCTTCCTCCCTACCTAGAGAGAGGGCTTCCCTACCCAAAATGCCCGCTGGGAATGGGGGGAAGTGAGAGCCCACATATTTGTATCGAGAGATTTTTATAATTGTGTGCAAGGCTTAATTTCAGCCCCAAATACTGTACCTGTTGTTGAACCCAAGGTAGAGGGCCCTTACAATTGCGCCATAATTTTAGCTCGATTGAAATTTTAGCTCGATTGACCAAAAGAACTAAGTAAGTTTGTGACCTGATACAAGTCCTTGTCAGATACAAAACTTGAGTGTCAAGGAATCAATAGAAAGATGAAAAACTTAGCCGTATGAAGAGCACAGGATCAGGAGTCAAGATGGCTGCCAGAAAGAGAGCGCTTGTCTGGGATGCAAAGGGGAGGTAACCTACTTCGGGAGATTATCGGCTGTAGCTACTTCCGTTTTCTCCACATAGGCGGGTAGTAGTTTGCACAGGACAGGAATCAGACCCTTTCCGGACTGCACTAGTGGGTCACGGTAAGTTACTAAAACGTAATTTTAGGACTTTTCTTTTGTGTGTTATAGCTTATTTTCTAAGGTTATGGTGATAATTTTTGTGTCCTAAATGTTCTAAAGATTCAGGTACTTCTCAAGAAAAGATGTTGATGCACTTCATTTCTCAACTCCGTTATCCCCTTTCCTGCTTGGCTCTTACTGCTACTGTCTATAGAGAATGTTTTATTTCAGGCATCAGGAGCTGTGATCCTAAGGGAGAACTGATGATGTACATCTCCAAGATGGTGCCTACCAGTGACAAGGGGCGTTTCTTCGCCTTTGGCCGTGTCTTCTCTGGCACCGTGGCAACTGGTCAGAAAGTGCGCATCATGGGGCCCAACTACCAACCAGGCAAAAAGGAGGACCTGTATGACAAGAGCATCCAGAGGCAAGTAAAACTGGTTTGGCTTAAAGGGACAAAAAAATTCCTGAAACATGGGAGGAGAAGCAACACAAGAAATTGAGTCTGGCATTTTTCATCTTCATTCTATTGAAGACATTTACAACAAAATATTTTCCTAAACCCAGCCTTGTCATAACTTGTATTTAATTACACATACTTCACCGTGACCCAACTAGTGCAGACTCCGGCAGGGGTCTGACATTCCTGTCCTGTGCAAACTATCCGCCCATGCGGAGCAGACGAAACTACGGCCGATAACCTCCCGGAAGTAGGTAACCTCCCCTTTGTCCCGCTGGTTATCGCCCTCTTTTTCCGGCAGCCATCATGACTCCTGTACCTGTGCTCTTCATACGGCTAAGTTTTTTCGTATTTTCTGTCTGTCGATTCTCTGGCGTTCTTGTTTGTGGTCAAATTATGTCTCCAACCAGGTCACATAATTATGTAGCTCGATTGGGGAATCGTGCTAAAATTAAGGCGCGATCGCAATCGATTCGCTGACACTCTGGGCCCTCTACTCCTGGCCCTCTAAACAACGCCAACCCGCCGCCTTCTCCACTTCCTCCGGTCGACTCCGGACCTCCGCCACCTCCTCTGGTGACTTCTAGAGGTTTGTGGTCACACACTCCGGTCAGTGTTACCTTTCATGTCATTTTTATCGATCCGCGAACTCACTCGACGCGATCCGCGTTTTCTCGGCCCTGACAGTCGGCAGTGTATGAGTCGATCTCCTCTATCTCTTTACCATACCCACAGTTGCACCAATGGACTGGCCACAATCCCTTGGAGAAAAAAAAAAAAAAAAAAAAGGCAGCTTGTCTTGGATCCGCACGTTAGACTGGGCCCTATGTGCGATGCGTCCGTGGTGGCGGCCGTGACATCGGATCACACGACCCCCCACGTGGCTTGCCTCGACCGTCTCGGATCCAGTAGTGACCGAGGCGTGTAGGGATGCCCTCCCCTGGTGCAGGGAGGAAGGTGGACCACTAGGTGACACGCTTGCCCATACGCGTGCACCCCTCCCCTTGTCCGGATCACCCGATCCAAGGGAGGCAACCCCTGCTTCGGCACCCTTGCCGGTGACTGCCGCAGTTATTTCCCTTGCACCGGCACTGCTCCTCGCCTTAAGTGCGAGTGTGTGCACGGTCCTACCAAGCTATGCGGTGATGACCCCATCTGCCACACCGCCGAGTGCTGCTGTTTCCCATCGACTAATGGTGTCTCAGCAAGCTACTCAACCAAACAATCAGCAACTCATCGCTAAACTTGCTGCAGCAATTATGCACCACTCTGCCTTCCGGTGCCGCGCCTTGCGCACACAGAGCAGGTACGTGCACGCCCCATTGGAACTTCGGCAGTGTTGGATTCTTCTGCCCCATTGCCTAACTCTGCTGTTTCCCAGACTAATATTGGCACTTCCACGTTGGAGTACCTCTTATATCATATCATATATCAATATCAAGGTGTGCAAGCCTAAAAAGGCCTTTTACCCGCTTGAAGTGGGGAAGAAAAAGAGAGTCCCCACGTATGTCTGTTGCATTTTTCAACATTGAGTGCGCAGTGCTTGAAAAATCAGAAAATATGTAAATGAGTTTTGTATTTAAAGTTTTGACAATGAATATCAAGATAATTCTTAAATGTATTAATAACTCGATCCTGCCTCTCGGCAGTGCTCGGGCCGATCTTGTCTATCACTTTATCCGTCAACACACAACTGAACGTCGGTCCTCTCGCAGGAGCTATTCGCGAGATTGGACCGCCGTTCAGCAACAGGGGGATGCACATCCCACGGCAAGCCGACGGACTTGTCACCCCCTCGCCCACGACGCCCATAACACTGGATTACGGCGCCGTCATGCCACAGGCCCCGACCGTCTCGCGTCCGATGGCAACCGATTCGGGTTGGGATGCCCACGGAACTAAGGGGCATTATAATTATTCCCCTTGCGCTCGTTTTCACCTGTGTCGGTTACGGTGGCATCGAACCACGGACTCTCACACAGAACATGACACTCCTCCCTGTTCAGCGAGGACACGTCGCACAAGGGGGATATGTGCTCTAAAGACACATTCCTTTTTGATGATTTTCGGCGCCAAGGGAGGCAACTCCACATTTGTAACCTAGGCGCTCAAAGCTGTGGTTAGTTTCGCTGACACAGCACATCACTCCTGCTCCCCGTGCTGTCCACCAACGATGTTTTCTTTCGGTTTCTCATTGGGTCCTCATGCCCAGTCAGGGACTTTACACATCTTTGCATAGCAACTGCACTTTTCTTGCTGTTTCTCAGGCTATTGGCTACAGGAAATGCATCACAATATTTCCCCTTCTATCCATTTGATTTATCATCACAAGCAACAATCACGAAATATATATAGAAAAATCTATACATATTAAAAAAAAAAAAAAAAAAAAAAATCTATACATATGGATATATATATATATACATATATATATATACACGCACACATATATACATATATATGAGATATGTTGCTACATTCATACGCATTTCTGCTTTCATGTATAGATGCGTACTTATCCATCGGTATACACATGTGTATGTGCTTATGGGATAGGTTCAGACGACTTTCATATTAACATGTACAATTATATTTCTATCTCGATTCATTGACATCTGTTCATTGAGATTCCCTACATAGCAATATAGGCACACTTGCATTTGCGGCCTTCTGTTCACAATGCCCAGAACTCTCTGCCTCTACGTACCGGCACTTTATTCATATGCGTATGTACATCTCATATGTAGGTGCATGGACAGATTCCTTTCCATTGATGATTATGCACACTTACCCACTTACTTGGGTATATCGGTGCACGCTACACGTATGCTTATACAGCCGCTTCTTTCTTGTGTCTCGATCTCTTGTCATTGGCATACTTCTGACATCATCACTTGAGCTGATGGAAGTTTTTATTCCCTTGGCACATATATGTATTCATTTTCATAAATTCATCCCTACCTTGCTTTTGGAGGACGACTGCACTCACAAAAATAAAATAAAATAATAATAGCCTCATTCACGCCTGAATGTATGCTCCTTCACATTTCAGTAGTGGCTGGTCCTTGGGGATCCACACATACCCCCTTCACACCCACAGGGCTAAGAATGCCTCTCTTGGTGCAAGGACAGACAAGGCAACCCATCTCATTTGCCTGCAACAATCACCCATAAGGCTGGAGATGCACAAGGAAGGATGAGGCAGTCCAACTTAGAGGTGCCACTCTGGACACACATGCCTTTCATTCCTTCCAAGTTTGTAAGGCATCCCTTCTTTCTCCCCTTGCCTACAACAACCCTTGGTTTGCACCACTGTGATTGTGACAAAAGCTCCACACAGGCCCTACATCCTAGCCAGCCTTCCCATCAAGAGGTGTCTATCTTGCCTTACAAGTTTTAGCGGACCCAAAAACTGCCCACTGGGCAGGAGACAATCACCCTCAGCCCATCTCTTCTACTCCTCTCTAGTAGCAGAAGGCCTGGGTCATAATTGTTTTCCTCTACATTTGGGAGAAAGGCATATTGACGAGGACGGATGCGTCCCACAAAGCACAACGAACCGTCCATTAGCCACAGGGGTGTACCTTTCTGCCCACTCATACCAGCACGGCAGATGCCGCATTCAAGCACATCAGTTCACCCCATCACCTTGCTTGAACACAAATCCAGCATCAACGTCTCAAACAATTGGCGTTTGAAAGCACTTTCTGCACTTGGTCTTCCCTGCCCGATCCTTTCGGCCTCTACACACAACCACTGCTGTGGTTACAGATGGCCATTCCTCCTCAAGCACTGTCTTTCCAATGAGACACTTCCAGAGGTTTCTAGCCTAGGCAGGCTATCCCATCATGGAGCCCCAGCCTTCGGTCAAGGGCCTGTCAGAGGATGACTTTGTTGTCACTTCGGAAGCAAGCACCATGTCTTTCTGACACACGGTTGCACCACAAGACCCCGTCAACTCTTTCCGGCTTCCTTACATTGCAACATAATCTGCATGGTGAACACCTTCGTCCCTGAAGCACACAGCAGCTGTTTCCTGATTTACCCATGCTGATTGGTGTCCTCCTAGGAACAGTATATGATAATCAGTCGAGTACGACAGTCTCCATCAGAACAGCAGAGGAGGCATCTGCTGTCCAGTCTATTCGGGCTGGAATTCGATTATACAATTTATAGTAGAGAGTGTTTTGCCCAAGTTGCATCCCCGGTCCCTCAATCAAGAGGGCCTTAGGACTCATCATTGGGAAGGTTCCCAAAGGCTACTTAGGCCTAAGGCTACAGCACTAAGTCCCAGTGCAATTTGACTTCTAGTCTGAGAGACATAGTCATTCATGAAAGGCTAAGCTGCAAATGATTTCCCTTTGCAATTAAGAAACCACTGATAATACAGCTCTCACCTTGCAGTTGGCCATACTAAAAACGTATGTCAGATCAGTGCCTTGATGTCAATAGCCAGTACAACACATCTTGAGCCACTTACCTCCCTGCCCCGCCCCGCTCCATCCCAGACTCGGTGCGCAGCACACACAGCCAGAGGCCTGTCATGGATCCAGTCCCCTTTCTCACTAAAGAACCTTCAGCAAAAATTTTCCCCATGGAAACCCTCTTCCATTTGGGAATTCCACCACTGAATGAGACTCAGTGACCTGTGGGCACATGAAATGCACTTCCACAGCCTGATCCAACCCAGCCATTGACTGCCGACAACTTTCTGCAGGTTACTCCAACAGGCCACACTCAGGCAGAGAAGCCACCAAGCCTTCCGTATTCTCCGTATACCGTGATGGTACCTACCTGGGCAATTACACAACCCTGTCCCAGAGACACCAGGGACATCAAGTCTTTTGTTGCCAAATGTCTGCCATCCTATGCATAGGCAACATACCAGTGCTGTCATTTTTTGACAACGTCAAAAAAGGGGGGGGGGGAGTGCCCATCGCCTGTCAGCTCGCATGGAGGAGCTCCACAGATCTGGCTGTCATGCCTGAGGCAGGCCCAACACGGTGACCTACCTCTGTCTCGTGCCACGGTTTCCTTCAAACACAAAAACCACTTACACTATCGGCCCACATCCGTTGTGGAATCATCAGATCAAACCACATGCGCACCTCCTTGCATTGACGCTCATCCGCTCAGCTGTGGTCCACAGACCTCCCCCACAATACAGCTGTGGACCTCTGTCTTCTTTACCCGCACTAATGTCCTTAGGCGACACAGTACACTCTACTTTCGTCAAATTCTACTTGAGGGACACCTATCGCCTTAGGGATAATGGCTCATCGACTTCTACCAGAGAGATGTCGCACGCCTGCGGGTTGATGGCGCAAGAGCCATCGCTTCTGTGGTAGCTGCACAACAGACCATCACAGCTCACAGACAGTAGAACAGGCGAGCCCTCCACCTTGTCGTGCTATTCTGCACTAGTTGGGTCACGGTTAAGTATGTGTAATTAAAAGGAAATTTTCTATCTAAAATTACGTTTAAATAACATACTTACCGTGACCCAAATTTAAGACCCTCCCGTCCTCCCCGCTTCCTGTTCTTCCTGCTTGCTGTGCTGGTGATGGCATATTGCCGTCAAAAGAGGGCGATAACCAGCGGGACAAAGGGGAGGTTACCTACTTCCGGGAGGTTATCGGCCGTAGTTTCGTCTGCTCCGCATGAGCGGATAGTTTGCACAGGACAGGAATGTCAGACCCCTGCCGGAGTCTGCACTAGTTGGGTCACGGTAAGTATGTTATTTAAACGTAATTTTAGATAGAAAATTTCCTTTTCTGAATTTTCTTCATGGAAAAGGCTGATAATCGCTCTCAAGTACAATATAAGATATAACTTTCCTCCGCTGTTAATGCATACATCATGGTCTGTTAAAACATGGTATTAAAATTTCTGTTCCAGAACCATTCTCATGATGGGTCGCTACACAGAGTCCATTGAAGATGTACCTTGCGGCAACATCTGCGGTCTTGTGGGTGTGGACCAGTACTTGGTTAAGACTGGAACCATCTCCACCTACAAGAATGCCCACAACCTGAAAGTGATGAAGTTCTCTGTCAGCCCAGTTGTGCGTGTGGCTGTGGAATGCAAAAACGCCTCTGAGTTGCCAAAGCTGGTGGAGGGACTGAAGCGTCTTGCTAAGTCTGACCCTATGGTTCAGGTAAAGCCTTCTAATTTGTGTTCTGTGCTTTGCTTGGTTCGTGTGTTAAGTGATAAATGTTGCAGAATTTTTTTTTGGGGGGGGGGGGGGGGGGAACTGGGCTTCTTGGAAGATGGATGTGACTTAACGTCACCACCCACTTGTGGTGATATGATGGTTTAGTTATGATCTCAAAGTGGGATGTTGGTCGACATTACTCAGTGGTGAGAAAGAACTTAATGTTGGGTGATTCTACAGCATTGTGCCTTCACAACATGAATAAATCCCCAGAGCAACAACCACATTCCCACCCTCATTCAGATGTAGAGATCTATGTCAAACCTTTCAGATGTAGAGATCTGTGTCAAACCTTTTGTGCATATTGCAGTGTACCATCGAGGAATCTGGAGAGCACATCATTGCTGGGGCTGGAGAGCTGCATCTGGAAATCTGCCTGAAGGATTTGGAAGAGGATCATGCAGGCATTCCCATCAAGGTGTCTGACCCTGTGGTGTCTTACCGTGAAACTGTCCGAGCGGAGTCCAGTATAGATTGTTTGTCCAAGTCGCCCAACAAGCACAACAGGATCTTCATGAGGGCCTGCAACTTGGAGGATGGTGTTTCCAATGCCATTGACAAGGTTTGTGTTTTACATCCAGTCACCATTCTCTTTTCTTTATTTTTTTAATTTTATATATATATATATATATATATTTTTTTTTTTTTTTTTTTTTTTTTTTTTTAAATTATATAACACAAGCAGAATTCATAGCTTATGCTAACATTCTCAGATTTTATGCTTGAAAATTCATCTTGACTGCTCTCGACATAGCTGTACAGGGTATTTCACTTGTATGTGTTTTACATTGTCTTGACTACCCTCAACCCAATCTCACTGTACAGTGCATTTCACTCATTGCTATTTGACATTTTCATTATTCGTCTGGACTACCCTCAACATAAGCTCACTACAAAGGGCATTTCACTCACTGGTATGATGTTTGGCTTTATCTGATCCAAGCAGAAGTTTTGTTCACATGGAAAGAATGAAGATCATGACTGCTCATGTCTGGATTCCACTTTTTTTCTTCAGGGCACCATCGGCACGCGTCAGGACGTAAAGGAACGTGCTCGTTACCTGGCTGATAATTTCGACTGGGACGCCACTGAAGCACGCAAGATCTGGTGCTTTGGGCCTGAGGGTACTGGCCCCAACCTGCTGGTGGACTGCACCAAGGCCGTGCAGTACCTCAACGAGATCAAGGACAGTGTTGTTGCTGGATTCCAGTGGGCTACCAAGGAGGCAAGTGGTTGGCTGTGTGTGCTTCCTTGACAGTCATTCTGTTGTATCGTAATTCATTTCATGTATAATAAGGCATAATTTGTAAAATGCACTAGTCCGGAGGGCAAAGGGGAAGTTACCTACTTCCGGGAGGTTATTGGCTGTAGCTACTTTAGTTTTCTCCGCATAGGCGGATAGTAGTTTGCACAGGACGGGAATGTCAGACCCCTGCTGGAGTCTGCAACTAGTGCAGACTCCAGCAGGGGTCTGACATTCCCGTCCTGTGAAAACTACTATCCGCCTATGCGGAGAAAACGAAAGTAACTACGGCCGATAACCTCTTGGAAGTAGGTATCCTCCCCTTTGTCCCGCTGGCTAGCGCCCTCTTTTTCTGGCAGCCATCATGACTCCTGTTCCTGTTCTCTTCATACGGCTAAGCTTTTTCGTATTTTCTGTCTGTTGATTCTCTGGCGGTTTTTTGTCAAATTATGTCTCCAACCAGCAAGCATGATACTTTTCCGCCGTTAGGCGGAAAATCGCCGTGGTTCATTACAAATCAGCCGTTCAAAATATCGATCCGCCGCCAGTGAAGATGATTCCGCCGCACGAAATTTTGATTTCCGCGGAGCGACACATTTCAATAAATTCTGGAAGGCGGGGGTCATTTTTGGCTCTGCACCGGTTTCCAATCAATGATTATCATAGTAGGCCTATCCCAGAATTCACTTCCGCTTCGCGGGAAGTCTCGTTTGTTGACCGGCTTACTCTAGGCTACAGCGACGTAGATCTAGGCTACAGTGAACGACTCACACAAATTGTCAATGCCAAGGCCTGTTTTCATTGAACGGACAGCTAAAACATCTTCTTTTGATCGAGATTCAAAGAACAAATGGAGATGGGAGTGGGTGGACAAAACTGTTGAAGATCAGCGAGTTGGCGAGGTGATATGGAAGATCGAGAAAGATGGCTATGCGTACTGCAGTGTGTGCGACAGCGAAATCAAATATTCCAGTCGAGGGTTCGTCATTATTCGCGAACATTTGACTTGACCTACACACCCTTTTTGGGGGGAGGGGGGGGGGGGGGGATTGTACCATGTTAAGCCTCGTTCTAAAAGGGGGGGGGGGGGGGGGAGTAAACAGTTACACTAATTGAGAAAATCCATGTCTGTATTAATTAGTCTTTTATTTTTGACACTGTTGTGGGTTCAGTCGACAAAAAAAAAAAAAAAACTTTTTTTTTTTTTCCAATTTCAGCTGCATTTTTTGTTGTCTGATTTTCCTCTTTTTTTTCCTGCCTTGGTGGCATGCCTGAACCAGGTCACATAATTATGTAGCTCGATTGGGCGATCGCAATAACATTAAGGTGCGATCGCAATCGATTCGCCTTTTGAGGTGTTTCATAGAATGTGTAACATGTTTGCAGGGTGTACTTTGTGAGGAGAACATGAGGGGTGTTCGCTTCAACATCAAAGATGTGACCCTTCATGCTGATGCCATTCACCGTGGAGGTGGTCAGATCATCCCCACAGCTCGTCGTGTTCTCTATGCCAGTGTCCTGACTGCTGATCCTGGCCTCATGGAACCTGTCTACCTTGTGGAGATTTCGGTGAGGCTCATTGTTTATTGCAGCTATTTCATCCTCACCTTCCTGAAATTCTCTGCTATAATTTTCTATTTAACTATTTTTCTGCCATTCCCCTTTCATTTTTTTGTTGTTTTTTTCAGCTAGCTTTGTCACTTGTGTGAAAAGTTTTGTAATTAACGCAGTGGAATTAGTTGGGCATCCTGGTATAGCCGTGTGCTGTTGGCTGGACCACATGCAAACATTGGGAAATCCCAAATGCTTCTACCCAGTGTATTAACTCACTCAGTACGGCCAGTCCTCTCTTCGCCTCTACACAGACCCCTCGGATGTCCAGTGGGTGTCTGAATGACCCAACCTGCTTCCGTCGTCAGAATTGTGGTATTCTTTGTCAACATTTACGTCTTCAGTATAAGAGCCTTCCGCTTGCAATATTTTGATGATGGTAATTGGGGTGAAACACTGTTAACGTCGTCTCTTTCGCCGTTCGTATGGAAAGAGTTAATGGAGTGTCTTTGTCAATTGTGAGTTTCTGTTGCGTATTGTAATTATGTTCATCTGCTCTTTCAGTGCCCAGAAGTTGCAATGGGAGGCATCTTCGGTGTGATGAACAGGAGGCGTGGTGAGGTCATTGAGCACCACCAAGTCGGCTCGACTCCTCAGTTCGTTGTCAAGGCTCACCTGCCTGTAAACGAGTCCTTCGGTATGTATCTGTGATTCAGCTAATTTACAAATAAGGGATGTGAGAGTTGATGGAAACATGCGAATGTCCTTTTCCATCTCATTTACTTTTGGGGGGGAAAAGGAATGTCAGTTGGGCATGACAGCCACAACGGCTGTTGCAATGCCACTGCTGAAATTTTTTGGACAACTACACAAACTTTTCCGTGACCCACTAGCAGTCATGAGATTTTTCCGACCGAAAACTGGCTCCAGAGACCATTTTTGAGATTCATGTAAATCCGTTCAGAAAATCCGGGGGGGGGGGGGGGGGGGGGGTCCAAAAATAGCAACCAATGGCAAATCACCTTTTAGAGCAGCATGATAGCTCTTTTTCCAGTGACCACTTGTCACAGACTCAAAACATCATCTGCTAGAGGAAGAGTGTCAGGAGGTGATGGATAGTTTTTAAAACAAAACATGTTAATCTTAAAAAATATAACTTGCCCAAGTTCTGTAAGGGCAATACTTGCCTGACACGATGATCCCCGGGCAGTTGGGCAACCGTTAATGTTGAGCCCTGAGGTAGGTCCAGCCACATTTTCAGATTCACAGCAGAAGCCTCATATTTGCAAGAATGAAAGAGTGCAATAAAGTGAAGCTACACCAAATTTCAAATCAGTATCTCAAATAGTTTTTGATATCTCACAAAATGGCCTATTAGAACCAGTGTAGAAGTGCCACTAATGCATTCTCTTAGTCAAATCTCTTCATATATGATCCACAGTACACAGAAGACCTCAGTTTTTTTTGTTTTGTTTTTAAAAAAAATTTTTTAGTTGGCTGTTAATGTTATTGGCTGAATGCCAGTGTCGGTAGTATTACTAAAATGACCGACTCGAAAAGTATTGCATCTACATAAACATTTAAGATATTTTCAGGTTCAGGAAAGACTAGACTTACAAGATAGCAAATGTTAATAATAATTCTTGATAAATGACAGCTTTTGATAAGATTGTATGAAAAAAATCCTCTTTGTTCAAGACGTTTGGGATAATGTGCTCCATTAATGCTAAAAATGATTCTCCTTTTATTTTTCAGGATTTGTGTGTGCGTGTTTCAAAATCAATATGTATGCATCACTTTATGTAATTGTTTTCATGTTTATACGTCATTATTAACTGATTGTACCAGTTGTAAAGTACAGACTATCCGGCTGAACTAATGCATGCTCTATATCGGTGCTTAAAAAGGTTAAAAGGAAACCACTGTCTTAAATACAGCATCAAATGTACCCCTGGTAGTGTTATTTTTGATTAGGTTTTATGAAACCTATCTTTCAAATACTTTTTTATATCCAAACCCCCACCCCTCATTTGAATCAAAATCAAAACTACGTTGAGCGATGCGACAAGACTTCATGAAGCCGGGTATTGAAACCTAAGATCTAAAAATAGAAGTTGATCAGTGGTATTTAAACGGACGCTGCCCATTAAAAGCTTTCGGGTCATTTTATAAAGCATTTTAAAGATGAATTTCCTTTTTCAGTGGTTGGTTCGACTAGATTTATTTTGTCTGGAAGTGCAATAGAGCATTAGGAAAAATAGGTAAATTTTTAGTCCCTTTTTTTATAATATATATATATAATAAAGTAAAATATGTCAAATGGAAACATAGCCCACGCAAAAGTAGAGAACATGATATTTTATTTTGATAGGTCTCTTTAATTGATTGGTTGTAAGGAGCAATGTCCTTAACCTATTATTCAGAAGCAAACGTCGGCAAACTTGTTTCCCACACTTTGTTTTGAAGAGCGAAGGATACTCCACTTCAGTCGATCAGTTTCACTCACACTGTCTTGCATGCATAAAAAGAAACGCTCCTTTGTTCCTATATTTTACTTTGGGGGTTAACTCACCCAGTAATGTATGGTTGGTAGCACTGAAAGCGAATTTTTTGGCCCCTCCTTTTTAAATATGAAAAAAAATATATATATATCACCCATGATTTTTATTTTTATTTTATTTCTTTTTTTTTTATTGCCCAGTTAGTATACATTGCCTGGCTTGGAAGTTGATCTGATAATTTAGATGGTGTGGTATTGTTACAGCATGCATAATGGCTTAGATGTTATGTTATTCAATGGAATTTTGTGTATTTGAGATGAGATTGTCTTGGAATGATTTGTGTATATGTGATGTGTGCAGGCTTCACTGCTGACTTGAGATCGAACACCGGTGGACAGGCATTCCCACAGTGCGTGTTTGATCATTGGCAGGACTTGCCTGGCGATATTTTAACTGCAACCAGCAAGACCTACCAGGTTGTCTCTGAGACACGCAAACGCAAGGGACTGAAGGAGGGTATTCCACCAGTGGAGAACTACCTTGACAAGTTGTAACCAGTTGCCGCTGCCTAGTCTCCAGTGGATATTCGTTGCTTTTCTTCCTATCTCTGGTCTATTTATCTATCCATGATCCAGTGCTGTACAATTTGGAAAAAACAACATTCAGTCCAATTACATCAACCAACTATGGACAAAAAAAGAAGTGCTGTTTGACTACTTTTTTGTGCCAATAATGAAGACAGTTCTGTTATACACAACACAATTGGTCCGGTCCATAATGCGTCACATACAGATATGGTGTTGGTTTTTAATGTCTCAAAATTAAATGATTGTCCGTAAGGCTGGCAGACTGTATAGACGGTTACACATGAACCAAAGGAGAAAGTATACACACTTACCATGTGCTGTATTTTGTTGAATAAACTTTCTCCTCCAAGTGGTAATCCAGTCTTTGTGTTCCTTGTCTTAGTGTGTGGCTGTCAGAGGGGAGGGGGGTATTCATTGGTGGGTTGCCAAGTTGAAGTGAGGAGCTTTAGCATTTGATCATTGATCCAGAAGTTATTCAGTTGGTGTCTGCCCATTTTAACCCTTTCACTTCTGAAACAGTGATTTTTTTGCAAAATAATCGTCAACCTCAAAAAAACCCACAAAAATTAAAATTGAGCTCAAACGTATTTTTTCTTGGAGGAAAATAAAAGTTGACAAGACAACTCCTCAGCAGGGGAAGATCACGTGATTTTTAAAGAGAAAAAAAATTGAAAAACAAAACAAAACCTAAACCACTCAATACACCACATGCACACTTTGCTACCCACAATTTCTATCACACAATATTACAACACAGAAACTTGATGTAAACAAAATTTCTGCTTCGAAGCATTCATCTGGAGCATTCCATAGTAGATGTAAACCTGAAAATGATCATAAGTACAGTTTTTTTCTATACCAACTTCAGACATGACCCCACTGGCATGTAATCGGGGAAAACCAGATTTAATTACACATACTTAACCATGACCCAACTAGTGGAGACTCCAGCAGGGGTCTGACATTCCTGCCTGTGCAAACTACTATCCGCCTATGCAGAGAAAATGAAACTACGGCCGATAACCTCCCGGAAGTAGGTAACCTCCCCTTTGTCCCGCTGGCTAACGTCCTCTTTTTCCGGCAGCCATTATGACTCCTGTCCTGTGCTCTCCATACAGCTAAGTTTTTTCGTATTTTCTGTCTGTCGATTCTCTGGCATTCTTGTTTTTTTGTCAAATTTTGTCTCGAACCAGGTCACATAATTATATGGTTCGATTGGGATATCGGGCTAAAATTAAGGTGCGATCGATATCGATTCGCGGACACTCTGGGCCCTCTATTTTTGGCCCTCTCAACGCCAACCCGACGCCTCCCCAACTTCCTTCGCTTCCTCCGGTCGACTCCAGACCCTCCACCACCACCTGCACCCTCTCCGGCGAGTTCTAGGGGTACGTTACCCCATACTCGGGTCAGTGGTGCCATTCATTCAAGTCGACGTGATCCGCGTTTCTCGGCCCTGCCAGTCGATCTCTATCACTTTTCCCATGTCAACAATGGAATTGCCATAACCCCTTTAATTACACATACTGGGAATGTGCCATAACCCCTTTGGAAAACACCATACACTGGCTTTGGATCCGCACACTAGACTGGGCCCTATGTGCGATGCGTCTGTGGCGGCGGCCGTGACATTGGCTCACGCGCCCCCCATGCGGCATGCCTCTTCCGTCTCGGATCCTATGGCGACCGAGGCGCTTAGGGATGCCCTCCCCAGGGGTAGGGAGGAAGGTGGACTACTAGGGGACACGCTTGCCCATGCGTGTGCACCCTCCCCTTGTCCGAGTTTCCAATCCAGGGGAGAACTCCTGCTTCGGCACCCTTGCCGGTGTCCGCCGCAGTTACTTCCCTTTACCGGCACGGCTCGCCAACAGTGCAGGTGCGTGCTCGGTCCCTTCAAGCTTTGCGGTGATGACCCCATTTGCCACACCGCCGGTTGCTGCTGTTTACCATCCACTAATGGCGTCTCAGCAAGCTGCTCAACCAAACAACCAGCAACCCATTGGGAACTTGCTGCGGCAATTATGCACTGGTGCCACACCTAGCGCCTGCACCACCCCTTGCGCACAGAGCAGATGCGTGCACAGCCCATTGAACTTCGGCAGTGACAGTTTTTTTCTGCCCCACTGCATATCTCCACTGTTACCCAGACTAATAATTTTCGGCAATTCCACGTCGGAGTGCCTCTTGATAACTCGATTCTGCCACTCGGCAGTGCTCGGGCCGATCTTGTCTGGTTACGGCGCCATTATGCCACATGTCCCCACCGGCTCGCGACCGATTCGGTTCGGGATGCCCACGGCACTAAGGGACATTATTTTTATCGGTTAAGGTGGCATAGAACCACGGACTCTCGCACGCAGCATGACGCTCCTCCCTCTACAGCGAGGAAACGTCACACCGGGGGATATGTGCTCCATCCTTTTCGCCGAATATCGGCGCCAAGGGAGACAACTCCGCATTTGTAACCGACACAGCACGTCACTCCTGCCCCCCGTGCTGTCCACCTACGATGTTTCTTCGAATTCTCATTGGGTCCTCATGCCCATTCATGGACTTTACACATCTTTGCACAGCAACTACACCTTTCTTGCTGTTTCTCAGGCTATTGGCGACTGAACTTTGGGGTTCTTCATCCCCCACACACGCACACAGCCCTCTGCAGGCAACCAGTCCTATAACCATTCTCTTCTTGTGATACACAATAACAGGAAATAAATCACAATATTTCCCCTTCTGTACTTTTGATTTTTATCACAATCAACAATCACGAAATATATATATATATATAGCTATATATATGTATATATAGATGTATTTGTGTATATATATATATATATATATATACATTTAAAAAAAAAAGAAGCCCATATATATGTATGTATATGTATATACGTATATACACACATATATACCTATGAGATATCTTGCTACATTTATTCACTTATAGATGTATACTTATCCCTCAGAATACACATGCATGTGCGCTTATGGGATAGGTTCAGACAACTTTCTTATTAACATGTACAATTATATTTCAATCTCTATTCATTGAGATTCCCTACATAGCAATATAGGCACACTTGCATTTGCGGCCTTCTGTCCACAATGCCCTGAACTCGGCGCCTACGTACTTGCACTTTATTCATATGTTTATGTACATCTCATATTTAGGTGCATACACAGAGTCCTTTCCATTACTGATTATGCACACTTAACCATTTACTTGGCTATATCTGTGCACGCTACACGTATGCTTATACATCCGCTTATTTCTTGTGTTTCGTTCCCTTGTCAGTGGCATATTTCTGACATCAATACTTGAGTTGATGGAAGTTTATATTCCCTTTGCACATGTATGTATTCATTTTCATAAATTCATCCATACCTCGCTTTCGGAGGACGACTGCACTCAGACAAAACTGCCTCATTCACGCCTGAATGTATGCTCCTTCACATTTTAGTAGTGGCTGGTCCTTAGGGACCCACACACCCCCTTCCCACCCACTGGGCTTAGAATGCCCTCGCTTGGTGCAAGGAGGGACAAGGCAACCCAACTCATTTGCCTACAACAATAAACTATAGGGCTGGAGATGCCCTAACTTGGCACAAGGAGGGATGAGGCAGTCCAACTTAGAAGTGCCACTCAGGACACACATGCCCTTCATTCCTCCCCAGTTTGTAAGGCATCCCTTCTTCCCCCCCTTGCCAACAACCACCTTTTGTTTGCACCACTGTGGTTGTGACAACAGCTCCACACGGGCCCTACATCCTAGCCAGCCTTCCCATGAAGAGGTGTCAATCTTTGATTCCCAAAATTTTTGCGGACCCAAAACTGCCCACTGGGCAGAAGACAATCACCCTAAGCCCATCTCTTCCACTCCTCTCTAGTAGCAGAAGGCCTGGGTCATAATTGTTCTCCTCTACATTTGGGAGAAAGGCTTATTGACGAGGACGGATGCGTCTCACAGAGCACACGAGTTCAGGAGTCGATCTGGTTAGGAAAGAGAGATTTCTCTGGGCTGTTGAGGCCAAGCTTTGCAGAGAGACGGGTCGCCGTTCCAGCGTGCATGCTGTAGGGCGCCGTCGGTGAAGTAGTGGGGGCGTTTCCCTTTGTCACCCCTTCTTCTGTATTAGTCTGTTTCACTCTGGGCCAGTGACGTGCCTGGTGACAGGTGAGGGAGTCTGTGTTTGTCGTAACATTTAGTGATGTGACTTGATATCAGAGTGAGGTTTAGGTTGCTTGTAAGGTTAGTGTCATTGAAACTTGAATATTGTTATTGCCTTATTTAGCGCAATGTATATTAAGGAAGATAAGGGGGGTGGGGTGTACTCTTTTACAACTGGTTTAAAAAACAGTCTACAGAGCCGGTGGGGTGTTACAGGTTTTCCGGTGTTTCCTTCTCTTCCGTGCCGCTGCCTTCGACGGGTCCCCAGAACACAAGCCTGGAAACTTCCTCACTCCCGTTCCCACTCCCGCTCCCGCTCCATACTTCCATCTACCCCTTTCCCACCTTCCCACTGTCCCACTCTGACCCCACTGGCATGTAATCGGGGAAAACCAGTTGATCAACAATACTTTCGTTTTCTATTACAATTTCATGGTTGCAATTGTCAACATTGAGCGGAAAATCAAACAAAAAGGGGAAATAACTCGGTTTTTCCTAGACTGATCCCTCAAGACAGACTGTGATTAGTTTCCCTTTAATTGAACACTGCTGAGTGTATGAAAAATTCTGCAATCTGCTGAATCCTACACTATGGCACGTCATTCTGAGTGGGCAGAGCGCCGGCGCATCTCCAAAGAGTTCATGAGGGTGTATAAAATCCCTGTTACAATCATGACCCGATCTTGAAGCGAAACTAAAAAAAAATACTGTAGTAAATATCAGCCCTGACCTTACCTGTGAAAAGCAGATGACAGAAGAGAGATCAATACTTTATGCACTCATTACATGTATGTATAATAGAAATTGTCACTGAGCATTCACCATGGTGTTGGTTTTCTCCTGAAACAAGCTTTCAGGTACGGAGTCATTGAAACTGCCGTAAGTGGAACATTTAGGGGAAAAAAAAAAGAAATGTCTAAGCAGGTTTCCGAAAGTAGTGATAAAAAAACAACAACAACTTTAATTACACAATATTATGTTAGACTAGTTTGAGGGATATGTCAAAAGTCATTATATTAGGAAAGGTTGTGTTATCAATGTTTACCATTGTGGATAAGGCCTAAATGAACCATGAGCATGCTGTCGACAAAGGAGTAAATGTTGCAAGAGCACACATACACATGCATACTACAAACACTATATGTACATCCTACATTTTGACTCCTGGAAAAAGAGGGCGCTAGCCAGCAGGACAAAGCGGAGGTTACCTACTTGTGAGGTTATCGGCCATTGTACTTGCGTTTTCTCCGCATAGGCGGATAGTAGTTTGTACAGGACAGGAATGACAGACCCCTGCCGGAGTCGGCACTAGTTGAGTCACGGTAAGTATGTTATTTAAACGTAATTTTAGATAGAAAATTTCCTAATCAGAAAATTCACACCCAAACTACTGCTGGCTTATTTCACTGTGGTGCCACAGAGTCTGAATAAGTGGTATAAAAATAGAAATGTAGCATTTATAAGGTGCAAACTCCAAAGCAGTTCCCATGAAACAATACATAGAAATAGTGCATAACATGCACAATTAATAACAGACAACAGCACATGAAGACAAGAAAAATTTGGTATAAACAGTAATACACATTGCAAATATCAATAAAATAAAACGCCTTATACACATTCTCTCCCTCCATCATGCACGCACACGTGACAAACACAAGTACACATAGTATAGCCGCGTATTAAAGGGGAATCTTGGGAACAATAGTTTTAACTTTTGTCATTAATGCTGCAATGCAATTAAGTCAAGTGGGGGAGGGGGGTGGGGGGGACTTAAAATGGTAATAAATATGCTCAACGATTTCTTCAAAATAAAGCCCATTTCACCAGTGAGTTCCAAAGACTGATGAATCCCTGTCAAATACAGTTTTTCTATGGTTCTACCACAAACTGTACGGGGAGTACCTCTTATCATGGAGGATGTAAAAGTCATAATTTACCACCCCCTACTCTCTCCTTTGACTTCAATGTGGTTATAATGATTACTGAAAATATGTACAGCTGTATGTGTGTGTTGAGTGAGAGGCTGAGGCAAAAGAGGGATGACAGGATGAGGTGGGGTTTTGTGAGTCTCTACACACACACGCGCTCATATATATATATATGTGTGTGTGTGTGTGTGTGTAATACTTAAGCGATGAGCGCACCAATGAAACCGCCAGTAAAGCAGCCTACAAATATCCCAAATGCAGTTTTTAATCGCCAAAAGTGGCGCTACTTCCACTTCCTAATGTCTTTGACCAACATTCATTCACAATGATCACAACAGAGAGAGATAAAAAATTTGTGGAAGTTAGCAAGAGAATTTTAGAACACATCCGCCATCTTGTCATTGACCTTCCCGGCATTTTTGTTGACATGACCTTCTGTTTCTTGCTCACAATTAAAAGGAAAGAAACACAAATTCAGGACAGAACTCTTACAGTGATACTCACTAAACCATCGACGTGTTTATTGCATATAAATATTCTAAAGTGGATGCTGAATTAACTGGAATGAACTTAAAAGAAAAATTAAATCAATCGTTTCTTTCAGCCCTTTGTAGACTGTGTAGATCTAGAGATCTACTATATGTTGCAATGTGCTTGAAGGAGATGGCAACGTCTCCTTTACCGCCGAAATAAAAGAATAATTGAGATAAAATAAAACACACAAAAAACATGATTCGAACAGCATTATTACGTCCACTACAATCACATCTATCACATGAAGAAGAAAACGTCAATATTGCTAGTTTTTAATTTAGTCATTTGACGTCAGATGTGCCACAACCTTGGGGATTAGTATAAGAACCACAGAATACTAAACCTATTTAGTATTCTGTGATAAGAACTGAACATGGTGCTCGCATGCCTTTTTTTTTTTCCTCCCGAGCTTATCCATCATATTTAATACAGAGCACTTTTCAACGATTTTTTTTTTTTTAATAATTTTTTTTTCTCCTCGTGATTCCTTTACTGGATAAAACGCAAAGTGAGTCTTGAAGGCTTTGCCTCTTGGTCAAAGCACTTTTTGCTTCAGGCAAGTTGCTTTTCTTCACTGGAGTGTCAGATGTGCTTGATCCTGACTGAGTCTATTGTCTGCCTCTGTCTCCGTTTTCTGCTGCGCGATCTCATCATCTTGCCATGCCTTGCACATATTTACTTTGAAGGCATTATCATCCGATTTGCAATGAAAACAAACAAATTGCCTGGTATTAACCCAGATACATTTTCACTGGTCGATTGCCAATTAATTACTATAAATAAGTAATTAATTTGCTGAGCCTTGAAAACACGTCTGCATTTGCCGGTTAACAGTGTTCACCCCCTGTTCTTTACACATATTTTTTATTGTTGACTGATTTTGGCACTACCGCACTGGAGTGCTTTGTTATAACTCGATCCTGCCACTGGGCAGCACTCAGACCGCTCTTGTCTATCCCTTTATACATCAACACAGTCTGATGGTCAGTCCACCACTCAGAGCAATAATTTGAGAGGTTGGACCGCCGTTCAATGACAGGGGGACGCACATCCCACACCAAGCCGACGGACTTGCCCCACCCTCAATATTCGTCACATGACGCATGTAGCATGCCCCAGCTGTCTCGCGCCCAATAGTGACCGATTCGGGCTGGGAAGCCCTGCCTCCTGGTCTCAGACAACATACACCGGTTTTTCTGCCGCCTCAGGTCCCCACTTATCTCCCTAAACAGATCACCCAAATGATACACATTTTTCCTTTGGAACCCTGGTTATGTATACCACATGTAGCTGTGATCTGTCCTAAGGGACAATGTATGCTATTAAAATTTCAAAAACTTACATCGGCCCAGGGCTCATAGCTTCAAATCATGGTCCTGTCATCCATCTGATCATGCTCAGAAACTCTCCACACATCAGGGTTGAGGCCTCACTCAAACGCAAAATTCTCAGGGACAACTCCTGCAGGATGCTGGCCCAAGGGCCACAGTGACTTGCTAGCAGGCCAATACCGCATCCTTTAATAGGAAAGGCAAACCCTCCGCCTTGTCGTGCAATTCTGCACCAGTGTAATTAAAAGGAAATTCTTTTCCCTAAAATTACGTTTAACTAACATATTTACCGTGAACCACATTATACACCCTCCTGACCTCCCCGCTCCTTCTCAGTGTCGGATGCTACAATGCTGTATTTTACACTGCTGTCAAAGAGGACACTGCTTCTGGTAACACAAGGGAGGTAACCACCAAGGGAGGCTATTTGCTGCAGCTTCTTTTGATTTCTCTGCATAGCGGGTTTGTAGTTTTGGACAGGACAGGAATCCAGACCCCTGCCAAAGTCTGCACCAGTGGGTCACGGTAAGTATGTTAGTTAAATTTAATTTTAGGGGAAAAATTTCCTTTTATTCACTGGGATCGAATGAAAACCCTAAGCACTTTAGCTATAGACATGCATACACAAGTCGAACCAAAATGCAAGCAATTATACAAAATTCACCAGATGTAGGTAATGAGACAAGCTGCAAAGAATTGTTAATGAAAGAATGACAAGGGAGTATATTCCAAGGGAAAGGTGCCATGGGAGGTAAGTGACGTAATCACATGCTAGTTTCTGGATGCAAATTGAGTCAGAGTCAGAGTGAAGATCAAATAAGTCTATAAAATGAGAGATATGAACATCAAAACACAGCAGTCCAACTGGAGGCCACTGTAATGAAGAACCTGAAGGAGTGGTATGTGTTGATCAGGAAGATTAAAGAATATCTTCATTGTTTTAAGAGCAAATAAGTAGGACAGTATGGTAGAAGAGAGTAAAATGTAAATAATGGTTGATCTGGATGCACATTTTCACAACATATCACAAGCCCAAAGGTGCTCATTTAATACTTTCACTGCCTGGGAAATAAATCTTAAGATTTAAGTTGAACCTATTTGTATTTTTTCAAAGACTTGCAGTTGTTTTGAAATAAATGTTTTGTTTTGTTTTTTGTCAGATCTTCAACTTGTTCATGATGAATTAATATTAGTCTGGTCATTTGCTCAAAAATATAGATATGATTTTCTGGACAAATGGATTATAGCTACACACATACTAGAGCAACCACAATGAAAAAAACAGATATACATGATTCAGTGTGACCACTCCAAGTGATAACAACATAAATGTCACTGTCAAATCTTTTCACTCAAATCAGTTTTCTTGAAAACAAATCATCATGCCCTTCACTGATCAGTAAAGTAAGACCCAAGAACTTTCATTTCAGACATATGTATCTGTCCATGCTGATAGTCTGGAGAACTTTTTTCTGCCTGCCTGGATTTGCTTGTACCTGTTGGTGTCTGCTGTGCATACAAACTGGTTTCCTCTACACTTTTTAAAAATTTGATTATCATCTACAAAGAGAAAAAAATCAATGCAGTCAGTGCAATCCATGGTCACCAGTCAATATGCTGAATGTTGCCTCCTAGCGACCTAACATCGATGGTTCTGTGCGCACTGCCGATGCTGGGACTGTGACGGACGAACCCGGGTGTGGCCGTGTATGGAGGAATCTAAAATGAGCGGTGTGGGAGTAATGCCACTGAAACGGTGCAGATGATGGGGCAAAAAAAAAAAAAAAAAAAAAAAAAAAAAATGCTGAAGGTTATTTGTTGTCCCCACATTGATCCTCCTGAACACTGACCACAGCCACTCTTCTCCCTCTCTAACCCACTGGTGGTTCGTCCGTCGGGATCGACGAGGACCATCTAGTCATCCTGGGGGTGGGTGGGTTGGGCTATGGAATGAAGGATGGCTGATGACTTGCGCCATGACTTTGTTTATAGTGAGGAGGAGTTGCGCACCGTCGACCTCACTCTCTTGTCCCACTACACTTTGTCCAGTTCCCCTCAGTCTGCCTCCCCTCACCCAGCTTCTGACACTACCCATGCCCTGTGTTGGTTCAGTACTAAGAGTGTCGTTCCCACTGCTTTTATCTTCGCCAACATCACTGTCAGTCATGTGGTCAGTCTCTGCACTGTTTAGCATCACTGCTTGCTTGTCAATCTAGCCAGACTCTTCATCGCTCCCTACATCCATCGAATCATCTGGTAAAAGTTCATCACTGTCTTCTTTGAGTTTGCATTCCAATTCTTTCTGGTCAACAGCTAAAGAATCAATTCTGGTTGTGTAGAATTAGATGGATCTCAAACACAGAGGTTGCTGAACATGTGACAAGTGAGCCAAAACACAGCCAGTAACCCAACCAAATCGTTCAAACACTAAACTTGTCACGACAGCAGCGAAGCGTACATGGCTGTGCCGATGCGTTATCTTACTGGCCAGGCAGCCTCACAAACAAGAATGCAGTCTGACTGAATCATACTTTGGGGATAGAGAGCAGGCTTTATCTGCACAAATCAGTCATACTAAACTATCTAAAGTAAACTAAAACTTTTCAGTTTCAGCATCATACATAAAACTAAAGTCAAAGACTATTTCAGAGTTCATTTTCAACAATTTGCCACACTCAGTCTGAAATTTTATATGCATTTTAATCATTTGAATGATATAACACACCAAGTACATTCACCAGAAGTGTATACCCATTTGTACCTATGTTCATGATACATACATACATACATAGGTAATACAACCATCTAAATACTTGACAAAATGAATGAATGTTGGACTGCCGACACTGGCACTGCAACAGACGAACCAGGGTGTGGCTGTGTATGAAAGTCTCAGAATGTGTGACATTGGAGTAATGCCACTGAGGATAGGAAAAAAAAAAAGAAAAAAAAGATGTATGAACATGTGACTAAATGACCTTGTGAACAGACAATATAAACTGAATAAACCGTTGAGAATACTTGATAAACCATCATTCCACCAAGTTCTCTTGATCCATACATCCTTCACAATTCAAAAAACACAAAACTTGCATCCCAATAGCCAGCATCTCAGCTACACAGTGCCAGGTTCTTGTGAAGACTGAGGCTTCAGCTTCTTCACTCCAACAGCTGTATGAGAAACAAAACAGGCAAAACTCTGTAACGCTGGAGATTAAAAAAAAAAAAATTTAAAGAAAGTGCTGTGGTATATAGAACAGATTCAATACAACTGCAGAACACTTATCTAAACAAACAGGATTTGCATACTCAAAAATCAAAGACTATTCAAATTGGGTTCACAGACCTGCCAATTACTATGTTTTGAGTAAAGCGCACTGCTCTGCTGAGCTTCAGAATGTTGTGCTTCAGCAATCCCAAAATGTTATGCAGAAGTGCCAAGAATCAAGTGGTGGATTTTTCTTATTTTTGTGTGTGTTTGTTTCTATTTTCTTTTATAACACTGTGAATGAACTGAACATGCACAAAAGAGTGCGGAGAAGGCCAGAAACTAGGCCTGCAATGTTGGTGGTGCTCTGCTTTCAGCCAGTCAGTATTTCATTCTATGATTCATGACTGGCCGGAGTCAGTCGCAGCTCAGTTTATTTTTTGCCCTCACTTCCGTCCAGGAGAATGAAACTTCCAACCAAATCTGACTCCCTTCTAGCATTCACTTCTCTCCAGCACTCCTTGTAAGGAAGAAAATGTCTGTGAAAATAACAACCAGTGATGAATTGACACTGGCAGCAAAGAAGCTAGTATCTGCACAGTGCTACCACATAGCTTAAAGGAAAGAATATTCATGAACATGACCTCCTTCCGCTCAAACCACTCGGTGCATTGTGTGTCAGCTTGACTTCAGCGGCACATGGTGGAGTGAACAAAGTCTTACAACTCATTAAAAAAAAAGAAGAAAAAAAAAAGGGTGGCGCTCTCAGTGTAGCGACATGCAGCCCAAATTTCATACACAGAAATCTGTAATACAATACAACACAATACAGTACAATACAATACTTGACAATTGCTTACATCAAAACACTTCACATCTCTAAAGTGGTTCTCCCGAGCTAAATCTCAGTGATGTAGGACAAACCCTTTCTGAGACTTTTAAATAATAAAAAAAAAGCAATCCTTTTCAGAGGTAAAAGTGTGTGTATGTGTGTGTGTGTGTGTTTATGTGTCAGGACTCCTGTGCTTTTATGTGTAGTGTTGGGCCTGTGCACTTTTCTTTGTGCTTTCATATCAGTGAAACTGCATGTTTTTTGCATATCTGTTGTGTGTGTATGAGCGTGTCTGTATGTTTATTTACATTCATTTGCTTATCAGTTATCTGTTCATCTATTTATTATCATTATAGTCTTCTTATTTTATTTATTTATCTATTTTATTTTTTCTTTTCCTGCATTTCATTGTATTTCATTGTCTATCTGCTTACTTTTTTCTTACATTATCCATTTATTTATTCATTATTTCAATGATGTATCCATTTCTATGTTTATACACTTTTTCCCCCTCAAGGCTTGACTCTGCATGTTGGGTTACGCTGCTGGTCAGGCATCTGCTTAGCAGATGTGGTGTAACGTGTATGGATTTGTCCAAACACAGTGACGCCTCCTTGAGTGGTAAGATACAAATACTGATGGCTCATTTTTGAAATTTTCCAAGAGTTTTTAAAATAAATGAACTGATTCTTGTTCTCCAAGGGCCTTGAAAACAGAAGTTAAGGAGTTTCAAGACAGTCAGTCAGTGTATGGACCCTATTTAGTGCACAATGTATCATGTATGGTCATCAAATTGCAAACAATTGAACACTTTCTCAAAAAGCAATTTCCCTGGCTCCATGTGTAAAAATCACACCCAAATTTCTGAACACAAGTATGAGTGCATTTTCACCCATGGACCACAGCCTTGAAATGGCTCCTCATGGTTGGCTCGCATGCTGTATAAGCAACATGATTTGACCTGACCCATGGAATATAGAAATGGATAGAATTTCTGTAAAAAGAGGTGTACTTCTTACATGCTAGTCAGGCGAGGTTTTCACAAGACATGCTAGGAAGGTGCAGTTCTTTTTTCTACTTCGCAGCAAGAGAGGCTGGGATCTTGCAAGTCGAGGATAGGTAGTCGTCAGAGCAATTTTGCCATGAGGTAAGGATAAAATCTACTTCCTGCCTCGCATGCACTCCTCGCACTTGCCACTCGCTCTCTCACAACTAACATGCGAGCCCACTCGTGAACTGGAAATGCGTCTCAAATCTCTTTCAACTCACAGAGCACAGGAAAAGACGCTGACCTTTCTGCCCACTGTGCAGAATGGGTTGAAAATGGTACATGATGCAAAACATGGCACGGAAGGTCCCACTGCCTTTTATGATTGTAGGGGCAGTGAATTTATATCCACTGTATCTAGGGCTCAGCACAGGGAGGCAGTGAATTCATATCCACTGTGTCTAGGGCTCAGCACAGGAAGGCAGTGAATTCATGTCCACTGTGTCTAGGGCTAAGCACAGGAAGGCAGTGAATTCATATCCACTGTGTCTAGGGCTCAGCACAGGAAGGCAGTGAATTCATGTCCACTGTGTCTAGGGTTCAGCATAGAAAGGCAGTGAATTCATATCCACTGTGTCTAGGGTTCGGCATAGGAAGGCAGTGAATTCATATCCACTGTGTTTAGGGCTCAGCAAAGGAAGGCAGTGAATTCATATCCACTGTGTTTAGGACTCGGCATAGGAAGGCAGTGAATTCATGTCCACTGTGTCTAGGGCTCAGCACAGGAAGGCAGTGAATTCATGTCCACTGTGTCTAGGGTTCAGCATAGAAAGGCAGTGAATTCATATCCACTGTGTCTAGGGCTAAGCACAGGAAGGCAGTGAATTCATATCCACTGTGTCTAGGGCTCAGCACAGGAAGGCAGTGAATTCATATCCAATGTGTCCAGGGCTCAGCATAGGAAGGCAGTGAATTCATATCCAATGTGTCCAGGGCTCAGCATAGGAAGGCAGTGAATTCATATCCAATGTGTCTAGGGCTCAGCATAGGAAGGCAGTGAATTCATGTCCACTGTGTCCAGGGTTCAGCATAGAAAGGCAGAGCAAATCCTCTCCATCCACCCTTTAACCGTCCCCAACCAAAGTCGGGTACCCATTTACTGTTTAGTGGAGTGAGGAAAACCGAACTTAAGTGCCTTTCCCATGTACACAACACCAAATGGTGCCTCAAACCCTGATTAAAAATCCAACAGTGAACCAAGTCTGCCATACCACCCCCCAAAAATCACATCCCTGGGTGGCAAAGATGAAGAGAAAAGCAGCACAGTTCAAGAAGTGTGACTCACGTTTGACATGGCAGACTTCAGCGTCCACCCCTAGTTTCAGCAGGTGATCCAACCACAGCATCTGTTTGTGGGACAGGCGGTCACCAGGGCCCTTCACCTCACAGATCTGTAGTGATAAAATGATAATAAACAAAAATACTTTGTAATGGGCTCTATGCATCTGACATGAAACAAAACCTGCAGACAATACTGTATAATAACACACAACTGTACATAAGGAAAAAATCTATACAGCACAGCCATGTGCAAACAAGCCCTACACATTTCAAATAACTATGTTCTCTTTGGCAAATCAAACATTTTACCAAAATGCTTTCCTTAAGTTGTTTGAAACAAATAAAACCAAAGAAAATAAAAATATCTCATCTCTGAACACTAAAAATGTTGAAAATGTTTTTGAGGTGGAAGCTGTGTTATTGCGGATAGTAGTTTGCACAGGACAGGAATGTCAGACCCCTGCCAGAGTCTGCACTAGTGGGTCACGGTTAAGTATGTGAAATTTGGCCAAGCAGAGCAAACCAATGGGCCTAGTTTGCATCAGTTTGACATGGTACAGTATATGACACCAAAAGATATCTTTGTAAATCACCAGCCTCCTGTGTTTAACTTGAGATCCAATCCATCCTCCAAATCAATCAGCTTTTACAACACTGTTGACGGGTGTAATTCATGTACACAGGAGGGTCAAAACATGTTTCTTTTTCAGACTACAACCAAAATGGGAGTGTATGGCTCCTACCCTCCCTCTCCCCAACCACCCTTAATCTTTTGGAAACAACTTATCCATAGTATTTTGGACATCATCATTTCCTGCATTTTCATTATCATATTTCATTACTATAATTATCATTAATGCTTACAACAGACTGCACATGTTTTTTGTTTTTTTTTCATTTCTCTCTGTTCTTGTAGTTTGCAGATCATCTGATTTCCTGCATTTTCTGAACATTATTATCATCATTATCATTATTATTATTATTACATCACCTTGAGCTGTTTGGTGCAGGTATTCCACAAGGTGAGATCAGGAAAGCCTCCACGTGTGTGTCTAGGCTGCTGTGCATAGCGGCGAAGGATTCCAGACAACACCCTACCCCCCATGCAACTCACCAGTCCCTGCAACGAGCCAGTACCTCTCAAAACATGACGGGATATAACCTGTGCTCTCCCCCCCATGCAACTCACCAGTCCCAGAACAAACCAGTACCTCTCAAAACATGACGAGATATAACCTGTACTCCCCCCCCCCCCCCATGCAACTCACCAGTCCTGGAACAAACCAGTACCTCTCAAAACATGACGAGATATAACCTGTACTCCCCCCCCCCCCCCCCATCCCCCCATGCAACTCATCAGTCCCAGAACAAGCCAGTACCTCTCAAAACATGACGAGATATAACCTGTACTCCCCCCCCCCCCCCCCCATGCAACTCACCAGTCCTGGAACAAGCCAGTACCTCTCAAAACATGACGAGATATAACCTGTACTCTCCCCCCCCCCCCCCCCCCCATCCCCCCATGCAACTCATCAGTCCCAGAACAAGCCAGTACCTCTCAAAACATGACGAGATATAACCTGTACTCTCCCCCCATGCAACTCATCAGTCCTGCAACGAGCCAGTACCTCTAAAACTGTAATGGAATATAACCTGTATGTATCAACAAACCCGTCTGCATTGGTCAAGCAATTCTGAGCAAGAAACGCCTCAGTTTCGCCCTTCCAGTTTCCATTCCTGACAGTTTTATGGAGACAGCAGTGATAACTAAACAACACAAAGCTACACCCCCCCCCCCCCCCCTACACACACACACTCTCTCTCTCTCTTGGTTGTCTCACTGATGTCTTAGTTTGTCTGTGTGTGAGTAGTATATCATGCCTGACTTCTTCTTTTTTCTTTTTAAAAAATTTTTTTTCTATCTCTCCTTGTAACATTTGTTTCCCCGAGTGTGCGAATATGTATGTGATTCTGTTTGTGGTCGATGGACTATCCACCCCCCACCCCACTTACCTTCCTTCTTTTCAAGTTTTTTGTCTTTTTTTTTTTTTTTTTAATAGTACTTAATTCTTTTTTTTTTTCTTCTTCTTCTCTCTCTTTTTCTTGTACTTGATAATTGCGAATTTGTGCGTGTTTTTTGTTTTCTTGTGTGTGTGTGTGTGTGTGTGTGTGTGTGTGTGTGTGTGTGTGTGTTTTCTTCTTTTTTCTCTCTTTGACCAGGGCTGGGTGGAAAAAAGCATGTGTACTTGCTTATCTCATTACCCTGGTGAAATAAAATTTCGTTTCGTTTCGTTTCGTTTCTCTCACACATCCATGCGCACACAGCACAATGCATACACATGTAAACACTTTCTGAAACAGAGATAAAGATTTAGAATTTATGATAAAAGCACATCCATTCATGTGTACACAGCACAATGCATACAGTACATGTAAACACTTTCTGAGACAGAGAAAAATATTCAACATTTAATGTGTGATAAACGCAAAGGATGATCTCCAATCTTTCACACGCAGCAAGCTTACTGTTGTCAGATAAATGTACTGCCATCAGAAATAATTTTTCCTAGCAAAATTTATTCCACCTCCCAATAAACAATGTACTCTCTCAAAAAAGCCACAGATGAAAATACGTTGGTTTTTTTTTTTGGTTTTTTTTAACACTTGTTATGTTCAAAATCCATTTCACAGAAAACAAAGTATCTTCTCAGACAAGCCACATATTTAAAAATAATTACTGCTGTAGTTGTTTATTTTGTTTATTTGTTTCTTTCTAGATGTTTCAATTCATGCAAATAAAAGGCACATGAAAGGGGCTTTGCATATGTACTATAGATGAATAAATACACACACACACATACACACACACATGGGGCATCAAACATAAGATGGTTCAAATCAAATCAAATCAAATTATGGTGCTTAGAGCCTTGCCAACTGATCTCAAGGCTATTGCCACGTTAACACCTACCATAAGATGGTTGAGAGCTGACCTACAGTCTGGCTACAGAGAGGAAGGGTTTTTGTGCATACAGTGAAGACATGCATGATACAGTGAAGGCACACATAGGACAAGGAAATACATACTTATGGGGTGTCAAACACAAAATGGATGAGAAGAGCAGGAAGGAAGATATTCTGTCAAAACACACTGGTGATTGTAGACATCTAATTAAAGAATTCATTTTCACATTTTGATATTGTTAAAAAAAAAAAAATTCAATGGTAGGAGATTCTTCTTTTTCTTCTTCTTCTGCGTTCGTGGGCTGCAACTCCCAAGTTCACTCGCATGTACACGAGTGGGCTTTTACGTGCATGACCATTTTTACCCCGCCATGTAGGCAGCCATACTCCGTTTTCGGGGGTGTGCATGCTGGGTATGTTTTTGTTTCCATAACCCACTGAACGCTGACATGGATTACAGGATCTTTAACGTGCGTATTTGATCTTCTGCATGCGTTTACACACGAAGGGGGTTCAGGCACTAGCAGGTCTGCACACATGTTGACCTGGGAGATCGTAAAAATCTCCACCCTTTACCCACCAGGCAGCGTCACCGTGATTCGAACCCGGGACCCTCAGACTGAAAGTCCAACACTTTAACCACTTGGCTATTGCGCCCATCAAAGGTAGGAGATGAAGGGGTGGGTTGTATGGTGGACTGGGGGAAATAGAACATATGGAGGGGAGGGGGGGGGGAGGGAGAACAAAGATGAAAATTTTGAATAAACAAAAGTACAATTAAAACAAATCACTTAACAATCTTTGTGAAAAGGAAGTCATTAGTTTATCAAAAGTGGAAGATTAAAGTTCCCGTAGCTTTTTACAACTACTGGGGCTACAATGAATTAACGACAGGAAAGGCGGCCTAGTGGTTAACACGTCTGCCTCGAAAGCAAGAGAATCTGAGGGCACGGGATTGAATCACACGCTCACCAGAAGTTTCTTCCACTTAAACCTTGATTTGTGGTCTGGGTGCTAGTAATTCAGATAAAACAAGAAACCGAGGTCCCATGTGCGGCATGCACTTAGTGAACAAAAGAAATAAAAAAGAAAAAAAGGTGGTGCTGGACTGTGGCAATGTGCTCTCCCTGGAGGAGAACAGCTTGAATTTCACACTGAGAAAACTGTTGTGACAATACAATAACATACAATACAATATAATATAATACAATACAATGCAGTACAATACAACACAGTGCAGTGCAGTACAACATGACGCAACACAATACAACATAATACAATGCAGTACAATAAAACACAATGCAACACAATGCAATACAATACAACACAAAACACAATACAACGCAGCATGATACAACACAATACAATACAATGCAATACAACACAACACTTTACAAAACAATACATTACAAAACAGAACAATAAAATACATTACAACACAGCATGATACAACACAACACAACCCAACCCAACACGACACAAAACAACAAACCAAACACAACACAAAACAACACAACCCAACAAGACACAACCCAACACAACACATTACAACACAACCCAACAAGACACAACACAACCCAAACACAACCCAAACCAACCCAACACAACCCAACCCAACCCAACACATACACAACCCAACCCAAACCAACAAGACACAACCCAACACAAACACAACCCAACCCAACAAGACACAACAGAACAAACACAACACACCACAAACCCAACCCAACCCAGCAAGACACAACCCAACCCAACCCAACAAGACACAACCCAACCCAACCCAACCAGACAACCCAACCCAACCCAACACAAACCCAAGAACAACAAGACACAACAGAACAAACACAACCCAACACAAACACAACCCAACACAACCCAACAAGACACAACACAACACAAACCAAACCCAACCCAACAAGACACAACACAACAAGACACAACCCAACACAAACACAACCCAACCCAACAAGACACAACCCAACACAAACAAAACCCAACCCAATAAGACACAACAGAACAAACACAACACAACACAAACCCAACCCAACCCAACCCAACCCAGCAAGACAAAACACAGCCCAACCCAACCCAACAAGACACAACACAACCCAACCCAACCCAACCCAGCAAGACACAACCCAACCCAACCCAACCCAACACAAGAGCAACAAGTGAAAACGAGCCCAAGGTGTGGTTGAGGGCAGACCACCTGCACTTCGCCCACACTGGAGAACCGATCCCAGTTGATGCCGGCACACATGGCCCCATGCTGCCCCTCCCAGGTCAACGCCACCATGGCTCGCAGTGTCTGAAAAAAGAATTCACCAGGTCCGTGTGTCTGTCTTTCTTGGTATCAAAACTAGAAGCCTTATTTCTTTGGTTCGATACCAAGAAACAAGACCAAATACAGTGTTCAATAAAGAAAAAGGAAAACTTTAGGAATTCACCGGGTCTGTATGTCTGTCTTTCTTGGTATCAAAACTAGAAGCCTTATTTCTTTGGTTCGATACCAAGAAACAAGACCGAATACAGTGTTCAATAAAGAAAAAGGAAAACTTTAGGAATTCACCGGGTCTGTATGTCTGTCTTTCTTGGTATCAAAACTAGAAGCCTTATTTCTTTGGTTCGATACCAAGAAACAAGACCGAATACAGTGTTCAATAAAGAAAAAGGAAAACTTTAGGAATTCACCGGGTCTGTATGTCTGTCTTTCTTGGTATCAAAACTAGAAGCCTTATTTCTTTGGTTTAATACCAAGAAACAAGACCAAATACAGCGTTCAATAAACAAAAAGGTAAACTTCAGCAACAACTACTGCCATGGCCTGCTGAGTCTGAAAACATTAACTCTCTCCATACGAACGGCGAAAGAGACGACGTTAACAGCGTTTCACCCCAATTACCGTCATCAAAATATTGCAAGCGGAAGGCTTTTATACTGAAGAGGTGAATGTTGACAAAGAATACCACCATTCAACGACGGAAGCTAAAGGTTGGGTCATTGAGACACCCACTGGACATCCGAGGGATCTGTGTAGAGGAGAAGAGAGGACTGGCCGTACCGAGTGAGTTAAGGAAATCACCAGGTCTGTCTTTCTTGGTATCAAATTGAAGCTTATTTACTTGGTTTAATACCAAGAAACAAGACAAAATACAGCGTTTGATGAGGAAAAAAAGGAAAACTTGAGCAACAACCGCCACAATGGTCTGCAGAGTCTGAAAACATTAAGGAATTCACCCGGTCCGTGTCTTTCTTGGAATTAAAACTGAAGCTTATTTATCTGGTATAAACATTTTTTAATATAAAGAAACAAGACAAAACACAGCGTTCAATAAAGAAAAAGGAAAAATTGAGCCACAACAAGCCTGAGCTTATATAGTGCTCTTTCTTGTGTCACAAACGATCAACAAACGCAGTGGCTTTTTAATATTTTTTTTATCCTGCCAAATGGCGCATGTGTCGATTTACATACATAATATATATATATATATATATATATATATATATATATATATATATATATATATATGTCACTTAGTCTTACATATGTATATTTTAGCCAATGTCATGTGAAACTGTTTTGTACATATTTTACGACACTTAGCCTTTAATTAGTATATTCTACTGTACAGCACAGTGAGCCCCATCTGAGATGGGGGTACTGCGCTATATAAGCCTGCATTTTATTATTATTATTGTTATTATTATTATAGTTGTTAATATATTGCTAAAAAAAGAAAGAACATGGAGTCATTACATTTCTGCAGCTCCTGTATGTCATGTTGGAGTTTTACTGAAGATACATAAGTGTGTGTGTGTGTGTGTGTGTGTGTGTGTGTGTGTGTGTGTGCTTATGCGTGTGTGTATGTGTGTGTTTGTGTGCATGCGTGCATGTGTGCCTGCATGTAAGTGTGTGTGTCAGTGAAGGGCTGTCAACCTCACTGGGATAAGACAGAGCTTACAGGTCAAGGTGTCAGTCACCACTTTTGTATTCAGATTTATTCCCCTCAGGCGCAATAGCCAAATGGTTAAAGCGTTGGACTTTCAATCTGAGGGTCCTGGGTTTGAATCTCAGTGACGGCGCCTGGTGGGTAAAGGGTGGAGATTCTTCCAATCTCCCAGGTCAACATATGTGCAGACCTGCTAATGCCTGAACCCCTTCATGTGTATATGCATGCAGAAGATCAAATACGCATGTTAAAGATCCTGTAATCCATGTCAGCGTTCAGTGGGTTATGGAAACAAGAACATACCCAGCAAGCACCCCCCTGAAAATGGAGTATGGCTGCCGACATGGCGGGGTAAATGAACAAAACGGTCATACACATAAAATGTTACATGTCTGTCTGAGTGTGTATGTGTGCGAGCCTGAAATCTGATTGAATGAAACAGGAAATGAATGATGAGCGCCCAGTGGCAGCCGTCAGTCGGCTCTACCCAGGTAGGCAGCCTGTTGCGTAAATGACCACATGTTTGTCAAGCGCTTAGAGCTTGGTCTTTGACTGAGGATAGGCGCTATGTAAGTATTCATATCAAACAATCAATCAGTCAATTACGTTACTCTTGTTCAATAAAATCACTTACACCGTTGAAAAGTACACAAAAAGTCGTAAACGCCTATCAAACTCACACCACACTGATGTAACATCATGAGGGTTCCCCAGTCAAGGGGTTCACTATAACCTGATGTCATGTCATTATGGTTCACCAGTCAAGGGGTTCACTATAACCTGATGTCACGACATTACGGTTCACCAGTCAAGGCGTTCACTATAACCTGATGTCACATCATTACGGTTCACCAGTCAAGGCGTTCATTATAACCTGATGTCACGACATTACGGTTCACCAGTCAAGGGGTTCACTATAACCTGATGTCACGACATTACGGTTCACCAGTCAAGGCGTTCATTATAACCTGATGTCACGACATTACGGTTCACCAGTCAAGGGGTTCACTATAACCTGATGTCACGTCATTACGGTTCACCAGTCAAGGGGTTCACTATAACCTGATGTCACGTCATTACGGTTCACCAGTCAAGGGGTTCACTATAACCTGCTACACTTGTTCCCAGACCTCTTCATCGCTGCTTTCAATGACAGCCAGTCGCTCATCAATGGTCTTCTGGCGACGCTGATAAAACGCGTCAGTGTGGAAGTCCAGAGGAGAGGACTGGTAAGGGCTGTGGAAAGCGTCCGTCACGTCCATGAACAACGCCTCCCAAAAGTACAGACAGAACAATGTGGAGACGACTGAACCTTCCGCGTGGATGCCTGAAAGTCAAAGGTTAAAAGGTTAGCTCGACGGGCACAATAGCCGAGTGGTTAAAGCGTTGGACTGTCAATCTGAGGGTCCCGGGTTCGAATCACGGTGACGGCGCCTGGTGGGTAAAGGGTGGAGATTTTTACGATCTCCCAGGTCAACATATGTGCAGACCTGCTAGTGCCTGAACCCCCTTCATGTGTATATGCAAGCAGAAGATCAAATACGCACGTTAAAGATCCTGTAATCCATGTCAGCGTTCGGTGGGTTATGGAAACAAGAACATACCCAGCATGCACACTCCCTAAAACGGAGTATGGCTGCCTACATGGCGGGGTAAAAACGGTCATACACGTAAAAGCCCACTCGTGTGCATACAAGTGAACGCAGAAGAAGAAGAAGAAAAAGGTTAGCTCACTGAGCCCTATGCCTCAGCATTTTGCTCTGGTGTCAAAGTTTGTCTCGGTGAAACAGTTTTCATGTTCCAACGTGTGTGCATGAACCACAAAGAAAGGGAACAAACTCCTACAGTGTTTCTGGATGTGTTTCATGCAACATGGAGGAAAAACTGTATATTTCTGGACGTGTTTCATGCAACATGGAGGAAAAACTGTATATTTCTGGATGTGTTACGTGTAACACAGAGGAAAAATTGTATATTTCTGGATGTGTTACATGTAACATGGAGGACAAACTGTATATTTCTGGATGTGTTACATGTAACATGGAGGAAAAACTGTATATTTACTGCATTATTTTGCCTCATCAATATGACAAGGAAGCCGGTTCAGGCTGTATACTCTCCAGGGGTGAATGGGTTTAGAGTCTTGTACAGTCACAGGGGCAGTGAATTCATGTCCACTGTGTCTAGGGTTCAGCACAGGAAGGCAGTGAATTCATGTCCACTGTGTCCAGGGCTCAGCATAGGAAGGCAGTGAATTCATGTCCACTGTGTCCAGGGCTCAGCATAGGAAGGCAGTGAATTCATATCCATTGTGTCCATGGCTCAGCATAGGAAGGCAGTGAATTCATATCCACTGTGTCCAGGGTTCAGCATAGGAAGGCAGTGAATTCATGTCCACTGTGTCCAGGGCTCAGAACTGGAAGGCAGTGATTTCATATCCACTGTGTCCACAGCTCAGCACAGGAAGGCAGTGATTTCATGTCCACTGTGTCCACAGCTCAGCACAGGAAGGTAGTGAATTCATGTCCACTGTGTCCACGGCTCAGCACAGGAAGGCAGTGATTTCATGTCCGCTATGTCCACGGCTCAGCATAGGAAGGCAGTGATTTCATGTCCACTGTGTCCACGGCTCAGCATAGGAAGGCAGTGATTTCATGTCCACTGTGTCCACGGCTCAGCATAGGAAGGCAGTGATTTCATATCCACTGTGTCCACGGCTCAGCACAGGAAGGCAGTGATTTCATATCCACTGTGTCCAGGGCTTAGCATAGGAAGGCAGTGATTTCATATCCACTGTGTCCACGGCTCAGCATGGGAAGGCAGTGAATTCATATCCACTGTGTCCACGGCTCAGCATAGGAAGGCAGTGATTTCATGTCCACTGTGTCCACGGCTCAGCATAGGAAGGCAGTGATTTCATATCCACTGTGTCCACGGCTCAG
Source organism: Babylonia areolata (assembly GCF_041734735.1). Taxonomy (NCBI): domain Eukaryota; kingdom Metazoa; phylum Mollusca; class Gastropoda; order Neogastropoda; family Buccinidae; genus Babylonia; species Babylonia areolata. The sequence goes on from NC_134897.1 coordinate 42,626,401, forward strand.
CAAAGGAAGGCAGTGATTTCATATCCACTGTGTCCAGGGCTTAGCATAGGAAGGCAGTGATTTCATATCCACTGTGTCCACGGCTCAGCAAAGGAAGGCAGTGATTTCATATCCACTGTGTCCAGGGCTTAGCATAGGAAGGCAGTGATTTCATATCCACTGTGTCCACGGCTCAGCATGGGAAGGCAGAGAATTCATGTCCACTGTGTCCACGGCTCAACATAGGAAGGCAGTGAATTCATATCCACTGTGTCCACGGCTCAGCATAGGAAGGCAGTGAATTCATGTCCACTGTGTCCAGGGCTCAGCATAGGAAGGCAGTGAATTCATGTCCACTGTGTCTAGGGCTCAGCACAGGAAGGTTGTGAATTCATGTCCACTGTGTCCAGGGCTCAGCATAGGAAGGCAGTGAATTCATATCCACTGTGTCTAGGGCTCGGCATAGGAAGGCAGTGAATTCATGTCCACTGTGTCCAGGGCTCAGCACAGGAAGGCAGTGAATTCATGTCCACTGTGTCCAAAGCTCAGCATAGGAAGGCAGTGAATTCATGTCCACTGTGTCTAGGGCTCAGCACAGGAAGGCAGTGAATTCATATCCACTGTGTCCACGGCTCAGCATGGGAAGGCAGAGAATTCATGTCCACTGTGTCCAAAGCTCAGCATAGGAAGGCAGTGAATTCATATCCACTGTGTCCAGGGCTCAGCACAGGAAGGAAGTGAATTCATGTCCACTGTGTTCACGGCTCAGCATAGGAAGGCAGTGATTTCATATCCACTGTGTCCAGGGCTCAGCACAGGAAGGCAGTGATTTCATATCCACTGTGTCCACGGCTCAGCACAGGAAGGCAGTGATTTCATATCCACTGTGTCCACGGCTCAACATAGGAAGGCAGTGAATTCATGTCCACTGTGTCCAGGGCTCAGCATAGGAAGGCAGTGAATTCATATCCACTGTGTCTAGGGCTCAGCACAGGAAGGTTGTGAATTCATGTCCACTGTGTCCAGGGCTCAGCACAGGAAGGCAGTGAATTCATGTCCACTGTGTCCAGGGCTCAGCACAGGAAGGCAGGGCCCACCCCTCTGCTTCCCCAACCAAAGTCAGGTACCCATTTACACCTGGGTGGAGTGAGGAAAATCGGAGTAAGGTGCCTTTCCCATGGACCCAACATCATGCTGACATGGGACCTCCAACCCTGATCACTGGTATACCCTGTATCTGGTCCAACACCCCTTAAAACAAACCACTTATAAAAACAACAACAAAATGGCAAGGAGTTATATAAAATGTAAAGTTCCATAAATATGGATGTAATATGTATGGTAAAAAAGATAATCAGAATGAAAAAGGTCAAACAAATGCTTCAGCAACCAGAGAAAAACATTAACTCTCTCCATACGAACGGCGAAAGAGACGACGTTGACAGCGTTTCACCCCAATTACCACCATCAAAATATTGCAAGCGGAAGGCCCTTATACTGAAGAGGTGAATGTTGACAAAGAATACCACAATTCTGACAACAGAAGCTAAAGGTTGGGTCATTGAGACACCCACTGGACATCCGAGGGGTCTGTGTAGAGGAGAAGAGAGGGCTGGCCGTACTGAGTGAGTTAAACTCAGACTTGTTTTGACAGAGCTTGTGTTACTTCAATGAAGATAATAAACACAATCAAATCATATCCAGCAACTAAAGTCAAGATAAGTCTAATGTATGATATTTCAAAAGAGAAATTTATGTGTGTCAAAGCATGATGCTGACGATACAAAACAGAAATCTGCACACTGCTCTCATGGTTAAACACAAGCAGACAAATTGTTTGATTTGAATCATTCACCACTCTCTGTCCCATTCACAGTTAAGAAAAAAAAGAGACTTTAAAACTGCACAAATTAAAACACCTCCCTTTCCTTTTAAAATACCAAAACACCCTCATTTCCTTTAAAACTCTGGACAGAAAATATCTTTCGCAAAAGAACTTAAACTTCTTCTTGCTTGCCCCTTCACAATGTCAGTCTTGCACGCCTGATAAATGATGTCATCCTCTCCAAGTCCTGTCTGGAGCAATGGAGCTTGGAGTGCGATAGAAAGAACACAAACAAAACATTTGTTTTCTCCACTTCAACAGCATAAGCAAGATACATAATCTTCTTTTCGCCTTCCAACCTTGAGGAAATCCGTTGACCCTGTAGTAGTCCAGTACAATCTGCTCCACATTGCACATGGTCACTGCATCGTCTGCTTCCTCACTGGACGTGTTGGTGATGAACTGGTAGCGAGACCCTGGCAAAGTGTGCGGCAAAATGCGGCCTTCAACAAACGTCTGTGGACAACACGGAGAAACACACTTACTGAATACTGTCATGATCAGAATACAGCCCTCAACAAACGTCTGTGTACAACACGGAGAAACACACTCACTGAATACTGTCATGATCAGAATACAGCCTTCAACAAACGTCTGTGTACAACACGGAGAAACACACTTAGTGAATACTGTCATGATCAGAATACAGCCCTCAACAAACGTCTGTGTACAACACAGAGAAACACACTTACTGAATACTGTCATGATCAGAATACAGCCTTCAACAAACGTCTGTGGACAACACGGAGAAACACACTTAGTGAATACTGTCATGATCAGAATACAGCCCTCAACAAACGTCTGTGGACAACACAGAGAAACACACTTACTGAATACTGTCATGATCAGAATACAGCCTTCAACAAACGTCTGTGGACAACACGGAGAAACACACTCACTGAATACTGTCATGATCAGGATGCAGCCTTCAACAAACGTCTGTGGACAACACGGAGAAACACACTCACTGAATACTGTCATGATCAGGATGCAGCCTTCAACAAACGTCTGTGGACAACACGGAGAAACACACTTAGTGAATACTGTCATGATCAGAATACAGCCCTCAACAAACGTCTGTGTACAACACAGAGAAACACACTTACTGAATACTGTCATGATCAGAATACAGCCTTCAACAAACGTCTGTGGACAACACGGAGAAACACACTTAGTGAATACTGTCATGATCAGAATACAGCCTTCAACAAACGTCTGTGTACAACACGGAGAAACACACTTAGTGAATACTGTCATGATCAGGATGCAGCCTTCAACAAACGTCTGTGTACAACACAGAGAAACACACTTAGTGAATACTGTCATGATCAGAATACAGCCTTCAACAAACGTCTGTGGACAACACAGAGAAACACACTTAGTGAATACTGTCATGATCAGGATGCAGCCTTCAACAAACGTCTGTGGACAACACGGAGAAACACACTCACTGAATACTGTCATGATCAGAATACAGCCCTCAACAAACGTCTGTGGACAACACAGAGAAACACACTTAGTGAATACTGTCATGATCAGAATACAGCCCTCAACAAACGTCTGTGTACAACACAGAGAAACACACTCAGTGAATACTGTCATGATCAGAATACAGCCTTCAACAAACGTCTGTGTACAACACGGAGAAACACACTCACTGAATACTGTCATGATCTGAAATACAGCCTTCAACAAACGTCTGTGGACAACACGGAGAAACACACTTAGTGAATACTGTCATGATCAGGATGCAGCCCTCAACAAACGTCTGTGGACAACACGGAGAAACACACTTAGTGAATACTGTCATGATCAGAATACAGCCCTCAACAAACGTCTGTGGACAACACGGAGAAACACACTCACTGAATACTGTCATGATCAGAATACAGCCCTCAACAAACGTCTGTGGACAACACGGAGAAACACACTCACTGAATACTGTCATGATCAGAATACAGCCCTCAACAAACGTCTGTGGACAACACGGAGAAACACACTCACTGAATACTGTCATGATCAGGATGCAGCCTTCAACAAACGTCTGTGTACAACACGGAGAAACACACTTAGTGAATACTGTCATGATCAGGATGCAGCCTTCAACAAACGTCTGTGTACAACACGGAGAAACACACTTAGTGAATACTGTCATGATCTGAATACAGCCTTCAACAAACGTCTGTGTACAACACGAGAAACACACGTAGTGAATACTGTCATGATCAGAATACAGCCTTCAACAAACGTCTGTGGACAACACGGAGAAACACACTTAGTGAATACTGTCATGATCAGAATACAGCCCTCAACAAACGTCTGTGGACAACACGGAGAAACACACTTAGTGAATACTGTCATGATCAGAATACAGCCCTCAACAAACGTCTGTGGACAACACGGAGAAACACACTTAGTGAATACTGTCATGATCAGAATACAGCCCTCAACAAACGTCTGTGGACAACACGGAGAAACACACTCACTGAATACTGTCATGATCAGGATGCAGCCTTCAACGTCTGTGGACAACACGGAGAAACACACTTAGTGAATACTGTCATGATCAGAATACAGCCCTCAACAAACGTCTGTGGACAACACGGAGAAACACACTCACTGAATACTGTCATGATCAGAATACAGCCCTCAACAAACGTCTGTGTACAACACGGAGAAACACACTCAGTGAATACTGTCATGATCAGGATGCAGCCTTCAACAAACGTCTGTGTACAACACGGAGAAACACACTCACTGAATACTGTCATGATCTGAAATAAGTGGAATGGATGAAACTCAGTTACCACAGGTTTCAGTCTACATGGTGCTTTGGTATTGAATTTGATTTTTTTTTTTAAACATACACACAAACACAAGCATGCACGCACGTATGCATACACATATTCATATCATATATACCTTCTTTCCTGATGTGTATCTCTGTGAAAGTGTCTGTGAGTGATTTCCTTTTTCTTTTATTTATTTTATTCATTTCCCTTTCTTCCTTTAAATCATTATAAAAATTCTCTTATGCCATAAACATGACTTTTATGTATGAGTTGTATGTGATGTTTTTGTGGGGAAAACCCCCCCAAATACGTGTATACATAAAGTTGCCTTTGCTTAAGCTGACCTCACTTTAACCCCTTCACTGCTAGTACGTTTTGCTATGGCCTATGCTGAGAAAATTTTCAGAAAAACAAGAAAAACACGCCAATGATTTTAATTTGCTTATATTTCAAAAAGTACTGAAGATAAGTGCATAAAAGTATATATCAAATGAAAGGAAAATGAACCGAGATTTTGCTTTTGATACTCACATGTTCAAATAATGAGTCAATCTGACAGAAAAATTCCATCAAATGCATTAATAAAAAAAAAATTGGGACTGTCATTCCACCATGTAGGTGCTACAATATCAACCAGGTTATCAACCTGTCTTTCTTGTGACTGTTGTGATCAACCACACACACTGTCAAGGCTGAGCAACAGTGTCCAGGTGCAAAAGACTCCAACACAGTCCACACAAAGAATGAAAAGGGTGTACTCACCCAGGATCTACCGCCAGTAAAAACGCTGTGTGGGGTACTTGCAGAAACAGTCTTCAAGACACAGTGCTGGTTTGCTGGGGCAGTCTGGGCAGTAGAACCCCACATCCTTTCTTTTTCCTTTCTTCCAGCAGACTGCACCTCCTTTGTGGCCAGGCCTTCTGTGGGGTAGGTGGGATGAAGTGTCGTCCACACAAGACAAACAGCGTGGTCATCTTTAGCAGTGTCTTGGTCACCAAAAATCATGGCACTAATTACATCCTTCTGAAGTCCAGGAGTGTACTGCTGTTGCCTGCTTTTTTGTAGAGGATGGGTGCATTCAGCATGGCAATTTGTAGAAAATGCACACACAGCTATTTGTACCACTTCAGGGCTTTCCTTGTGACATCGTAGGGCTGCAGCTGTTGGTCATGATGGTCCATGGCACCCATGTTTTTGTTGTAATCCAGAATTGCTGGAGGCTTGTTTACTGCCTTTTGGTCTTGCTGCTGCTGGTCTTCAGTTGTAGGTTTGTGGCAAGCTGTCAACTCCAGATAGTCCAGGATGAACATCATGATCATCAGCATGCTGCATACCTGAAACACACTGGATAAAAGACAAGTCTGTTGGGTTTTGGGTTTGTTTGTTTTTTTTGTTTGTTTTGTTTTTTACATATAAAAAGATCATGAAATGGTACCATTTTATTTCTGATTGTTTTCAGAAGCTGAAATACAAATACACACATACCTACCCCACCCCCACCCCAAACCCCCAAAACACACACACACACTGAAACTGGTTCATGGTATGCCACACCCCCTTCATTCTCTCTTTCTCATACAAAACAAAATGACAACACATCTCACACACACACATACACACACACACACACATACACACACACACACACACACACACTTCTACAAGTGTTGCATTTACAAAGTAATTTTGGCATACAGTTCTGTATATCATGCTCTGATTTCAGTTTTATAAACATCATCTCCCCCCCCCCCCCCCCCCCCCCCCCCGTCTCTCTCTCACTCACACACACAACAACAATAATAACAACAACAACAAACCAATACACACTCAGGAACGAACACACAGAAAGCTGCAGGCGAGCGACACATGCTGTCATCAACAATGAGCCAGCCAGCAAGCCACGCCCCCTGGGCTGTGATGGTCAGAAACAGTACCCACGTGACTGACTCTCTCTCACTCACACACACTGATCAGTGACTGACGAAGCCACAGCTAACACATTCAAAACACACACAATGCAGTCATATTCATTGTTACAACAAACGGAAAGCAAATAATAAACTGACAAACCTCGAAAACACCCACCTGCATCTTGAATCAGCTGAGCTTGTCTGTCTTCAGTTTCGTCAAACAACTCAGTCCACCTCCCACCCCCCTACATGTCAAAATCAGCGTCTTCGGCATCAACTTCACGCAGTTCTGTCTCATTCAGTCCACAATCTTCATCTCTACTGTTTGCATCGCGAAAGAATTCTTTCAATACAAGTGCAAGTGTTGGGGTTTGTCTGCGTTCAGCCATGGCTTTGCAAACACAACTTGAGCTTCGTACAAACTTGCAAAACTTTCGCCATAAATATGACAATCCAATGAATAATTTTAGGTTATGGAACTCAGGAGATAAAGAGCTCTCAGGGGAGCTAATTTAATAGTTAGCAGACTGTATTTTCTGTAATGCGGGACTCGAAACATAGAACGTTGTAACATGACGTACGGCGCACGTCAATACAGCATTGCTGAGCGAGATTTCATGACGTACGCCGTACGTCAACAGCGCAGTCAAGAGGTTAAGCTATCTCATCATGTAAGACAACATAATTTTTGGGCCCTGGCCAGCAAAGCTGACCTCACTTTAAGCTATCTCATCATGTAAGACAACATAATTTTTGGGCCCTGGCCAGCAAAGCTGACCTCACTTTAAGCTATCTCATCATGTAAGACAACATAATTTTTGGGCCCTGGCCAGCAAAGCTGACCTCACTTTAAGCTATCTCATCATGTAAGACAACATAATTTTTGGGCCCTGGCCAGCAGCCTTCGTCTTATCAATGACTTTTCTTTCCTTAACTCGACCTCATGTATGTAGACTCCTTGCATATATCAACAAAGTTTTTGAGCTTCAGTAAAGTCCCCCCCACCCCCTCCTCCCCAAATTGACACTAATGTCACATCCTGGTCTGAAACTGCAAATGTTACAACAACAGCAACGACAACCACCACCACCACCAAAACAGTTCAGGAGGAAAAACGTTCCTCTTGTCACTTTGAACTGGAATGCATGGAACTCAGATTGCAAATTTTGTAGTTCCAGGCACCAGTTCACACCAACACACACTCACCCACACACACCAATGCACACACACAAACCAACACACACACACACAAATCAACATACACTCACACACACAAACCAACACACACACACACAAATCAACATGCACACATACACCAATGCACACACACAAATCAAAATACACACACAAACACCAACACACACAAATCAACATACACACATACACCAATGCACACACACAAATCAAAATACACACACAAATCAACACAAACACACATCAACACACACACACACACACACACATCAACACACACATACACACACATCAACACACACACACAAATCAACATACACACAAATCAACATGCACACACACACACAAATCAACATACACACACACATCAACAGACACACACACACACACAAATCAACACACACACAAATCAACATACACACAAATCAACGTACACACAAATCAACATGCACACACAAATCAACACACACACACACATCAACACACACACAAATCAACATGCACACACACATCAACACACACACAAATCAACACACACACACAAATCAACATGCACACACAAATCAACGTGCACACACACATCAACATGCACACACAAATCAACACACACACACAAATCAACACACACACAAATCAACATACACACAAATCAACATGCACACACAAATCAACACAAACACACATCAACACACACACACACATCAACACACACATACACACACATCAACACACACACACAAATCAACATACACACAAATCAACATGCACACACACACACAAATCAACATACACACACACATCAACACACACACACACACACACAAATCAACACACACACAAATCAACATACACACAAATCAACGTACACACAAATCAACATGCACACACAAATCAACACACACACACACATCAACACACACACAAATCAACATGCACACACACATCAACACACACACACATCAACACACACACAAATCAACATGCACACACACATCAACACACACACAAATCAACACACACACACAAATCAACATGCACACACAAATCAACGTGCACACACACATCAACATGCACACACAAATCAACATGCACACACACATCAACACACACACAAATCAACACACACACAAATCAACATGCACACACAAATCAACATACACACACATCAACACACACACACAAATCAACATGCACACACACATCAACACACACACACATCAACACACACACACAAATCAACATACACACACATCAACACACACACACACATCAACACACACACACAAATCAACATGCACACACAAATCAACATACACACAAATCAACATGCACACACAAATCAACATACACACACATCAACACACACACACAAATCAACATGCACACACAAACCAACGCACACACACAAATCAACATACACACAAATCACACACAAATCAACATACACACACAAATCAACATACACACACAAACCAACGCACACACACAAATCAACATACACACAAATCACACACAAATCAACATACACACACACACACACACACACACACACACACACACACTGACACCAAAGAAGACTGATAAAACAAAAGTCAGCCAACACACCTTTGGTAATTCAACCAACGGTTCATGAACAAATCTCTTCAAGCGCTGACGGAACGGAGACTTGGGTTTGCTGCAGATCGTTTCTGCACGTAAAAACAGAGACAGGCGATGTCCCGTCCTAACCAGTGGGTCTGCTAGTCCATCTTCTATGGCTTGTAGTGCCTGGTTAGAAACAAAAAAAATTATGTGTGAAAGTCCTTTGATATTTGAGTGATTTTTCGACGGGCACAACAGCTGAGTGGTTAAAGCACTGAACTTTCAATCTGAGGGTCCCGGGTTTAAATCTTGGTAATGGTGCCTGGTGGCTAAAGGGTGGAGATTTTTCCGATCTCCCAGGTCAACATATGTGCAGGCCTGCTTGTGTCTCAACCCTTCTTGTGTGTACGCAAGCAGAAGATCAAATGTGCATGTTAAAGATCCTGTAATCCATGTCAGCTTTCAGTGGGTTATTGAACAGAAAACATACCCAGCATTATATAACTGAAAAAAAAAGAAAAAAAAAGGAGATTAAAACAGGAATGGAAGAGCACACATACTCTCACACATACATGCACAAACTTACAACTGAATGCTCATGTACACATTCACACACACATACATACTCATTCACACAGTGATGGCCTAGAGGTAACACGTCTGCCTAGGAAGCGAGAGAATCTGAGCGCGGTGGTTCGAATCACACCGGAAGTCACCAGTATTTTCTCCCCCTCCACTAGACCTTGGGTGGTGGTCTGACACTAGTCAATCGGATGAGACTATAAACTGAGGTCCCATCTGCAGCATGCATTTAACACATGTAAAACGACTCAAAAAGGTCGTCCCTGGCAAAATTATGTAGAAAAATCCACTTCGACAGGAAAAACAAATAAAAATGCAGGCAGAAAAAACAACAACAAAAAAATGGGTGGCGCTCTCAGTGTAGCGATGTGCTCTCCCAGGGGAGAGCAGCCCGAATTTAACAGAGGAATCTGCTGTGACATAAAGATAAATAAAAATACAAATACAAAGACATAACTGAATACTCACACACACACACACACACACACATGACACAAACCCCCACCTGTTCCGGACATTTCAAATGCACGTCCAGATTCAATACCATGCGGTCCCATCAGTACCCGTGCAGATCACTGTTGTACACACGCACACACACACACACACACACATGACACAAACCGTCCCACCTGTTCCGGCCGTTTCAAATGCACGTCCAGAGTAAGGGCCAAGCGGTCCCACCAGTACCCGTGCAGATCACTGTTGTACACACACACACACACACACACACATGACACAAACCGTCCCACCTGTTCCGGCCGTTTCAAATGCACGTCCAGATTAAGGGCCAGGCAGTCCCACCAGTACCCATGCAGGTTCCTGTTCTACACACACACACACACACACACACACACATGACACAAACCATCCCACCTGTTCCGGCCGTTTCAAATGCACGTCCAGATTCAATACCAAGCGGTCCCATCAGTACCCATGCAGATCACTGTTGTACACACACACACACACACACACAAACACACACACACACACACACATGACACAAACCGTCCCACCTGTTCCGGCCGTTTCAAATGCACGTCCAGATTAAGGGCCAGGCGGTCCCACCAGTACCTGTGCAGGTCACTGTTGTACAGACACACACACACACACACACACACACATGACACAAACCGTCCCACCTGTTCCGGCCGTTTCAAATGCACGTCCAGATTAAGGGCCAGGCGGTCCCACCAGTACCCGTGCAGGTCCCCGTTGTACACAGTCTGGGCCAGCAGTTCACGGATCAGGCTCACCGCCACAGGGTATTCCTTCCGTCGCTGTAGGATCTCGATGCCCTGGTTCATCAGGCGCACCAGAACCGAACCCGCCGTGTAGTACCGGAGAAACGCTGGCAGTTTGCTGTCCCACCTGGTGGTGGCAATGACTTTCTAATTTTAAAAAAAAATTTTAATAATTTTTTTTAAAGAATTCATGAAAAAGAAAAGAAAAAAGAAGAGAAAAGAGACAGAGAGAGAGAAGATAAATGATTATGAAAAGAATACATCTTATTGATAGAAACTCTGGCATTCTACTTCCCATCTGGGGGCAATGACTTTTTTTTTTAATAGTAAAAAAAAAAAAAAAAAAAAAGAAAATCATGAGAAGATAAACAATTATGAAAATAAAACAACATTATAGTGATAGAAACCGAGCTGAATCTTGTGCCTTGACAAATCAAAGCACTTTTCACACCAGACATTTTGTTCAAATGTGATGAAAATGATAAAACTAATGTGATGTTTGATTTTACTGTTCAAGTGGCTAAATTGTACATTGATATGAGTAAAAAGGACAATTATCAGCCTGACTGGATCATATCTAAAACACCACTGAGCGCGAAATTTGGCCAAGCAGAGCAAACCGATAGGCCTAGTTTGCATCAGTTTGACATGGTACAGCATATGACACCAAACCTTTGATATAAGACTGAAAAACATATAGCATTGTTAACCCTCAAATCTCTGCCGACTTGTAATATATTTGTATTTGTATGTCTTTTTATCACAACAGATTTCTCTGTGTGAAATTCGGGCTGCTCTCCCCAGGGAGAGCGCGTCGCTACACTACAGCACCACCCATTTTTTTGTATTTTTTCCTGCATGCAGTTTTATTTGTTTTTCCTATCAAAGTGGATTTTTCTACAGAATTTTGCCAGGAACAACCCTTTTGTTGCCGTGGGTTCTTTTATGTGCGCTAAGTGCATGCTGCACACGGGACCTTGGTTTATCGTCTCATCCGAAAGACTAGCGTCCAGACCACCACTCAAGGACTAGTGGAGGGGGAGAAAATATCGGCGGCTGAGCCGTGATTTGAACCAGCTCGCTCAGATTCTCTCGCTTCCTAGGCGGACACGTTACCTCTAGGCCATCACTCCACATCAAAAATCTGATTCTAACTGCATCCCTTTGGATCCTTGCTTCCCTTTATTAAAAGCAACACTCTTCAACAAATGAGTATCTGTACTGTACCAAACATGATGTTGGCATTGCACACTGATCATGCATGTGGATTCTGATTACAGTAATTAGAACACCATTACCATGACAACGTTTATTAACACACGATCTGAAAGTACTCTTTGTCTTTTTCTGATGCTTCCACTGAAAGCAAAATGACTTTTTTTCTTTTTTCTTTTTTAATGTATGTAATGATATATTTTTTTCCCTTCTTCTTTTCTGTATGTCCACTGTGTTACAATGTCATTGATAAAAAAATTGTGACAGCTATTACTTCAATTTCTCTTTTTTAAAGTGTATGTATTAACATGCTTTTTTCCTCCCTTCTTTTCTGTATGTCAAATGTGTTGCAATGTCATCAAAAAAAATTGTGATGGTGATGACAAAAACGTCTTCTTCTTCTCCGTTCATGGGCTGCAACTACCTTGTTCACCCGTATGCACACGAATGGGCTTTTGCGTGTATGACCGTTTTACCCCACCATGTAGGCAGCCATACTCCGTTTTCGGGGGTGTCCATGCTGGATATGTTCTTTTTTCCATAACCCACCGAACGCTGAGATGAATTACAGGTTCATTAACGTGCATATTTGATCTTCTGCTTGTGTATACACACGAAAGGGGGTTCAGGCACTAGCAGGTCTGCACACATGTTGACCTGGGAGATCAGAAAAAATCTCCACCTTTTACCCCACCAGGTGCTGTTACCGAGATTCGACCTAGGGACCCTCAGATTGAACGTCCAACGCTTTAACCGCTCGGCTGTTGCGCCTGTGGACAAAACAGACAAAAGAGGAGACAGACTGTGCTGACAGGTGCACTTACGCCCTGATCGCCGGGTCTTTCTCCAGCTGATCATAGCACTCTTTGACTGCCAGAAAAGACGTGTAGGCGTCCCTCCAGTTCCCTGATGCCGTGTTCCCCAGCAGTTCTGCCTCCAGCTGCAGAGCTTCCTCAAACCTGTCACACCAGAGTAAGTGCATGTCTGTTGTGCATGAGTGTGTGTGTGTGTGTGTGTGTGTGGGTGTGGGTGGGTGGTGGATTGGTGGGTAAGTGTGTGTGTTTGTGTGTGTGTGTGTGTGTGTGTGTGTGTGTGTGTGTGTGTGTTGTGTTGTGTTGTGTTGTGTTGTGTTGTGTGTGTGTGTGTGTGTGTGTGTGTGTGTGTGTGTGTTGTGTTGTGTTGTGTTGTGTTGTGTTGTGTTGTGTTGTGTTGTGTTGTGTGTGTGTGGTGTGTGGTGTGTGTGTGTGTGTGTGTGTGTGTGTGTGTGTTGTGTTGTGTTGTGTGTGTGTGTGTGTGTGTGTGTGTGTGTGTGTGTGTGTGTGTGTCTGTATGTGTGTGTGTGTTTATATTTATTTGCTTATTTGTTTATCTATTTATTATCATAATTGTCTTTTTCTTCTTCTTTTCCTGCATTTTATTTTATTTCATTATTTGCTTCCTTTTTTATGTTATCCATTTATCTATTTATTTATTCACCTATTTCTTTACTCATTTATTTATTCATTCATTTAATGATGTATCCATTTGTTTGTTCATGCACCTTTTTTTCTTTTTTTTGTCAAGGCCTGACTATGTGTGTTGTGTTACTCTGCTGGTCAGGCATCTGCTCAGCAGATGTGGTGTAGCACATATGGATTTGTCCAAACACAGTGACGACTGAACCAGTTTAAGTGGTCAGCTTCATGGACTTGCGACTGTGTGTACGTGGATTCTGTTCCCTTCAGAGGTGTTTTTTCTTGGCCCGTGGCTGACTCCTACCCAGAGCTAGCTCAAGTGAGATCAACACCAATGACCAACAGATGGGAATCAGAATCAGTGTAACTCAGAATAACTTGATTATCTCAGTAGAGAAATTAAGTGTGGTGAAGTCTGTGATACATACAGGTTACAAGTAAAATGGTAAAGTCTGGCATACAACATATATGTATATGACGAAATAACACTCAATTCAGTCATAGCAAAACTAGTCCGATAAAAAAAAAACCCCAAAAACTTTCCACTATTCAAAACGCATACATACACATGCGTACACGCCCACATGTGCCCGTATTCAAGCACCCATGCACAAGTCTTATTGTATATACACAAGCACCACGTATCAAATAAATATACTAGTGGGATCAATACAAATTAATACTAATCTGTGAGGATGTGGGTTTGAACCTGTTTAGAAGCAAATTGTGGGATTTTTTTTTTTTTTTTTTTTTTGGCTGCCCCATCATCTGCACTATTTCAGTGGCATTACTCCCACGCCACTCATTTAGATTCCCCCATACATGGCCACACCCAGGTTCGTCCATCACAGTTCCAGCGTCGGCAGTCCGCAGGGAACCATCGATGTTAGGTCGCCAGGAGGCCACACACCAGAAGAGACCCTGCACTGCTGCTTCAGTGGTGTTCAGTGGTGCCTGTTCTGATTCAACGTACTTAGGACACCACCTACTAAACCCCCTACTAACGACAATAATGGCTTAGTCGCAGAGCCAGACTGAGTGAGCGTCCCTCCCAGAGTGGAGACCGCCACCACGTCCCTCAAACAACAGCCCCCCATGAATCTGCCGACACTGAAGACATTGACAGGACTCATCCCAAGCACAGAAGTGGAGGGGTATCGAAACTGAGGTCACCATGAGAGCAGGGCATGAAAGGCCACAGACTTTGAGACTATTTTGTTTGTACTGATGATGGGGAAGGAGGAGGAGTGGTTTGGGACTGCGTGACAAGGCTGTACTCTACGCTTCCTGTCATAATGATATCCCGGTATTAAACAGGCCCGAGAGATACAGACACTTGCAGTGTTGGTCAGGTAATTGGAGCAACACACCCAAAGATGCATCCTTGAAGTGGATGACACTCAACTGTGTGGTCCCACAGCACACTCAACTCTGGGTAGGAGCCGGCCAGGGGCCGAAAAACCCACCTCCGCTGGGATTCAAACACGCGTCCTCCCAGCCATCAGTCCGCGATGCTAACTACTTCACCACCGCGGCTGGTAATTGTGGGATATTTTAGCTCATGACTGGCTCCTACACAGAGTTGAGTGTGCCATGGAAGATTGGGACTGCACAGGTGAGGGTCATCCTCTTCATGGATGCGTCTTAGGGAGCGTTGCTCAAATTTCACAGCAGGTGTATCTCTCAGCCTGGTTGATGCCGGGTGATGTGAAGAGGTAGGGTGTGTGTGTGTGTGTGTGTGTGTGTGTGTGTGTGTGTGTGTGTGTGTGTGTGTGTGTGTGTGTGTGTGTCTGTGTGTGTGTGTGTGTGTGTGTGTGTGTGTGTGTGTGTCTATGTCTGTGTCTATCTCTGTGTGTGTCTATCTGTGTGTGTGTGTGTGTGTGTGTGTGTGTGTATGTGTGTGTGTGTGTGTGTGTGGCTTTGAAGTATTTCTGATCCTTTATCTACTCTTTTTCTTGTAATCTTGGGATAATGAATAGTGTGGAAGGGCTGACATTCTTACCACAGCCTAGTGTTATTTGCCTTGAGAGAACTTAATGGTTATAATATGTCATGAATTGGGTTGTTTTGCAGGGAAGTTAAATGTATTGTGGGAGTTTGCCATTCTCTTGAGAAAAAGTAAAAAATGCAAAAAACCATTACCAAACAAATCTGGGTTTATGAATGTATAAGCACTCTTAGTTATACACATACAAATACAAGCATGCAATCCTCAACACAAGCTTATACATGCACTTTTTCTCACTTAGTTTCTGATTCTCACAAGCATAATTACACACACATATACAAACTGACACACACACACACACATGAACACACATACACATGCATGCACTAAGATACACACATGTACATACACACACCAGCACACATACACGCACCATCACAATCAAATCTGATACAGAAATTAACTGACACAAACATACACACACAAAGACACATGCACGCACACACACACACACACATGCACACACACACACACACACACACACACACACACACACACATGCACGCACACATGCATACACATGTAATGACAAAGAAATCTGATGCGAAAAAATGCAGTTACCGGATCAAGTCCTGCCTGTTCCGGAAGATGCGAGTATGTCTGTTGACAGTGTAAGCTGGGTAGACCACCCGGCCAATGTTCACCAACAACATCTGAAACCTGCCAGACAATCAAGTATTACTTAACAGTTTCTATGTTTTGTACAACTGAGACACACAATGGTTTTATTTGTATTTGTATTTGTATCTCTTTTCATCACAACACATTTCTCTGTGTGAAATTCGGGCTGTTCTCCCCAGGGAGAGCGTGTTGCTATACTACAGCGCCACCCATTTTTTCGTATTTTTTCCTGCGTGCAGTTTTATTTGTTTTTCCCATCGAAGTGGATTTTCCTTCAGAATTTTGCCAGGAACAACCTTTTTGTTGCCATGGGTTCTTTTACGTGCACTATGTGCATGCTGCACATGGGACCTCAGTTTATCGTCTCATCTGAATGACTAGCGCCCAGACCACCACTCAAGGTCTAGTGGAGGGGGAGAAAATATCAGCGGCTGAGCCATTATTCGAACCAGCACGCTCAGATTCTCTCCCTTCCTAGGCGGACGCATTACCTCTAGGCCATCCCTCAACTTAGATACATTCACAAAGCTGAGACATTCAGTATTGAGACTCTTAAACAACTTAAATCTAAAATAGTTGTTAACATATCTAACGTTTTCAAGTACCAGTTCTCCAGTGTTAGTAGGCTGCATCTCTTGCATTCATTTACACGTACAAGTGGGCTTTTACATGTGTGACTGTTTTTACCCCACTATGTTGGCAGCCATTTTAAGTTTTTGGAGGTGTGCATGCTGGGTATGATCTTGTTCCGTAAACCACCAAACGCTGACAGGGATTACATGATCATAATTACAGGATCTTTATCATGTGTATTTGATCGTCTGCATGCATATACACACTGACAGAGTTCAGGCACAAACAAATATGCATATATGTTGACCTGGGAGATCAGAAAACTCTCACCCCTTCACCCACCAGGTGCACATGATTGAACTGAGGAAACCCAGGTGAAATCCAACACTCTAACCATTCGGTCAGTGCTCTCTTCAAGTAACCATAATCACAGTTAACACACTAGTAATCAAAACTTACAAGTATCCTTTGATTTTTTTTTTTCAAGTTTACACTACCCAGGTAATATACTTAACATACATCACCAATAAGAAAAATACAGGCTATCATTTCAAAAAGTACAATTACTGATTTCAAAAACCCTCCCAAAGAAAGGTTCCCATCTGCAAATATTTTGTACTTGCTAATACAATTTCTATGTTTTCATTTTACATGGAATAATAACAGTTGCTTCAGATATCTTTATACAAACCATCAGTGTTAACAACAATGAGATATAAATCACAGTACACACAGACTAACTTCAACAGTCTTAATGGCAACAACAATTGCAGTCATAACAGCAACCATTGTCCTGGTGTGATAATATCAATCATTATGCAGTTTCTGGCAATGCCGTACAATTATTCATAGTTATATCTGCTAACTAAACTTTGCATGTAATGGTGGTAAACATGCTGACTGTTAGAAATTTTAATAGCTGTGAAATATAACACTTTTTCTGGGTACACACACACACACACACACACACAAACACACAAACACACACACATGGTGAGCAATCTGTTTTTCTGTCTGTCTGTATGTGTGTATGTATGTCACGGCAGTTTACCCTCTTCCAAATCTGACTATTAAGTTGAACTGTTCTTTGGCACTACTAAAGCTTGCTTGTGCCAGACCTTTGTACCACTCACGGCCTCTTTCTCCCTTCCCGCCGCTTCTTTCCCACGCTTTCGCACTGTGCTGTTGTGTGTGTATCGAGCGGGCATGCTGTGTTTAGTGGTGTTAAAACTGATGTAATTTTTGACATCAAGTTTTCAGAAACTAGATATTTCTAAATTTTGTTGTTTAATGTGTCTTGTGTAAGCTGGAAAAATTTGGGACAAAACATAGGTCTGTGAGTAAAGATTTTACTTGTTATTTCAAGTGTGTGTAAGTGATGTGTGCTGGGGTTCACTGAGCCAGCCAGTGAAGATCCCTCACCCGCGGTGCACTGGTGAGTGTTGATGCTGACACGCTTGGGAGAGGGAGGGGTGGCTGGGGCCGGGGGCATAATATTTCTTTGGCTTTAATCTGAGACCTTATATTTTTTAATGATAATAACAATACAAATAATAATAATAAAGTGGTGTAAGTTGTTGAAGTAACAGATGATTGTATGTCATTTGGAATAAGGATGAAGAAGTAGAATAAATACGTTACTGTTGAGCAAATATTTGTTTGTATATCAGCGTTACTTATGTATAAATGGAGATAAGTTGTAGAATCAATTAGTCGTAGCAACAAGCAGTTGTCTGTCATTCTTATTGTGGAAAGTAGTAGTTGTTTCAACAACAAATACTTGTCTGTCGATATTATCTGTTTTGTTCGTGTCGGTTTATTTTGGGGGGTCGATTCCATCCGAGATGGATCAAAGTGATCATTCACTATCTGAACATTTACAGCGTTTAAATTCCATATGCAGACTGTGTGGGAGAAGGTCCAAGAGATCAGAAAAAGATAGGAACAAACAACAGAAAACATGTGTCAGTGTCGCTTCAGAGATCAACACGTTTTTCAGCTTGAATGTGTTGGAAGATACGGAGGGAGTGCACTCAAACTCGATCTGTGCTTCTTGTTTCACAAAGCTACAATTTCTACCAAAACGTGAAAACGCATCCACAACAATAGCCCGCACGACAGCAGATATTGAAACAATGTCATATTTGTGGTGTCACTTTGACCCCAGTGTCCCAGCCAGCCAGTGTGCAGCTTGTTCACATTTTCAACAGCAGAGCAAAGGCGGACGACCAGAGAAAAAACAAAAAAAAAGTTTCAGTTTAAGACCAAGCCCCCAACCAGACCACCGGCCTGTTCAAGACGTTTCCTTTTCTGACACCTTGGATTCCACTTCAACGCCAGTTAAACATTTTAAAGTTGCACCTAAACGGCTTAAGCGAGTTCGCTCTGGTGTAGATAAAGCACTGTCTCCATTCAAAAATCACATTCTGAGGCCTTTGAGTCGTCTGAAGGCACCATTGACGAAACCAGAGGAAAGGTATTTCACAAAATGTGCCTACATTAAGCTGTCAAATTCCAAGGATAGAATGACCATCAAGTGCCAAACTGGTGGACAACCACTCATCTTCCAAAAAATAAGGAAACCCCGGAAAAGATCATCACAGGCCCCAACACCACTGAGAAAGAAGAGAGCAAAAGTTATGAACAAAATCCGGTTGAATGTATCAGGAGACACGGAGCAAGATGCAGCCAAGCAACAGGGCACAGAACTGAAGACAGCATGTAAGGCACGGAAACAACTGGTCCTTAGTGAGGCCCAATGTGCCCCAGTGTCTGTAACAGCAGAAGAAGGTGCAGCAGCGCGTTCAATACTAGGCATCAGTTTGACAAAATATAGAACGCTGAAATGTCTCTACAGAAGGCTTGGGGTACATTATGCCAGTGAAAAGAAAGAAAAAGCAGCACAACTGAAAGCACAGCATGCAGGAGTAGAAGGCCAGATGAGAACTCTAGAAATCTGGAATAAGGATGCAAAGGAGATGGAGCTGGTTCCAACACCTTGTGCAGGAATCAAGAATGTCCCAGATTATGTTACCAAATTGCTGGATGATTATGACAGCCAAGGTCGACTGTCATGGCATGATGGCAGCATTCCAGAGGACGAAATTTGGATTAAGATTGGCGGTGATCATGGTGGTGGGTCATTCAAACTGATGCTCCAAGTAGCAAACCTAGCTAATGCCAATTCCAAGTTCAATACTAGCGTCTTTAATATTGCTGAATGCAAAGACACTCCAGAGAACCTGAGAAGGCTACTAGGTCCATACAAAGACCAAATCACTGAACTTGAGACCATGCAGTGGAGAGGCAAACAAACACGCGTTTTTGTCTTCGGGGATTATGAATTCTTGACCAAACTGTATGGCTTGTCAGGTGCACAGGGAATCCATCCATGTCTGTACTGTACGGCAACAAAATCAGTGATCCAACACCCCCCCGAATGCAACGAAGGAAACATCAAACTAAGGTCAGTCGCTCAAATCAAGAGCGATTACATGAAGTATCGCCGTGCAGGAAAAAACAAGAAAAATGCACAGTTGTACAACAATGTGGTCAGAAAACCTGTATTAGACATAGACCTGGAGCAGGTGACACCACCCTACCTTCATATCTTGCTGGGCATTGTCAAGAAACATCACGACCTGTTGGAAGAACAATGTCATAATTTGGATGAACAGCTAGCAAAATCAGTTGCCAGTGATAGAGACGGTACCCAATTTGACAGCTTCTCTGCACCATTTCAGAAACATGTCATGGACATCAAGAAGCTCAGGGGGCAGCAGAGTTATCTGAAAAATCTCACCTGCCAAGCAAAACGCAAGAACAGCAAACAGCTTCAGAAAAAGATTGAGAAACAAAAAGAAGTTATCAAAGAAACAAAAACAAAAATGACTTCATTGCCAGTTCGAACTGGGCCAATTGCTGCAAATCTGGACAAGACTCTGCAGGAAAACAGGATCTGTCCCCAAGCTTACCATGCAAGGGCATTGGTCGGAAACCACTGCAACAAATATTTGAATGAAGACGTGTACAGAAGTATCTGTCAGAGTGTCATTGACAAGACTGTTGAGGTCACCAAAAACAAGGACATTCAGGAAAGGGCCAAAGTTATCTGCGGTAAATTTACTCATCTGAACTCTTTTTTTTCAAATGTGCATCAGCGCATATCACACCAACGAGCCATCTGTGAAGATGAG